>NC_079502.1:89855246-90173579 GCF_030052815.1 Hevea brasiliensis
AGATTACCTTGAAGATGCAGGTGCGGCAGCGACACACGCGTCAACGATCTCGTAGCATAACAACAAGTCTTGCTGGTTACCGGTAACCTCATACGACCGCAAGCAGGTGAAAGCCGTACCAAGTAAACCCGAATAAACTGTCGGGTCAACCATCTTACGCGTACCCGCACTAGTACCGCAACGTCCTTCCCACGTCATCTCCACCACCTACACACACAGATTCCACTAGGCTCAGCTAACAGGAGCCAGAGAGTGACAGAAACTTAACCTACACATCCTAAAAGCTTATGTCTAAGAACACACACACACATACCTGGTCCTTGAGAGAAATGGCTGCTTTGAGGAAAATTTCGTTAGGAAGCGACAAATTGCCAGCCGTTAGATCCAGCTGGTGAATGAAATTAACATCTAGCCGTTGGTTATTGCTCTCCTCATGGGTCTCTTGAGAAGTAAACTCCACAGCAGGGGTCATAGCTCACAGAGACAGCTTGGTGCAGGGGGTTTTGTTCACGATAAGTGGGAAACAAATAAAGGCACGCTACTTGTGTTGTGAGCGTGTTAAGCTTCTGTTTGTATACGTAGGCGGTGCATAACACCCCGAGACATACGTACAAGCGCAATCTCGACACGTGTCTCACAACAATATGAAAAATAAAATTACCACCATTGGATAGCATAAGAATCACGTGGCTGTTGGAAGCATGTGTAGACCAATAATTAATTATAGTACATCCACCCACCTGTATTTATTATTTATTATTTATTATTTATATCTATTTGAATTGAGTGCAGCCATACCTACTAAATATCGTAGATATCATGTTATATTTTATGACATTATTTTTATTATTAATCTATTTAAAAAATAATATTATAAAGAATGATTTAATAATTTTTTATTGATTAAATAGTATAATAAAATAAAATAAATATAAAAATTATTAACATTTATTTATTATCATTTTAAATATATAAATAATTTAAAAATATTTATTTAAATAAAATATTAATATTATTCTAATAATAATTTAAAATAATTTATTTTTTTAATTAATTATTAAATATATTTTATAAATATATAACATTTTCACGAGATAATAGAATTAATTAAAATTTTATAAATTATATAAGAATAAAATGAAAATTATTTCAAACTATTGATTCGATATTTGAAAAGTTAGGGTGAAATGATGGTTAAGAAATTATTATTTTATAATTCAAAATTATTATTTTTTTAAGAATAATTTTCCTAAATAAATATTGATGTAACACCTCAAAATTTTAAATTTTATGAGCATTTTTGGTATTTTAATTTTATTTAAATTTTAGGAATTTTTTTGAGATTTTTCGAATTTTAAAAATCGGGTTCGATTTTCCGAAATATAAACTTTAATGATTTTTAAAAATTAATTTAAAGACCACGTGGCAAAATTAAAATATATTTGGAGTCTATGTATTTTTCTGAGTTTTCTGAAATTTTTTCGGAATTTTTGGACCTCGTTTTCGGTCCCGAGGCAGAGTAAAAATTCAAAATTTTGTATTCTGAATCGAACCGGCCGAATCGAACCGGATCGGATCGGACCGGTCGAATCGGACCGGCCTTTTCCTTCTTCCCTTTTTCTTCCCCGCGCTGCTCCTCTCCTTTTCTCTCTCTTTCTCTCTCCCCCTCGCCACGGCCACCGCCTCCTCGCCCCCTCTAGATGGCGCCGCCTCACTGCCCCACCGGCCGCCGTAATCGGAACGCGCGCGATCTCCTTCCCTCGCGCGCGCGGCGTTTCGGCTTCCCCGGCCAAATCCGGCCGATCCGGCCACCAATTGGACCGAGTCTTGTGTCTAAAATCATCTATTCGGCGAGAGCTTTCCATAGACACCAAGAGCGCCGAAATCCATCAAGCGGTTTGTCCAATTTATGCTCGGAAAGTTTTTAACCCATTTCGATTTTTTGGGCTAGATTTCTTGAAAATCGTGAATCCCACGAGAAAACAGAGGCTACAGCACGCTCCACTCGTCGAGAGCTTCGCAACGACATAAATTTCGAATTTTTCCGATACCGTTTTTCGGTGGGTCCCACGGAACTTCGCAGTATTTTTCCGAGCATTAAATGAGCTTAGAAAATTCTAAAAAATTTATGTACTAACCCCCGTGTTATGGGCTTCGTGTAGGTATCCTCGATTCGCGGAAATTCGACAGTTGACCGGGTGTGCGAAATTCCGGCCAGACAGACCCGTTACAGGAAAAGTCTCCGAATTGGACCGAGGTTTTGGCTAGCCCCCCATTGTCAGACGTCCCGAGCGCGTTCCCGAAGTCGGAATCGGCAAAGGTAAACCCGAACCTTGTTTTTACGTAATTTTCTAGTGCTTAAATAGGATTAAAAATCCGTAAAATATTCGTGGTAGCTTAGAAAATTATGATTCTTTTTGCAATAGCTTAGTAATATTGCTAAGGACAGCGGGGCAAAGTTTTAGAATTTTTAGAGCTGATTTGGGCAGTTTTTGCAAAAATGGTCAATTATAGGGACTAAATTGAAATTTTACATATTGTGATGAATGATTGATTTGATGGGCCCAGGAGGGGCTGTGTGATGTGATTGAGTTGTGGATATATGGATTGTGAGTATAGAAGTGTATTTTGAGCCCTTTTGCAGGTTGGGTAGGTCCTAGGTATAGGGGAGACTCACTGGATTTTCTACGACTTAGGACGTATTGGTCTTTTTCTTTGTTTGTATTGAGTCAAATTTATTAAATGATTATAATAAAATTTTCAGGTGAGCCGGGACAGCCTTCTTCCTCCGCCCAGCCGCCTCAGTGACCATCGTCAAGTCTGAGTAGAATATTAATTTTAATTGTAATTTCGATATTATTATATGTTCAAGCATGCCCATGCATCACTTATATGCATATATTTATGTAGTTAAACTGTAGGCACGAATTATGTTGCATTCATAACTGTTGATGTGCCATGGATGTTGTTGTGGTAATTTGGAGCAGTGTGCGTGCGTTGGCGTGCGTGTGATGTGGTGTGGACTATGGATAGGACGGGGTAGTCACGGCTTGAGTAATTCGCTGGGACCCGATCCTTCGAGGGGTAGTCACGGCTTGAGTAATTCGCTGGGACCCTCGATTTGGTTATTAAGTGGAAGTCCGAGCTTGAGTAATTCGGCACCAGTTGGATTTAAGAGAGTCAGATAGGATCAGCTCCCATATGTTATGATTGATACTACAGGGTGTGTGAGTGCTCCAAATTACCTTTTTGATGTTATGATGTGAAAATGTTGTTGATGTAAGGACTTTTGTTAAGAAGATAAAATTTTAGAGATCAAATTATTTTAAATTAATAAGTAATTAATTTAAAATATAAAATTTAAAATATAAAATTTAAATTGATAAAAAAAATTAATGATATAAACCAATTTATTAATAGAATTTAAATTTAAGATCAAATCGTTACTTAAAAATAAACTATGGATTAATCTATATTTTTGTTATACAACAACAATTAAATTTTAATTTTAAATTAACTAAGGCCCGCAATGTGAATTTTGTTATAATAATATAAACTTAAAGTTACCTTTAAGCTTTATTTATTTCACTATAAGTATTTTTCTTTTAGAAATTGTTTTTCATATTTTGTAGTATTTGTAACGCTTTGAAAAATGATAAATATAAGATATTTTTTTAATAAAAAATTAAGCATTTTAAAGAAAAAAAAATGAAAATAATTTTTAAAATTTTAATAAATTTATTAAAATATAGAAAACGATATTAACACATACTCATTAATTTATCGATTATTGTTATTATCGGCAGCCACCACTATTGATCATATTTTTTTTCCATATTCTATTATAAAATAATCAAAAAATAAGTTTTATAGACTAAATATTTTATAGTATTAGAATTGAAAATAATTAATATTTTTCAATACAGTTCAAACAATAAAAAATAATTTTCCTTTATTTTTTTATATTATTAAATAATTAAAAATAAATTATTTTTCAACAAATTTTCTATAAAAAAAATTCAACAAATAAATTATTTTTCACTAAATAAACATAACATCTTTATAATAAATTATGAGTTATTATTACTAATTAATATATAAGTGTGAAATATTTATAATTTTATTTAAAAAATTTTATTTATTATTAAATATAAAAAGTAAATAAAAATTTATTGTTTTTTAAATTCCTTTTTTTTTTCCTATTTGATGACTGCTTTTAAGATAGTCTTTAGTATTTTGACTTATTTATATTATCTGGTAATATAATATTTATATTAGTATTTAAAAGTTGATAAAATGATTTATAATTTAACCAGATTAATAAAATGATATAATTATTTTTATATTTAACAGCTAATTCAATAACTATTTTTACTGAACACTTTTACTTTAAATTAATGTAGTTATAACTACCGCGAGCTCTTTTTTTTTTTTTTTAACAGAAAACGTGTTGAGTAATTAGCTTCCAAAAAGCTAAGATATATTATTGTTCTAAGAAATAGTTGAAACCTAAGACAAAATTGTTTTTGGTGTTAAAAATGGGAGATTGTTTTTGGTGTTAAAAATGGGAGAAATGGAAGATATGATCATAGAGTTCTTTATTTTTCGTGTATAACTAAGAAGACAAATTTGCTTTTGAAGTTAAACATGGGAAATATGGAAGCATTTTTATCGTGAAAGGAATGAATAAATTTTGAAATGGCCCACAAGGACTTTATAGGTAAGTTATACTTTGGAATGTTTTGCACGTTTGATTAGTGTATTAAACAGTTTAGCAAGGTTGTGTGTAGTTGAAAATTTATTATTTTAATAGAATGTGCCCTTTATTCAATGTTTTTTTTATGCAAATCACACGCCCTTGATTATTTTAAACAATTAATTGCGAATTTATTTTAAAATATGAAATAGTAAAAATATAAATTTAGATATAATGACTATTGGTGTCACACCTTACCCCTCTGTAAGGTATAACATGATTCCATAGAATACCTAATGAACTACCGAACTTTACTTACAAATAACTCAGTAAGTATCCTACAAGGGATTTTAAAACAATTTTCCTACTTTTTATAAGTGGTGACCATTTTCTAATAGGTATCAAAACATTTAATTAGAGTTTGAAAACTAGTTAAGATTTTTGTCCCATTTTATTTTTCCGCAAATTTTATAAAAATTTCGACAGAGTGCCGTCTGTATTTTGAGAAAACAGTTCTTCAAATATCTGAAAAAGCATTTCTAAAGATTTATCTCAACAACTTTATCATTTCAACATCCATCTCAACCAATTTCAACATCATTTCTCAAATTCCAAAATTCAACATCATCAAAATACTATAATTCAATTTCATTCATATTAAAACAAAATACTTCCATTCATATGTAATTAAAGATAAAGAAATTTATATACATCATTGCAAAAATTTACATTACAAAAAATTCAAACCAAAATTTATTACAAGCTTTATACAACTGCTCATAACCAATTTTACATGTCCATACATTTATACACATCAAAATAATTTTTACAATCAGGGTATAAAATATACCCGATCAACTTCAAAGTAGGTAGCTCCTCAATTCTCAACAGCTCACTCTGCTGCTCCTCTAGTTTCTATATCTGCGACAGCAATAACAGCCATCGCTGAGTACTAGGACTCAGTAGTGCACAACATACTAAAATAATCTTTATGTGGAATTTAAATCATATTTATTCAAAAATTAAACTGAACATGAAATATAAATTCAAAACATGATTTATAAGATTTTAATCCAAATAATTTCATTGCAAAAGTCTCAAAATAAATTTCATAAAAACACACAGTTATATCATGTCATTCGAAACAAATATAATCTCAATAGCCAGAGGCTAAGGAGAAGTCACAACACAAAGCTAGCTAGCTCAAATATATGGGAACCCATTCTTTTTCTTCTTCTACTGGCACACACCTCAACACTTCAGCCAGAGAAGGAATCAACATTCGAAACTGATTTCCCCCACTAGTCATGCTAGTGAGGTATTCAAATATGTGGTCATGACACTGTGGTTTCAAAACTGTCTTAACAATTTACTAAACATTTATTGTCATTTCAAACATAAACAATTAATCTTTCAATAATTTAAATCAAAAGCATAATAAACTTTTCAATTCAATTATGTCACAATTTCATATTTCAATTCATTCAAAACAATATGCAGAAGAAAATTTACAAAAATTCTATGTTGTGCACAAACCTTATACGAGTCACCTCTTGGCCTTGACTCGACACCTCGGGTTCTTTCCCGGTATTTTTTTCCACTAAAATATACAGTTTTATAGTGTTTCAATATCATAACTTATCATAAATCCAAAAATAAATTCAAATTTACTTTTATCTAGCTTTAATATGCTAAACTTGACGTTCTTTAAAATTTGTGTTTCGGGGTTACTATTCACTATACTATTCAAGTCAATTTGTTGACTTTCTAAGGCTTAATAGGTATGGGAATTTTAATTTCAACCACACTCCACATTTTGGTTACCTAATTTGTTGGTTTTTATTATTTTCTCAAATTTTAAGTATTTTAGGCAAATTTACAAATATTTAGTTTTGGTGTCTAATATTGCACTGTTCCATTGGTCATGTTGCTGTTAGAATTTGGCTAAGTTTTCTTCATAGAAATTGTTCCTTATTGTCTTAACTTTATTCTCCTTTTTGAATCACTCCAATTGGAGTTTTGTAGCTCAAGTTATAGCTATTTGAATCATGGCTACTGGATTAGACTTACCCAGATTTCTGGGCAAATTTCTAGGTTCTGGCAGTTTTAAGTCACCAACTTTGGGTAGCTCAATGACTTGGTTAAGGGCATAATTTGGGTTTGTATTCTTCATGAAAGTTTTAGGTCTATATCTCAGCTTTCCACTAGTAAAATTTCAGGTCATTTAGACCTACCTAGTCCAAGTTATGGCCAAATGAACAAGTTGGTCATTTTTGTACAGGTTAGATTGCCTAATCCGGATTTGATCAATTTGTTCACTAGGTTTTAGTCACTTTTTTGGGCATGATTCCTCAATGAAAAATGTGTCATTTTGTGTTTAGTTTTATTCCCAATTGACCTCACACCAATTGGGATAGTAAATTTTTAGTTTTGGTCCCTGAAAGGGACCTTGGTCCTGCTGCCTGCATAATGGCCCTAAGCAATCCGAATTTTCATTCAATTCCAACACTTCCAACATACCTCAATTGGTCACAAATAACCATTATTCAGCTCAAACAAGGTCAAACACACCATTTGACCATTTCTCCAATTTTTGGCTTCTAAAACCCTAATTCCAAAACCCTAACTTATTAATTTTGTTACATTTTACTAAATCAAGACATGTAAACATAATCACTCAACCATTAAAGCTCATGTTCACCTTTAATTCAATCAAACTCAAGCAAACCCTAGTTCACTACTTGATGGCCGAAAATTACACTTTTCAAATTCATCCATAATTTTCTTCAATTTCTTACTTATTTGATCATCTTTAAACTACTTTACAAGGAATACATGAAAATAATAGATCAATGAGCACTAACTTCTCTTAGGAAAAATTTTCAAGCTTGTTACTTCTAATTCCTTTCTTCTTTATGCTTCCAAGTAATTCCTTAAGAGGTTAGGAGAATTTTTTATGAAGACTACTAGGTGTTTTAAGGTAAGGACTTGGGGGAAATCTAGTGAGAAGATGAAGAAAATGTGTAGAGAGAGAGATGAGAGGTGAGCCGGCTATGGTGAGGAAGAAGAGTGTTTTTGTTTTTTTTTTTTTCTTTTCTTATCTTTTATGACTTTTTATCCTTTAGGAAGACCCTAAAAATTATCCAAAAATTAATTTTTTAATTATAATGTTTATTGCATCATGCATGATGTCATGCATGATGTCATCATTTTTCACTTTTCCTTTTCTTTTTTTTTTCTATTTATTTTTTATTAGTTCTTTAATTTAATTCCCAATTCTGAAATTTTCTTTTCTCCGATTTTATTTGACAGTTAGGTCAGGAGTCAGCTCTCGTGGTCAATTGACCAAATTTCCCCTCGCCGGTTTGACCCGGTTTGTAAATAATTCAATATTTCTTCCGAATCCCTGACCTAATTATTTGACTGGCTTAACAATTCTTTTTCTTGATTTTCTCTTTTCCACTGTGTTCGTAATAGTCCTAAGGACCGCGACGTCATATTTTACGGTTCGAAATTTGAGTTTAAATCGACCTCGCAGTCCTTCCTGAGAAGGTTACCCATCACTGTGACTCTCGGCTCGTTTAACTTCTTATGTTCTGTTTTTCTTATTTATACTTAACTAATTGACAATTACTAATTATTTATGTTCAGGGCTTATCTAGTTGTCTTAAGTGTGGTTCTAATCCCCTTAATTGTCCAGACCGACACCGATCACCAGAATAGTGAAATATACCAGGCTATATAATTAGGGGTGTTACAATTCTCCACCTCTTAAAATAAATTTCATCTCGAAATTTTACCTGGTAATCAGTCTCTGAACAGCTGTGGGTGCTGTCTCCTCATGTCCTCCTCTCGTTCCCAAGTAGCCTCCTAGCCTGAATGATGGTTCCACAGTACTCTCACTAACAGTATTTGTTTGTTCCGTAGCTGCTTCACCTCATAAGCCAGAATCTCTATGGTTCTTCTTCATATGTGAGGTCTGGATTTACTTCAATTTCTTCTACTGGTAGTACATGAGATGGGTCTGATCGATACCTCCTCAACATAGACACATGGAAGACATTATGTATCTTCTCTAACTCTGAAGGTAGTGCCAAACGATATGCCAAAGGACCCACCCTTTCCAGAATCTCATATGGCCCAATGAAACGAGGACTCAGTTTCCCCTTTCTGCCGAATCTCATAATTCTCTTCCAAGGGGAAACCTTGAGGAATACTTTCTCACCCACTGCATACTCAATATCCCTTCTCTTTAAATCAATATAGGACTTCTGACGGTCTGATGCAGTTTTAAGTCGATCTCTGATCACCCTGATCTTCTCTTCAGTTTACTGAAGAATTTCTGGCCCAATCATCTTTCTTTCACCTACCTCATCCCAACACAGGGGAGTTCTGCATTTTCTACCATACAAAGCTTCATATGGAGGCATCCCAATGCTTGATTGGTAACTGTTGTTGTAAGTAAACTCAATTAAAGGTAAGTGTGTGTCCCAACTACCCTCAAACTCAATCACACAAGCCCGTAGCATGTCCTCCAAGATCTGAATTACCCTCTCAGACTGGCCATCTGTCTATGAGTGGAATGCCGTACTGAAGTTCAATCTAGTTCCTAGGGCTCTCTGAAGACTACCCCAGAATCTAGAAGTGAACCTAGGATCTCTGTCTGATACGATGGATACTGGCACTCCATGTAGTCTTACTATCTCATCAATGTACAACTTGGCCAATTTTTCCAAACTATAGTCATCGGGACAAGCAAAAAATGAGCAGACTTGGTTAGTTTGTCAACAATGACCCATACTGCATCATGACTCTTCTGTGTCCTCGAAAGTCCCATCACAAAATCTATCGTTATTATCTCCCATTTCCATTCCGATACTGGTAGTGGATGTAACAAACTAGCTGGTACTTGATGCTCTGCCTTTACTTGCTGACAAGTTAGGCATTTGAAAACAAACTCTGCCACATCTCTTTTTATACCCATCCACCAATAGTGCTCATTTAGCCCTCTATACATTTTTGTACCACTAGGGTGCATGGCAAAAGGAGACTCATGTGCTTCCTTCAAGATGATCTGCCTCAAGTCAACATCATTAGGAACACACATTCTGCCCTGGTGTAGTAGTAGACTGTCATATCTTATTGAGAATTCTTGATTCTTGCCCTGCCAGACTTCTTCCAACAGCTTCTGATACCTTTCATCATTCTGAGCAGCCATTCTGATCTGATCAATCAACACTGGCTGTACATGCCATGCAACTGCTGTCTGCCCCTCATCATTAATCTCTAAGCTGGCATGTAATGATCTCAACTCATGTACCATAGACAAAAGAGTAACCCGTAGACTTATCATAGTCTTGTGACTTAAGACATCAGCCACAACATTAGCTTTTCCTGGCTGATAGTTTATCAGACAATCATAGTCTTTTATCAACTCTAACCATCTCCTCTGTCTCAAATTCAACTCTTTCTGGGTGCCCAAATACTTCAAACTCTTATGATCTGTGTAGATGTAGCACTTCTCCCCATAGAAATAGTGTCTCCAGATCTTAAGAGCGAACACAATAGCTGCAAGCTCCAAGTCATGTGTTGGATAATTCCTCTCATACGGTTTTAGTTGGCGTGATGCATAGGCAATGGCATTTTGATCTTGCATCAATACACAACCTAACCCATTGTGAGAAGCATCACTGTAAACTGTATATTCTTTACCCAGAGTAGGTAAAGTCAGGACTAGAGCCTCTGTCAAACACCTCTTCAATTTATCAAAACTCTGCTGGCATTTATCTATCCACTAAAATTTTACATCTTTTCGAAGTAGTTTGGTCAATGGAGATGCCAACATGGAGAATCCCTTCACAAATCGACGGTAGTATCCAGCTAAACCCAGAAAACTGCGAATCTCCGTAATATTTCTGGGTGGCCTCCAATTAAGGACAGCTTCTATCTTACTTGGATCTACCTTGATGCCCTCTACTGATACTACATGCCCCAAAAAAGATATTTCTTTCAGCCAAAATTCACACTTTGACAATTTGGCGTATAGCTGTTTCTCCCTCAAAGTCTGCAGTACAATCCACAGATGTCTATCATGCTCTTCTACACTCCTCGAATAGACCAATATATCATCTATGAATACCACAATAAACTGGTCGAGGTATGGTCTGAAGATAGTGTTCATCAGATCCATAAAAGCAGCCGGAGCATTAGTTAACCTGAATGGCATGACCAATAACTCATAATCGCCATAGCGGGTTTTGAAGGCAGTTTTAGGAATACTCTGCTCTTATACTTTCAACTGATAATAACCTGATCTCAGGTCAATTTTGGAGAACACAGCTGCACCCCTCAACTGATCAAACAAGTCATCAATGCGGGGCAATGGATATCTATTCTTTATTGTCAACTTATTCAACTGTCGATAATCAATACATAAGCGGAGAGTGCCATCTTTCTTCTTAACAAACAACACTGGCGCTCCCTAAGGTGACACACTAGGGTGGATAAAGCCCTTGTCAAGCAACTCTTGCAACTGCACTTTCAACTCTTTCAATTCTGCAGGTGCCATTCTATATGGTGTTATAGAGATTGGGTCCACACCAGGCATGACATCAATCTCAAACTGCACCTCTCTTTTTGGAGGTAATCCTGGCAATTCATCGGGAAACATATCCGAAAAGTCACATACCGTAGGGATGTCCCTCAGTGCTGGACTCCCCACTTGGGTGTCTATCACATGTGCCAAGTATGCTTCACACCCCTTTTTGATCATCCTTCTGGCTAGTGCAGCCGAAATGATGTTTGATGGCAGTAAATGCCTCTCCCCATGTATTACCACATCACCGTACAGAGGGAGACCAAAAGTGACTGTCTTCAGTCTACAGTCAATTATGGCGTGATGCCTGGCTAACTAATCCATACCCAAGATGATATCATAATCTCTGAAGGGCATTTCAATCAAATCTGACAGAAAAACATGTCCTTGGATCACCAAAGGACAGTCTCTATAGATTCTGTTGACTCGAACCTCTTGTCCTAATGGACTAGTTACTAACACTTCAAAACCCATTTGCACACACGAAACAGTAAGTGAACTGACTATGCTAGCACTAACATACGAGTGGGTTGAACCCGGATCAAACAACACAAATACTTCTTGATCAGAGATAGAGAATATACCGGCCACAATGTCAGAAGTTTCAACTTCTTCCCACTGTCTCATAGTGTAGACCCTTGCTGAATCACTTCCTTGTGCTGACTGACCAATAGTACCCTGACTGCTCGAAGCATGGCCTCTACCTCTGCCTCTTCCTCTGACAACTGGTTGTGAACCTCTGGGAGCAGGACTTTGAATAGATCCCTTTGTAATAGTAGGAGCTGGACCAAATCTAGGAGCACTAGTACAGTCTTTAGCAAGATGGCCCTTGCCTCGACAGTTAAAACAGGCTCCTGTTGCCCAATAGCATTCTCCCCCATGAATTTTGCCATAAGTCTCACAGGGATGGGGAGGTTGTGAACCCCTGCTCGACTGTTGACCAGACTTAGGGGGTTTCTGTCCAGAGAATCTGCCCCTTCCAAACCTTTCACCTTGACCTCTACTAGGTCCACCAAATTTCTTCCTCTTCCTAGAAGTACCACTAGGACTTGGCTCTACTGACTTTTCCCCCTTGTCTTTCTCTGATTTCTCAGCTTTTTCTGATTTTTCTTTTGCTGGGTTCGCTTCTGATTCAATTCTTTCCAACTCAAATGCTTGAGAAATGAGCTCTGAAAAATTATTGTGTCTGAATCCTACTACTTGCATCCATAGGCTGGGCTTCAAACCCATCTCAAATCTCTTGCACCTTTCCTTGCTGGTAGAAAGGAGACTCCCAGCATAGTGGCTTAAGCGGGAGAACTCCCTCTCATACTCTACCACTGATCTATTGCCTTGCTTCAGACTCAGAAATTCTTATAGTTTCTGATCCACACATGCATCTGGAACGTATTTCTGTCTGAATTCTTTGATGAAGTCATCCCACGTCAATACTGGTGGTTCAACCAAGCTATGGGGAATGGTCTTCCACCAATCATACGCATCCCCTTGTAGTAGTGACATGGAGTATTCAAATTTCAGCTCATCTAGGTAGTGCAGCTTCTTGAACACTCTGTCCATTCTTTCAAGCCATTGCTCTGCCTCTAAAGGGTCTACTGTACCCTTGAATTCTGTAGCCCCATACTTTAACAGCTTATCATATTGTATGACTGGAGCTTGAGGTTACACCACAGTAGTCTGGGGTGGAGCTTGAGTAGGCATACCCCCAGCCATTTGTTAAAACATTGTCACCATCTGTTGTATGAACTGTGCAGAAAACTGCGGCATTTGTGGGGCTGGTGCCACAGACCCACTGACATTCTATAGAGTTGGGGCTTCCTCTTGTGCCTCAGCTTCAACAGATTGCTCAACTGAGCGATCCCCTTCTTCCATATCAATTTGAAGTTAAGGTATCTCCTAAACAACTAACACAAGGAGATTTCCTCCGTTAGTTCATATTTATAATGTAATGCACTGTATGTAACAAATAAGGACATTGAGCAGTTGTACTTAGCAAAGAAAAGACACAAATTCTCAAGTTAAAACATACTTCAAAAATTTGCTCTGATACCACTAAAACATGTCACACCTTACCCCTCTGTAAGGCATAACATGATCCTATAGAATACCTAATGAACTACCAAACTTCACCTACCAATAACTCATTAAGTACCCTACAAGGGATTTTAAAATAATTTTCTTACTTTTTATAAGTGGTGAGCATTTTCTAATAGGTATCAAAACATTTAATTAGAGTTTGAAAACTAGTTAAGATTTTTGTCCTATTTTATTTTTTCGCAAATTTTATAAAAATTTCAATAGAGTGCCGTCTGTATTTTGAGAAAACAGTTCTTCAAATACCTATAAAAAGCACTTCCAAAGATTTATCTCAACAACTTCATCATTTAAACATCCATCTCAACCAATTTCAACATCATTTTTCAAATTCCAAAATTCAACATCATCAAAATACTATAATTTAATTTCATTCATATTAAAACAAAATACTTCCATTCATATGTAATTAAAGATAAAGAAATTTATATACATCATTACAAAAATTTACATTACAAAAATCCAACCCAAAATTTATTACAAGCTTTATACAACTGCTCATAACCAATTTTACATGTCCATATATTTACATACATTTACATACATCAAAATAATTTTTACAATCAGGGTATAAAATATACCCGATCAACTTCAAAGTAGGTAGCTGCTCAATCCTCAGCAGCTCACTCTACTGTTCCTCTAGTCTCTATATCTGCAATAGCAATAACAGCCATCGCTGAGTACTAGGACTCAGTGGTGCACAACATACTAAAATAACCTTTATGCGGAATTTAAATCATATTTATTCAAAAATTAAACTGAACATGAAATATAAATTCAAAATATGATTTATAAGATTTTAATCCAAACAATTTCATTGCAAAAGTCTCAAAACAAATTTCATAAAAATACACAGTTATATCATGCCATTCGAAACAAATATAATCTCAATAGCCAGAGGCTAAGGAGAAGTCACAACACAAGGCTAGCTAGCTCAAATATATGGGAACTTATTCTTTTTCTTCTTCTACTGGCACACACCTCAACACTTCAGCCAGAGAAGGAATAAAAATTCGAAACTGATTTCCCCCATTAGTCATGCTAGTGAGGTATTCAAATATGTGGTCATGACACTGTGGTTTCAAAATTGTCTTAATAATTTACTAAACATTTATTGTCATTTCAAACACAAGCAATTAATCTTTCAACAATTTAAATCAAAAGCATAATAAACTTTTCAATTCAATTATGTCACAATTTCATATCTCAATTCATTCAAAACAATATGCAGAAGAAAATTTACAAAAATTCTATGTTGTGCACAAACCTTATACGAGTCGCCTCTTGGCCTTGACTCGACACCTCGGGTTCTTTCCTGGTATTCTTTTTCACTGAAACACACAGTTTCACAGTGTTTCAGTATCATAACTTATCATAAATCTAAAAATAAATTCAAATTTACTTTTACCTAGCTTTAATATGCCAAACTTGGCGTTCTTTAAAATTTGTATTTTGGAGTTACTATTCACTATACTATTCAAGTCAATTTGTTGACTTTCTAAGGCTTAATAGGTATGGAAATTTCAATTTCACCCACATACCACATTTTGGTTACCAAATTTGTTGGTTTTGGTTATTTTCTCAAATTTTAAGTCCTTTATTTGCAAATTTTCAGTTTTGGTGTCTAATGTTGCACTGTTCCATTAGTCATGTTGCTATTAGAATTTGGCTAAGTTTTCTTCATAGAAATTGTTTCTTATTGTCTTAAATTTATTCTCCTTTTTGAAACCCTCTAATTAGAATTTTTTAGCTTAAGTTATAGCCATTTGAATCATGGCTGCCGGATTAGACTTACCTAGATTTCTGGGCAAATTTCTGGGTTCTGGCAGTTTTAAGTCACCAACTTTGAGTGGCTAAATGACTTTGTTAAGGGCATAATTTGGGTATATGTTCTTCACGAAAGTTTTAGGTCTATATCTCAGCTTTCCACTGGTAAAATTTCAGGTCATTTAGACCTGCCTAGTCCAAGTTATGGTTGTTCATTTGGTCATTTTTGTACAGGTCAAATTGCCTAATCCGGATTTGGTCAATTTGTTCACTAGGTTTTAGTCACTTTTTTGGGCATGATTCCTAAATGAAAAATGTGTCATTTTGTGTCTAGTTTCATTATCAATTGGCCTCACACCAATTGGGATTGTAAATTTTCAGTTTTGGTCACTGAAAGGGACCTTGGTCCTGCTGCCTGCATAATGGCCCTAAGCAATTCGAATTTCCATTCAATTCTAACACTTCCAACATACCTTAATTGGTCACAAATGACCATTATTCAGCTCAAACAAGGTCAAACACACCATTTGACCATTTCTTCAATTTTTGGCTTCCAAAACCCTAGGTCCAAAACCCTAACTTACTAATTTTGTTACATTTTACTAAATCAAAACATGTAAACATAATCACTCAACCATTAAAGCTCATGTTCACCTTTAATTCAATCAAACTCAAGCAAACCCTAGTTCACTACTTGATGGTCGAAAATTACACTTTTTAAATTCACCCATAATTTTCTTCAATTTCTTACTTATTTGATTATCTTTAAACTAGTTTACAAGGAATACATGAAAATAATAGATCAATGGGCACTAACCCCTCTTAGGGAAAATTTTCAAGCTTGTTACTTCCAATTCCTTTCTTATTTATGCTTTCAAGTAATTCCTCAAGAGGTTAGGAGAATTTTTTTATGAAGACTACTAGGTGTTTTAAGGTAAGGACTTGGAGGAAATCTAGTGAGAAGATGAACAAAATGTGTAGAGAGAGAGATGGGAGGTGAGCCGGCTATGGTGAGGAAGAAGAGTGTTTTTGTTTTTTTTTTTCTTTTCTTTTCTTTTATGACTTTTTACCCTTTAGGAAGACCCCAAAAATTATTCAAAAATTAATTTTTTAATTATAATATTTATTGCATCATGCATGATGTCATGCATGATGTCATCACTTTTCACTTTTCCTTTTTCTTTTTTTTTTCTATTAGTTCTTTAATTTAATTCCCAATTCTGAAATTTTCTTTTCTCCGATTTTATTTGACAATTAGGTCAGGAGTCATCTCTCGGGGTCAATTGACTAAATTGCCCCTCGCCGGTTCGATCCGGCTTGCAAATAATTTAATATTTCTTTCGGATTCCTGACCTAATTATTTGACCGGCTTAACAATTTTTTTTTGTGATTTTCTCTTTTTCACTGTGTTCGCAATAGTCCTAAGGACCACAGCGTCACATTTTACGGTTCAAAATTTGAGTTTAAATCGACCTCGCAGTCCTTCCCGAGAAGGTCACCCATCGCTGTGACTCTCGGCTCGTTTAACTTCTTATGTTCTGTTTTTCTGATTTATACTTAACTAATTGAAATTACTAATTATTTGTGTTCAGGGCTTATCTAGTTGTCTTAAGTGTGGTTCTAATCCCCTTAATTGTTCAGACCGACACTGGTCACCAGAATAGTGAAATATACCAGGCTACACAATTAGGGGTGTTACAATTGGTGGCTATTGTTACAAATTCCATACCAGTAACCTCTGATGAAGTGTTTGTTCAGCATTTTGTTTAGAGAGCTGAAACTGCTTTTCTGAATAAAAGCATCATTTTAGATGCTGTTTAAAAAAATAGTTTGAAAAAAATTGTTTTGTTATTTTAGCGTTCTTATGATTAAAACTTATAAAATTTAATTTTAAATTATTTTTTAATACCCTCTAACTAGTATATTTAAAAAAAATAATTTTCTTAATAACAGTTCTAACAACGAAATCAAACAGGCTCAAAAACTCACACTAGGTAAAGGCAGCCGAACCATTTGCATTATAATGTTGCCTCTCTTTTTCACTTGTAACAAGTGAAAAAAGTTGCCCAATTTTCAAAGGAGACTTTCGAAGTCACAACGGGAATGAGGGGAAAAAAAAGTGAAGAATTTGGTGGGAAGTGTACCATAAGGAGACTTTCAAACCATACCTAACAGTGAAGGCACATTTTGCAGTGTCCCACAAGGATTTGACTGGTAAGTCATACTTTGAAATGTTTTACATGTTTAGATGGTTTCATTATATATTTTATATATTAAATTAATGATAAATCAAGTTTAAATTTTTGTTTTCAATCCATAATTAATAGAATCGAAACAAAAAATTCAATTAATTAGCGTATTAAACAGTTATGAAGTTGGGTATAGCTAAAAGTTGATTATTTGAATAGAATGTGTAACACCCCTACATGCATACTCCTATACATTCTACTATTCCAATAATCAGTGTCTGTCCTAATAGTTAGGATGTCTAGAACTATGTCTATACCACCTAGAAAAGTTCGGAATAAAAATTAATAGTAATTACTTGAAAGTAAAATACAAATAAGAAAAACAAATCATAAAGGGTAAATGAGCCAAGGCCACAGCGATGGGTGACTGAACCGGGAAGTGACTGCGAGGTCAGTCATAACACTAATTTCATATGGGATATTGTGACATCGTAGGCCTAGGAATTATTGCGAAGCTAATGGAAATGAGAGAACCACAGAAAAGAATTGAGAATAATGTCAAATAAGTAGATCAGGGTTCAGGAAGCAATACAATGCTATTGGTAAAACGGATCTGACCGGTAAAGGGCATTTTGGTCAATTCACTTGAAGAGTTGACTTTTGACCTAAATAGCAATTAAAGTAAGTGAGATTAAAATATTTGAAAGGAATTAAATTAACGGAGATGTGTATGAAATTTTATAAAGGACATACATGGAATTACTTAAATTGTAATAATAATAATAATAATAATAATAATAATAATAATAATAATAATAATAATAATAATAATAATAATAATATAAAGAGAGAGATATTTTGAAAATAAGACAAATTTATTAATTACCATCTTATCTCACCTTCTTCTTCCTCCCCACTTGTGTCGTCCACTTCCTTCACTCCCATCCTCCATTGTTGTTCCATCTAAGCTCTTTAAACCCTTAAATTCTCCCCTAATTCCCATAAATAATCAAGAGAAAACCTGAAATTGGATCTTGATTGGAAGGAAGGAAACAAAGAAATCAAGGAATATGAATATTTTAAAGATAGAAAAAAATTGCCGAGTGAGGTGAGTTGCAATCCAAGCTTACTTATTGTATATTCACTTAAATTAAGTTTAATTATGGGGAATTACCATGGGAATTGATGAAATTATGCATGATATAGGGAGAGTAAATTTTAGCTAGGTTGAAGACAGTTAGGGTTTATGAGCTTTGATGCAATTAGCTTTGAATTCTAACATGAATGAAGATATAGACATGAATTTCATATTTGAATTTGATTGAAATTGGAAGGTGATAATTAGGGTTCTTGACATTAAGGTTTTAGGAGAAAAATTGGGAAAATTGATGAATTGATGCCAATTGACCAAATTGATGTTTAAAGTGGTTAATTGGTATGTTTGGGAGTTGATTGAATGCATGGAAATTTAAGTGGGATTGAAGGTGATGCTGCCCCAATTTGGACAGCCTGACCATGGTCCACTCAAATAGCCATAATTGCAATTATGTTACTCCAATTGGTATGAGGCCAATTGGAGATGAAAATAAGACCCAAATCTACAATTTTTATGTAGAAACCTTGCCCTAAAACTGACCTTAAGTTAGTGAAATATTGGATTGAATCCGGATCACACGCCCTGCCCCTGTACAGAATTGATAATATAAATAGTACTTGTTCAAATATTCATAACTTGGTGTAGAAAGGGTCCAAATGACCTAATTTTTGGACCATTGGAAAGTTATGACATAGTACTACAACTTTCATGGAGAACACAAACCCAAATTCTGCCCATAAATAAGTTAAATTGTCAACCAAAATTGATTGCTCAAAACTGTCAGAACCAAAATGGCACCCAGAATTTCTGGTTTTGGATCCAATCCGGCCAGCATCTTAGAAATAGCATAACTTGAGCTACAAAACTCCAAATGGAGTGATTCAAAAAGAGAATTAAAGCTAAGACATTAAGGAACAACTTTGATAAAAGAAAGTTTGCCAAATTTCTACTGTAGAAGGTTCAATGCAACAGTAGAACTAAGAGATCCAAAACTAAAATTCTAGAATTTCACTTAGGAAGTTTGAAAATTTAATTGGCAACCAATGCCAACACAATTGTAACACAAAATGTGGTATGTAGGTGTAATTAGAATTAACATGCCTAGCAAGTATGAAAAAGTCAACATTTTGACCAATTGATCAAATGAATAGTAACAACCATAACAAAAAAACACAAAGAATTCAATTTATGGGACCTTAGAAGTAAAATAAAAAAAAGTGAAAAATTCAATTATTGAAATTTCTATTAGAAATAATTTGGATAGGTATTGAAACATTGTGATTTTGTGTTTTAATAGAAAAAGAGACCGGAAAAGACAAGGAAAGAGTGATTCAAGGCAAGGAGGCGACTCACTAGGAGTTTATACACAACTAATTTTATTCAATTGATTTTAATATTGTAAATTGTTTTGAATGAATTGTGAGTTTGAATGTATTGGTGACAATTGTGATTTTCTCTTTAAACTTTATGAATTGTGTGTTGCCAACCCTATAAGGGTAAATTCTTGAATGATTTGTGTTAAGTGAATTGAAATGCAATTATTTGAATGGAAATTTTATGAATTAGTTTTTAAACCACAGTTAGCGTGACAGTCCCATTCGGAAATCTCCGGTAGTAACGGCTATTTGGGGTTTGGTAATTAAAAATTGCTTATGTCTCCCATTAATAACGATTAGTGGGGTAAGACTATATGAGTACTCATTAGCTAGCTAGCCCTTCCCTCATTAATAACGATTAGTGAGGTGATTTGCTTTGTCGAGGTGTACAACACGACATTGATCATGAAATTTTATATCATAGTCTAAACTGTGTATTCTTGGCAACACTTTTACTTTGTGATTTTTGAAATGTTGTTTGAAATAAATGATTCATGTTAACTTGAGATTTTGGAAAACACTTCTTTGGATATGAAATTTTTGATTTGTTATGTTTTAATTTATTACGCTTTATAATGAGCTGAATTTTTCTTAGTTGTGTACCACTGAGTATAATTACTTAGCGATAGCTTTTATTTACTGTCGCAGATAAAGGAAAGGATAAAGTAGCAGAGTGAGCTGCTACAGTGATAGGGGAGTATAGTTTGAGGATCTTTTTGTACGGGTATATTATTTATACCCTTATAAATTAGTTGATCTAAATACCTTTGTTCTTATGTATCTTTTCTACTAATTGAGCAGTTGTATAGTAAAATTTGTAATGATATTACCTTTGCTTTCTTTCCTGAAAAATTTAGACTTTTGTATTTATATCGAATATATTAAATGAAATTGATGGATATGGAAAATGTATTGAGATTGTATTGAACTGAGGCCTATTGAAGTTGAGATTGAGAATTTTGTATTGGAAGTGCTTTCTTTTCAGGTTTTGGAAGAACTATTTTCTTAAATTACAGTCGGCACACTACCGAAATTTTATAAAAATTATGAAAAATAAAATTGACCAAAACTTTAACTCATAATTTAAACTTCAATTAAAGGTTTTTAAATAGTATTTTAACATTATTTTACAATTTAAAATGAATTGGATTTGCTTAAAATCCCTTATAGTAGATTTAATGGGTTATCGGTAGGCGAAGTTCAGTAATTCATTAGGTATACTATGGGATGATATTATGTCTTACGGAGGAGTAAGGTGTGACAAAATGTGCCCTTTATTCGATGTTTTTAAGTAAATCAGCCGCAGATATGCTAGTAAAAAACTAATTGCAAATTTATTTACATGCTGATGAGATCTTATACTCTCACTTTTTGTGTTGCATAGTATGCTTGAATCTCACACTATAAAGAAACTCCTTGACAACAGATTATGAATGAGATTTTGTGGTATTCTGACAGTAAAAATGTAATGTCATCTTTCTCTCATCCTTCCCTACGATTTAAAAGTCTCTTTTTGCCATTTGGTGGCCTTCCCCTACCTCTTTTGGACAAGGTATAGCTCGTCTTCCCTTCTAAAGAGTGAGGCTCTCCCTCTCCACCTTCGGGTATGGTTGTAAATATTATTGATTTCTTTTGCTTGCAGATTTGTGCTGATTAGAGAGTGAAGAACATGGATCTACTTCGATTGCCTGGGTTTGTTGCGTCTCTACTTGGATTGGTTATGAGAGGGACTTGGGTGGCCCATGATGTGTTGGGTGGTTGGTTTGTATCTCGTAGATCTTCAACTGAAAGGAGATTGAACCATCTTCTATCTTTTATCAAGTTTTTTCCTTCGTTTGGCGAAGAGTGGTTTTAAGAGCAGTTGAATCGGCTTTGGAAGTAGTTGAATTGGTGTGAGCTCTCTGGTTTTGCATGGCTTAAGATATCAGTTTTCATTTGGTTGGTGGATACTCATGGGTTGCAATCTAGATGGTTGGCCCAGAAGGCACGAGTAGGATGTCCAAGAGCCCCAATGCCACTCTGCCTTTTGTTGCCTATGAGATGCTTCCATGGCATCCTCACAGTTTCAGTAGCTTTCCTTGTGTGTTTTGGTGCTTAGGACGAGATCTCCTTCAAGACAACAAACTTGTAGGTTTGCATGCAAGTCTTGTTCTCTCCTTTCCTTCTTGGTGCCTTCTTCCACAAGGGGCTATGGCCTTTCAATGGCGTTGCAGCACAACGAACGGTGCTCATTTTGCCTCCCATCTACCTAGGATTTCCATTGTGGGCTTAAGCCCTATTTTGTTGATTTTAGATAGATTAGATTGCTGGCCCTTGGCCCTACTTTATAATATGATAGTTTGGGCTTTAGTTTGTATGGCTTGTTAACATATTTAACCTTTAGAAATCATAACATGGGCACATTCACACAATCATTATACTATTCTTACAATGGACTTGTTATGTTTCTTTTCATCAAATTTGTTTTTATATTTTTCTATGAATGTCCTATCCATTTATAGTTGATTTCTACATGGTCAAAATTTTGTCCAAATGAACCGAGTACAGTGCGCTGCCATCCTGTTGGACTAGAATAACGTAACAATAGTTCCAAATGAAACCCAAATCTTGATTTGTTCAAGATGTCACTTTTCTATATTATCTTATGTAGAATTTAGGTCTTTTCATGGCATACTCTTTCCCTTGTCTATGCAGGATGAATTTATAAACAAGGTAACCATTAATCTATTGCCATCAACAGTCTACATTATTGGCTAATCAAAAGAATTATATACTGTAGAATTACTTAAGATTTTCAGTCAGCCAGTGTTGTGTAGCTCGGCTGATATGACAGTCACACACAGTCAAGCAAAAATTAATGTATCATTGTCAAATAATGTGTTATCAAGTTCTGATTTATAAGTTAAAAAAATATGATTTATTTTTTTTTTTCCTAATTGAAGATGATTCTGATCTATTTCCACTTTACCCTTGCTTTGCATCTTTATCCATTGCTACATCTTAACATGGGATAGATATATGTAATGGTTTTTCGTAATTGTATTGCTGGTTCTAATTATTACAATTTATTTGATATTGTGCTACATCACAGTGGATTCTTGGTTAGTGGGGTTATTATTAGTGGAAGGTTTAGACAGTGCAAGATTAATGTAAATGGGATAGAATGTCCCTAATAGGAATAGATAGGAGGTGTCAAGGTCTCAAGCTTGAGGGGTTGTTAAGATACTTTTGAAGGGGCCCGAGGAGTACAAAGATTATTTAAAACCGTGGAATGACACTAATGTAGCTGAAATGTAAGTAGACAAGCATATTTGCGGGGATTGTGGATGTGTATGTCCACCATAGGGTTTGAAGAAGGAATTTAAGAGTGAGCTAGTTAGTATTACTAATAAGAGGTTGGATTAGTTATAGAAGAAATTGAAGAGGGATATGAGCTAGCAAGGAGAGAGTCGTTAGAGAAAAGAGAAAGGGCAAACAAAATAATGTTGAGGGGGGGAGTTATTTAAATCTCCAACCCAAGGGGAGCTCATCTCCCTCCCAAAAATTTAAATTTTAATTAGGAATATATTAAAAATGAATATGTTTTTAATAAATTCTCATATTTGTTGTTGTGCATCTCGAAAACATGTAAACTGTAAAGAAATAAAATAAACACACAAAACACTAATATTTACATTGTTCACCCTCTCAACATAAGGGTATATCTACGGGCATGCCATCTTCTACTATTTTCAAATAATAAATAATCAATTACAAGCTCAAACTATACTACCCATAAATCTAATTACACCCAAGTGAACCCACATTACATCAAATTACTCATAGTAAATATATTAGTTAATTTCTCTCAGTCTCCTCTAGACATAACTCAATAAATTTACTATTTTAAATGCTACATTACAAAAGGTGTCTTCAACTATATGGGCAAGAGCCCTCTCACTAATGGACAAGAATTACTCTCTCTCAAATTCTATGCCCTTTCTCCGCTTTAGGCCGAAGCCTCTTTCCCTCCATGGGACTGCAATGGGCAGGAGCCTCTCATCAATAGGTAGAGCCAAATCCTTAGCAATTGGGCAAGCCTCTATCTACAATGGGCGACAGCCTCACTTCATGAGCTAAAAGCCAAATAAACTTTTTCACTATTCTTATATTTATAGTGTTAATTCCCTTAATCCTAATCTGATTAGGAGTCCCACTCAATTTAGGAATAACACTAAAATAAGAGTTCTAGTTTATATAGGAAGTATTTCTCTATCCTATTAAGGATTATTTCTCCCACTCAAATTATGAAAATGTCTCTCTAAATCCCACTACGATTTTGAGTCATAATTCTAACAATCTCCACTTTGACTTAAAATCTATAAACTATTGCATACTTTGAAATCTTGGGTGCCTTCAATCATATCACATCTCCATGCTTGAGTTTGAACCCTTTAAATCATCAATCTTTTCAATCTTCATCTTGGGTGTAACTTGCTTCTTTCTTTAGAAAATCTTCGCGTCATCAACTTTCTTGATTTTGCATCAAGAGCTCCACCTTAAATTCAACTCTCTACCATCACCATTATTGCATGTGCGACTTTCTACATGTCACAACAGCTTCACCTTCAACCAAACTCACCTAGATCATCGCCATGCTCTGTTACCAATTTGTTATGCATTGTTGAAACGTGTAAACTGCAAGGAAATAAAATAAACACATAAAACACGAACATTTACTTAGTTTACCCTCTCAACATAAGGCTATATCCACGGCATGCCATCTACTATTTTCAAATAATAAATCATCAATTACAAGCTCAAACTATACTACCCATAAATCCAATTACACCCAAGAGAACCCACATTATATCAAATTACTCATAGTAAATATATTAGTTAATTTCTCTCAATCTCCTCTAGACATAACCCAATATATTTTACTATTTTAAATGCTACATCACAAAGGGTGTCTTCAACTATATGGGCAAGAGCCCTCTCACCAATGGACAAGAATTACTCTCTCTTAAATTCTATGCCCTTTTTCTGCTTTAGGCCAAAGCCTCTTTTCCTCCATGGGATTGCAATGGGCAGGAGCCCCTCATCAATGGGCAGAGCCAAATCCTCAGCAATTGGCAAAGCCCCTATCTACAACGGGCAACAGCCTCACTCCATGAGTTGAAAGCCAAATAACCTTTCCACTATTCTTCTATTTATAGTGTTAATTCCCTTAATCCTAATCTGATTAGGAGTCCCACTCAATTTAGGAATAACACTAAAATAAGAGTTCTACTTTGTATAGGAAATATTTCTCTATCCTATTAAGGAATATTTCTCCCACTCAAATTATAAAAATGTCTCTCCAAATCCCACTACGATTTTTAGTCATAATTCTAATTATTATACTGAAAAAAATTTTCTAGTATAAATTTAAAATATTTATATTTATTTATTAATCCAATTAAATAAAAAAATTAATTAGTACATAATTTAAAAGCTTAAAAAATTAATTTTTATTGTTCAAACTAAAATAAAAAATTAATAGACATATTTTTAATTTTATTTAAATAATAAAAAATAAATTATAAAAATATTTAAATTATGAATAAAATAATTAAAAAATAATAATTTCAATGTTATATTTATCATTAACTTCTTAAATTTAAATGTAAGATAATTTATGTTGCTAACCTTTTAAATCTAAATCCCAAATCCGATGGTTGTAGTAATTTAAACAAGTCCAACGTTGATTATAGTCAATTGCTTAACGTACATGGCACATTTGATGGTTTAGGGTCCTTGAACATGGAGAGAGGTCTTGAATTTCATTATACATTTCATGACCCGATTTTACGGGCAGGACCGACACTAGGATCTGGACTAGTATAAAGCTCCTGAGGCCTGTAGTAAACCTTATTGTTTCCAAATCCATGACAAAAAACTGAGGCCCATCTCATAAATAAAATAAAATAAAGTATTATATTTTTATTTGGGTCAACCCAACCCGATAACCATCAAAAATTAAAATTAGAAGAGCTTAGCTTAACTCTGATACCACCATTTACAAATATTTTAAATATCATAAAAATTTTACATTTATTAAAACACCAAAACTTAAATTTACATAGTACCTAATAAAATTATTACTACTGCTAACACATGCGAAGTTCTAGATTAAGATTTTTAAAAATAATAATACAAATAAATAACTGCTAATAAATCTGCGAGGAAGGAAGCAAGTTATTCTGAAAAAGAACTCCTCCTGTAGCCTGGAAAAACAGGGTGAACAAGAGTGAGCGTTCGACTCATAGAGTAAAATATTAATTTTAAGTATAATTTATATAACTACTAAAACTAATGCATCCCTAAAGATGAAATGCAACACAGATCATTATATTCAGCCAAATTCAAATAACACTACCATAAAAAATAATTTGGAGTACTCACACACCCATATATCACATCAGATATATATATATATATATATATATATATATATATATATATATATATATATATATATATATATATATATATATATATATGGGAGCCTATCCCTTATACAACTCTCTTAATCCAATGCCTAAAGGCGAGATTAACTCGAACCAGACTTTCGCTTAATAATCCAAATGTGGGGGTCAGCGAGATCAACTCAAAGCCGTACTAAATCCGACTTTCACAAAAGGATCGGGCTACAAACAAGACTAGCTCAAGTCGATTTGCCCGTTCTACCCATATCCATTACACCACACCACACGCACGCCGATACATGTACACAGCTCCAAATTACCCTAAGGCGACACCCACAATGATTTCATCAAATTAAAATGCAACACAAGGTGTGTCTAATATTTAGCTACATACATATATTTATATGTGTTGCATGAGCATGCTTTGAATATATAATAATATTGAAATTATAAATAAAATCAATATATACTCATAAATTGATCGACTGGACTGCAACTGGTCCAGTTGGAGGGAGAAGACGGCTGGCATCAACTACCTAAACATGCACACTGACCTCTATCAAAAGGCTGACAAAATTAAATAATTGATTTAAATCATAAAATCAAAATAATTTCTAAGATCTTGTCGAAATTTTGGCAGAATTTTTCCTGTACCTAGGACCTACCTAACGTGCAAAGTAGTTCAAATAACATACTAAATCACACATCCCATTTCTATATCTCATTAACATCACATGGCCCCTCTTGGGTGTGATGTGTCCCTACCGCAAGTGCACGGGTCGTTCAAGTAGTATAGAAAAAATATCGTTCCCACGAGGAGTTGTGTTAATGATTGAATTTTTGATATAAAAAGTTGACTAAATTGAGCTATTTTTGAAATTAAAGTAATGAATTGATGGGTATTGAGAATGTGAAATCTATGTATGCAAAATTAATAATCTATTCAACAATGTATTAATTAAACTAAAATTGCATCAAATTGAAATAAGCAAGTTCAAATATGGCAATATTCAAAATGGCAAGTAATTAAATTCGATTAGAAATTAACAATGGTAAAAAGGCGATTCCGGAGTTCGGGATTTCATATTCGAGCTATTTTGGGATTTTAAATTGGTTATCCAATCTTATGAAACTTATGGGTTTTAAGGAGATTAATTCTTAAATCCTTTGAATTCCCTTTCGAGTGAGACAAAGAGTGCCTTAATCAATCTAATCCTACTTTCGTGGACTTAGAGTTAATTAAGACCCATTAAGTTCTTTAATTAATCTGTGAATCCTCTTAATCCTTAGCCTATTTCTAGGTCTAAGTTAATTAAGTCCAATTTCTTGATTATCTATCACAAGGCCTTCTCCTTTCGGTGCTTCAACCATGGATTAAGAACATTACTTAATGGGATCCTACACTAAGCATGTCATTAAGCACACAAGAAATGAATAAAACTCATTAAGACCACAAAATATGGATTACCCAATCAAAATCCACAAAATATCTCAAATATTACAACCCTTACTCCAGAATCAAAAGTAAACTACTCACTATCCATAATGCTTACAAGATATTATGAGTTTATAAGGAAATAAAGCTTTAATCTAAGCTAAGAAATAAGAAATTAAACACTAGAAATGTAGAAAAATGTAAGGGAAGAAAGAAATCTGCAAATCTTGGTTGAAAATGATGTGGAAGGTGAAAGTGACTCCTCAAATTCTGCCTCTCTTCTCCTTTCCTTTTCTGCTCCTTCTCTCCCCCTTTAAAATGGGAAAATGAGACTATTTATATCATTTTTCTGACATGGAGCCCTAAAATGGTATGTTCTAGGAGGAATTATCTGAGGGAATCTTCTGCCAGCTCATTAATGAACTCTTTATGGGACTGCATAAGTGGACTGCATAAGTCATGCAGTCCCTTATGCGATTTTGCTTTCTGGGTCACTTATGCGAAACTGCATGACTTGGTGCATAGGCTATGCACAATTCCGTGAAAGTGCATAAGGGAGGCGTGAATGTGCATAAGCTATGCAGTTTCCTTATGCACATTTCGGCTGGTTCTGGAACAGTGATTTTTCTCCTTATGCAGATCTGCATAACTTATGCGGCAAGTTATGCACAGTTTGGTCAATGCATATTTCAGCTTGAAAACTTGTTTTTGACATCTTTGGCTGTAGAAGACACTCCTCAATGGCAAAATTCTCTTTGGCCCTTCAAAAACACCATTTTTCCTACAAAACAAAGTAAAAATCACAAATTAATGCAAAATTGACAACTATGAAAAACTAACTAATTAACTAATGAAATTAGCTAAAAATGACTAATAATCAAATAAAAATGGTTATAAAATTAGACCTAAATGACTATGCAAAATGTATGCATCAAATACCCCCAAACTCAAGCTTTTGCTTGTCCTCAAGCAAACTTTAAAATGTGGTGCAAAAATTTTAGGGGTGCCTTATCCAAAGAACTATGAAAATCACCTATTAAAGTAACTTAACACACCTTCAGCCATACCAGCAATCCATGTACCCATCCTTCAAAATGCAAAGAATTTAATGCTTATCCAAGCTTTCACCGCTTAGCCATCAAGTCAATTATCATTCAAAATCCCCAAACCAACAAATCAAAAGAGATAGTCATGCTCAAAAGGAATTCTAGGACAATCAATAACCAAAGTATCTCAACATGGGATGATAGAATTGAATGAATAGATGAATAGTTTTCCAATCCCATAGGCAAATTCCCTACTCCCATCTCCACTAATGTAGCAAGTACTATCAAGAGATCAAAGGTCTTTTTAGGGATGTAATGGGGCCATGGGGTTTAAAATGAGGCTAAGAAGAAAGATGGGTAAAAAGGATTCAAAGCATGAGAATATTTTCAATTTTGACAACATAAGGTACACCCTTTTTTATTTTATTACATTTTTTTCTTTTTCTTTTCTTTTTTTTATATATATATAAGTGGAGGAGAGAAATACACAATGAGAATTATCAACTGCTAGCATAGTTTACAAAACACATAAAAAATGAGGGACATTTGATTTTTTTAAACTTGCATTTTGCATTTTCTTTTGATGATTGTCCCTAAAATTTGCCACCCCCAAACTCATTTCTTTTAATACTTTGGGTGGATTTCTTTCATTTTGAATGACAATGGTGAAAAGCACATATACTAGCACTTTTACAAGGTGACAAGCATTTCTTCTCCCTTTTATTGCATTTTTTTTTTTTTTTTTTTAGAAAGTGTACCTAATATTCAATATTATTCTCATGAAAAGGGTTGGAGTGTTTGGTTCATTGGCTGGGTAGCAATAAGGATTTCAAGAAAAATTAGGGATAAAAAGGCTCAAAGGGGTTTTCAAAGGTCAATTTTAATTAGGAAAAAGGGCCAAGGGTTTAAAATGAGAAGGTTTAAATCAAAGAATGCCTAATCATCTCTCTTTTCAAGTATAAGCTGGTATTTCGCCTTGAAAGGTTTAGAAAATTTGTTCTAGGATTGGTGAGACATCATTTGACTACCTTATATCCAATAACTCCCTCTAAACATTTCCATCTCCAAATGACTAGTTGGGTGGCTTTTTGGCTAAGAAGATATAGGCAAGGGATAGACACTTCAAAACCCTGCACCTTTTAGGAAACTTTCAATCCACAAACCCAACTAAAGGGTGAGTCAAATCACTCTCATAAGTAACTTTTCAAAACTCAAGGGATTTGGCAAAAGATTTTAATGCAAGGTGCATGATTTCTAAAATGATTAATGCATTAACTAAATGGAGGAAGTCTATTTGTATGCAATGTGTACAATTTCTAAGTGATGAATAATGTGTGTGTAAATGTGTTATGTATATGTATGTGTGGATGTATATGTAAAATATTTACAATATATGAAAATGAAATGGAATGAGATGTTCCTATACTCAAAATGTGAAAAATGAAACAAAAATTAAGCAAAAATCAGAATGTGCACCCCCAAACTCAAAATTGGACATTGTCCTCAATGTCTCATGCAATGCATTATCAAAAGACAAAGCAGATAATAATTACCAGGAATTGTAAAGATTAAGAGCAAAAAGAAAGAGTTACCTGGTATGGAGCAGATGAGAATTCAAGATAAAGGGATGGATAAGAAGCTGCACAGGTTATGCAGAGTTAAGTGCTGTCCAGAACATGTGCATAAGTAGGGTGCATAAGCCGTGCGATTCTGCATAAATGGCAATATAGGTTGCATAGGCTATGCAGGACATTTGCAGAAAGGGAATACAACCTGTGCAGTTCTGCATAAGTAGCAGAAAGGGTTGCACAGGCTATACAAAATATTTGCATAAGGAAATTCATAGCCTGTGCAGTGTATACAAAAGTTGCTGCATGAGGATTGGCAAGGGGAAATGTACAACCAGCAGTAGAAGCATTAAAATATATGCAGAGTATGGGCAAATATGTACAAAAGGATAATAAGTGCAATGAAAATCAAAGAAGACTAATGTAATAGCTATCCAATAAAACTTCAAGAAACACAGAATTTAAAACAAACTAATTCAAAAGAAACATAATTCAAAGCAAACTATAAATGTATGAACATATTTACAAAGAAAAGGTCCTACAAGATTGAACAAAAGTAAAACAGAAGCTAATCTAGTTCTATTGTTTTGCCCTTGTCCAAAGATGTTGCTAAGGGGCTGGTGGCTTCTGCCGGCTGTCGAGATGATGGTGCTGGAGGAGGTGATGGAGGTTGGGGTGGCATGCCCAGAAAGATCATGAGTTGTTTCACCATTTCCTTCAATTCTTTCTGCTTGTCCCTGGTTTCCATGACAGGGTCAAATAGGTGATCATGACGATCCTTGAGTGTATCAAGACCAGTGTCAAGCTTCCTATCCACAAAGTATATATCATCACTAAGCCTGTCAAGATAGGTGAATAAGGCTTTAGTGTTGAATGCAGGAGGGGCTGTGGATGAGGAAGGTTCAGCTGTAGGAGGTATAGGCTGAGCAGAGGCTGCTGGGGTGTCCTGTGCAGGCTGAGGGGGTGGGGTAGGTGTAGTAGGGTGCTGTGGGACTGATGGGAAAGGTTGGGTTTCTGGTTGTGCATTGGGCTCAGTGTCTGCTGCAGGTTGGGCAGTATCAAAATATGACAAATTGAACCCTGTTTTGGTTAAGTGTGCAGTATCAAAATATAAAGTGTCCACAAGTGCTGGTATTGAGTGCTCTGCAGGATTAAAACCAAAATGCTTGGCTATGACAGTTATGAGCCCACCCAAAACAATGTCACCTATGGATTTGGTGGCAATATAAGACATGCTCACAAAAGAAATAACCAGGAGAAACCTTAACTTTGTGAAATGCACACCATAACATAAATAGTTCAGATTTCCCCACAGCACCAGAACTAGTCCCTCTGCCCAATATGGTGCTAGCAATCAGCCTATGAATAAACCTAAGTGCAGGGTCAAGTATTTGGGAGGTTTTTGATCTTCCAGCAGAGAAAGTTTGAGGTTGGTTTGTGATGATTCTCCAAAATTGGGCAGCATTCCAAATACCCTTGTTGGCTACCTCTACTCCAGTATGTGGCACTCGAAACAACCCATCAATTGCAAAACCAAAAATGCTATGAAATTGGTCCAATGACAGCTCTCTATTTTGCCCCAAGCATCTAAATTTCATAAGTGGCTTATGGTCTACATCATGCAATTTGAGGGTAGCAGAGAATGAAGAAATAAACTCCAAAACTAGAGTTGGATAAACTATCTCCTGCTTATGCACAAATTCCATCCAACCCATACCATTAAGATATGTAACTACATTGTCAAATAACCCAAGAGATTGTAGAGAATCAGCAGATATATACCTAGTGGGTTGTACCCTCCTATCCTTGAGTCGCTTAAAAGCTGCCTTTTGAATTGTATCAGGAAGAGGCCAAGGTAACTTTGATACATGTGAAGCTACCGAAATTGTCTTTTTGCTGGAAGAGGGTGTAGAGGCTGGAGCTTTTGGCTTTTTGGGTGGTGGTTCCGACAATGGGGTGGGTGGTTCTTTGCGTTTGGATAGAGGAGGGGCAGAGGACATGGGTCGCACAGATTTTGACCGGATTTTTCGTTTGTACGTGGTTGGGGGAGGTGGTGGGGGTGTCGCTTGTGGAGGAGAATCGGGAGTGGGGGGTATCGTTGACAATGGTGAGACTTCGAGAGGAGAAGCTGGACGGGAATGGGGAGGCGACTCCATTATCGATGGTGAGGATGGAGGAGATGAGGGAAAAGAAGAAAATGGAAGAAGAATGAGAATTAGGGCAAATGTAGTGAGAATCGAAATGGAGAAGAAGATGTGAGGAGGAATTATGCGGGAATGAGGATTGTGAGAGAAGAAGGACAGTGAACAGGGTTTATCGGGGTGAAGGTGGGAAAGAAAAAATTTTTGCCGAAAGGAAAAAATTTGATTTAAACGGGTTTTGTAAAAGACTGCATAAGGGGAAAGTGCATGTGCATAGCTTATGCACCAGCTTATGCAAGTGTTGCCCTGTTTTGAAGTTCAGAAAAATATGTCATGCAGGAGTGCATAGGCCATGCATGCTGCTTATGCAGGTCTCGGCAACTTTTGAAATTTGGGGAGTGAAGTTATGCGGGAGTGCATAAGTCATGCACTCCCCTTATGCACCTCTCGGCAGCTTTTAAAATTTGGAATTTTCGGTTATGCAGTAGTGCATAGGTTATGCACTCTGCTTATGCAGGTCTCGACAGCTTTTGGTGTTTGGGGTTGGTGGTTATGCAGTTGTGCATAAGCTATGCACTCTGCTTATGCACTCTTCGGTGGGTTTTGAGATTCAGAGTGTGAGGTCATGCAGAAGTGCATAAGCTATGCACTCTGCTTATGCACCTCTCGGCAAGTATGGAATTTTTGGATTTCTGGTCATGCAGAAGTGCATAAGTCATGCACTCTGCTTATGCACCCCTCGGCAGGTTTGGAATTTTTGGGTTTTTGGTTATGCAGAAGTGCATAAGTCATGCACTCTGCTTATGCACCCCTCGGCATGTTTGGAATTTCAGAGTTTTTGGTCATGCGGGAGTGCATAAGTTATGCACTCCCCTTATGCAAACTTCGGCAAAGAGAGAAAATGAAGAGTTTGAAGTTATGCAAATGTGCATAGGTCATGCACTCTGCTTATGCAAGTTTCTAAAGATGTGAAATTTGACAAAATTAGGCTATGCAGAGTTGCATAAGCTATGCACTCTCCTTATGCACTTGCAATAAAGGTGAAAAATGGCAAGAATTGTGGTTATGCAGGATTGCATAAGCTATGCAGTTGCTTATGCACAATTCAACAAGATTAAGATTACAATGGAACATGAATTGCAACTGTGAAAAATACCCTAAAATGAGGAAATATAATTCTATGAAGCATAAACCATGAGAATTTTCACCAAAAACACATCAATATATACAAAGTTCATCAAAAATGCATCATACAAGCATGTAGATATGGATCCTACATAAAAGACCTTTGAGAACTATGCCATTTTGACTCAAATTCTGTAAATCAACATTTAGCACATTAAAACTCAATAAAATCTGCATAAAATTGCATCTATTCACAAATGATGAACTCTCCAAGTTATGCCAAGAGAATGCAATATTGTCCACCTTGAATTCCACAACCCAAATAATCTCAAAACTACAAAAATGACCAACTTACCACCATATTAGCATTAAAAGCACATATACTTAAAAGTCACACACCCCACCTCACCAAAAACACAAGCCATTTGCTGCAGATTTTGTTTTTTTTTTTTTTTTTTTTGCTGCAGATTTCAATTTTTTCTCTCTGCATAAACCAGATTGCAGCTCCTGCACAGATTATGCAGCAAAAACTTATCAGTTTTTGGGAGAGTTTGAAGGACAAAATTTTCAAGTTAAGGGTCACTCCCCCAACAGTTCACCAGCCTTTCTTCATTGAAATACATCTACAAGGGACAAGATTTAACAACGTCAAAAATTGAATTTAGGGAGATTTAAGATAAAAACTAAAGCAATGAAAATAAAAGTAAATTAGCAAAAGCAAAATAAAAGGACTTGGGATGCCTCCCAAGAGGGCTAATTTATAATCCTTAGCTGGACTTTTCATGAATTTCACTGAAAAGAGGTGAGGGATTGGAGAGCTTGTAACAGCTTGCTCCCTTTATTGGGTCTCCAGATATGTAATGTTTCAATCTATGCCCATTGACCTTAAAATTCCCAGATTTTTCACTCCAAATTTCAATTGCTCCATAAGGGAAAACCTTAGAAACTCTATATGGACCAGTCCACCTTGACTTGAGTTTTCCAGGGAACAATTTCAATCTTGAGTTGAACAACAAAACTGAATCACCTTCTTTAAATTCCTTTTTCCTAAGATGCTTATCATGCCAAACTTTGGTTCTTTCTTTGTAAATACGGGCATTTTCATAAGCATCCATCCTCAATTCCTCAAGCTCATTAAGTTGGAATAACCTTTTCTCACCAGCTTGCTTAAGATCAAAATTCAAGGTCTGAATGGCCCAATATGCTCTATGTTCTAGCTCCACAGGTAAATGACAAGACTTACCATACACCAACCTAAAGGGAATAGTTCCTATAGGGGTTTTGTAGGCAGTCCTATATGCCCATAAAGCATCATCTAATTTGATAGACCAATCTTTCCGAGAATTATTCACTGTTTTCTCCAAAATATGCTTGAGCTCTCTGTTAGAAATTTCAACTTGTCCTGAAGTTTGAGGGTGGTATGGGGTAGCTATCTTGTGCACTACACCATACTTCCTCATTAAGCTCTCAAATTGCTTATTGCAAAAATGGGAACCCCCATCACTAATTACAGCCCTAGGAGCTCCAAATCTACTCAAGACAAATTTCTTCAAGAATTTCACTACCACTCTAGCATCATTAGTTGGAGTTGCAATAGCTTCCACCCACTTTGACACATAGTCAACTCCAACTAAGATGTATCTATTACCATATGAAGGAGGGAATGGCCCCATAAAATCTATTCCCCAAACATCAAATAATTCCACTTCAAGAATATTATTTAGGGGCATTTGATCTCTTTTTGACAAATTTCCACTCCTTTGACATTTATCACAATCCAACACAAATTTCCTCACATCCTTAAAAAGATTTGGCCAAAAGAAACCAGCTTGCAAAATTTTACTAGCTGTTTTAGAGATTCCAAAATGTCCTCCATAATCAGAAGCATGGCAATGATGCATAATACTCTGTATCTCCTCTTCAGGAATACACCTCCTTATTAAACCATCACAACATCTCCTGAAGAGTAAAGGGTCATCCCATCTATAAAACTTCACCTCATGCAAAAACTTTTTCTTTTGTTGCCATGTCATACCTAGAGGTAAAACTCCACAAGATAGATAATTCACAATGTCTGCATACCAAGGTAGTTTAGCAACAAGAGAGAAAAGTTGTTCATCCAAGAAAAACTCATCAATAGGGATTTCATCCAATTCTTCATCATCCAATTTCAGTCTACTAAGATTATCAGCAACTACATTTTCAGCTCCCTTCTTATCCCTAATCTCCAAATCAAACTCTTGTAGCATCAGAATCCACCTAATGAGCCTAGGTTTAGCCTCCTTTTTACGGAGCAAATACCTGATGGTTGTATGATCTGAAAATATAACCACCTTTGAGTCAATAATGTAAGGTCTAAACTTTTCCAATGCAAAGACAATTGCTAAAAATTCCTTTTTAGTTGTTGCATAATTTGTTTGAGCCTCATCCAGTATTCTACTAGCATAATAAATAGCATAAGCCTTTTTGTCCTTTCTTTGACCAAGAACAGCCCCAATTGCATAGTTGCTAGCATCACACATAATTTCAAAAGGTAGGCTCCAATCAGATGGTTGCATGATTGGTGCAGTGATAAGAGCTTGCTTCAACCTGCAAAAGGCATCAAAACACTCTTGGTCAAATACAAATGGTGTGTCATTACTTAACAAATTAGACAAAGGTTTGGCTATTTTAGAAAAATCCTTGATAAAGCGTCTGTAGAACCCGGCATGTCCTAGGAAACTTCGAATTCCTTTGACATTGGTAGGAGGAGCCATCTTCTCTATCACTTCAACTTTGGCTTTATCAACCTCTATTCCTCTGTTAGACACCAAATGTCCAAGCACTATCCCTTCCTGGACCATGAAATGACACTTTTTCCCAATTTAACACAAGGTCAGTATCTGCACATCGCTGCAAAACTTTAGAAAGGTTAGCCAAGCATATGTCAAATGAAGATCCATAAACAGAAAAATCGTCCATAAAAACCTCCATTATGTCTTCAATGAAATCTGAGAAGATTGCCATCATGCACCTTTGAAAAGTGGCTGGTGCATTACACAACCCAAATGGCATCCTCCTATAAGCAAAGGTTCCATATGGACAAGTAAAAGTGGTTTTCTCTTGATCATTTGGATGGATAGGGATTTGAAAAAAAACCTGAATATCCATCTAAATAGCAAAAGTAAGAATGCCTAGCTAGTCTTTCCAACATTTGATCAATGAAGGGAAGTGGAAAATAATCTTTTCTAGTGGCAACATTTAATTTTCTGTAATTTATGCACATTCGCCAACTAGTTACTGTTCTGGTGGGAATTAATTCATTATTTTCATTTTTGACAACTGTCATTCCACCCTTTTTTGGGACAACATGTACTGGCTCACCCGGCATCGTCTCGAGATGGGATATATGATCCCTGCATCAAGCAACTTCAAAATTTCCTTTTTAACAACTTCTTTCATATTTGGGTTCAACCTCCTCTGATGTTCAATAGATGGCTTACAATTTTCTTCCAAAATGATTCTATGCATGCAAAAGTGTGGGCTTATTCCCTTAATGTCATCTATGGTGTATCCTAAGACTTTCCTAAATTGTCTCAACACTCTTAACAACTTATCAGCCTCTAAGGTACTCAAGTTTGCATTTACAATTACTGGATAAGTGTTATTAGTGCCAAGAAATTCATACCTGAGCTGAGAAGGAAGTTGCTTAAGTTCTACCTTAGGTGCATCTTCTTCCTTGAATGATGGTTGTTTAGATTCTACTTTTTCCTTTTGTGTGAGTTGAAAAACTGGAGCAGAAATGAATGGTGGACTTCCCTCTAAGTGTTGAGCATATGCAGCTACATGAGGGTTGTCATAGTCTATGCCTCCTCCATGAACCAAACAATTTTCAAGTGGATCTTCTGGATATTTCTTTCTGAAGTGTTCTTCAACCAGCTCATCAATAATATCAATTCTCAAGCAAGTATCAGCTTCAGAATGATGCTTTTTCATAGTGTTATTAATATTGAAAACCAATTGCTCTTCACCAACCCTAAGAGTCAGCTTTTCTCCCTTAACATCAATCAATGCTCCTGCTGTAGCTAGAAAGGGTCTTCCCAAGATAATTGGGATATTAAAATCTTCCTCCATGTCCAAGATGACAAAGTCAACAGGTATGTAGAACTTCCCAACCTTCAGAGGCACATTCTCCAAAATCCCTTCAGGATACTTGATTGACCTGTCAGCTAACTGAAGAGAAATGTGGGTTGGTTTAAGATCTCCCATATTGAGCTTCTCATAAATGGAAAGGGGCATAAGGCTAACACTAGCCCCTAAATCACATAAAGCTTTTGTAGAACATGATTCCCCTATGTGGCATGGAATTGAAAAACTCCCTGGATCCTTGAGCTTTGGGGGAAGTTTCCTTTGAAGGATAGCACTACATTCTTCTGTCAAAGCTACAGTTTCATCATCTTCAAGTTTCCTCTTGTTTGAGAGAATTTCTTTCAAGAATTTTGCATAAGAAGGCATTTGTGAAAGAGCATCAACAAAAGGCACATTTATGTAAAGCTTCTTCAAAACCTCTAAGAACTTCCCAAATTGCTTATCAAGCTTGGCTTTGTGAAATCTTTGTGGAAAGGGAAGTTGTGGCTTGTAGGGCTTAGGAGGTATATACTTCTCTTCCTTCTCTTCAATTTTCTCTTTACATTTTTCTGCACTCTCTTGTTTTTCACTCTCATCAGTTTCTTTTTCATTTTCTCTCTTCTCACTGTTTTCACCCTTCTCATCATTTATAACTTTCCCACTTCTTAAAGTAATAGCTTGACACTGCTCTCTTGGGTTTTCTGGTTGACTTGGAAGTTTTCCAAAAGATTTAGCACCTGAGGAAGATGCTTATTGTGCAATCTGGTTTTCCAGCATTCTGTTGTGTGTTTGCATCTGTTCCAGCCTTGCTTTCATCTCTCTCATCTCCTCATCATGCTTATTTTGGTTAGCAAGAATCTGTTGTAATAAAGCTTCAGTGGTGGAATTTCGTTCTTGCTGTTTTGGTGTAGGGTTTATATTTTTCTGCTGAAAATTAGGCAATGGTTGCCTATTTTGCTGATATGGAACTCCTTGTTGCTGTTGTGGTTGAAAATTCTGATTTTGAACTTGATTTTGCTGATTTCCCCATGAAAAGTTGGGATGATTCCTCCAATTTGGATTATAAGTTTGAGAATAAGAATTCCCCATTTGTTTGTTTCCATAATTACCAACATATGCTGCTTGTTCTCCATAATCTACTCCACAGCTGGTAGTTTCCTCTGCATAAGCCCCTTGTTGTGAAGTTCCAGTTGATGATGATGAACTAACCAACATACTCAGATCTTCCATCTTCTTAGCAAGGACATTTGTAAGTGCATCAAACTTTGCATTAATCATGTTGAATGGATCAAGATCATATATTCCAGCAGCTTGCCTTTTTTGAGTTGGAGCTGGTCCTCTTGGACTACTCCAAAGATGAGTATTCTTTGCAATTTTCTCCAATAGCTCATAAGCTTCATCTTCATGCTTCATAATAAATTCCCCTCCTGTTTGAGCATCAATAATCCCTCTGATTGCAGGAGTGACATTTGTGTAAAAATTCTGATTTATCATCCATTTTGGAATGGCATGATGTGGGCATTGTCTCTTTAATTCCTTCCATCTCATCCATGACTCATATAAAGTTTCATCTTCTCTTGGTCTGAAAGCTGTCATTTGATTCCTCAACTCTTGAGTTTTTCCGGGTGGAAAATATTGTGCAAGAAATGCATCAGTGAGCTGCTCCCAATTTGTGATGGAGTTATGAGGTAAAGAATCAAGCCAATCCAATGCTCTATCTTTCAAAGAGAATGGGAATAGCTTCAATCTTGCTGCATCATCAGACACTCCAGGTTGTTTTTGCATGTCACAAATCATTGCAAACTTCTTCAGGTGTGTGTGTGGATTTTCAGAAGGATGTCCTCCAAATTGAGAATTCTGAATCATTTGAAGGACTCCAAAATCCATCTTGTAGTTATTTGCATCAATTCTTGGTCTTGCTATGCTCTCTCTCAAGTCATCAAAACGTGGAAAAGCATGATCCATCATACTTCCCCTAGGCACATTAGCATTAACAACCTCTTCACCTTGGGCTGCATTTTCATTGTTTTGACCATTTCCAGCATTACCAACACCAATTCTAATTCTTTCATCAGCCATGTCTGCTTCAATTTCGGTTTCTCTCAAAGCTTCTTTCCTTTTTCTGGTTTCTTTCTTGTTGGCTTTACAAAATTTCTCAATTTCAGGATTGAACAATAAGGATGTGTCACTTGTGCTTCTAGCTCTTCTCATAAAAGATTAAAAGTACCTGAAAAAGAAGAAACAAACACAAAATGAAAATATAACAAAAATAAAACTAAAAACAACTAAAATAATCAAGAATTCAATCTTAAACCAACAACTCCCCGGCAACGGCGCCAAAAACTTGATGTGTCCCTACCACAAGTGCACGGGTCGTTCAAGTAGTATAGAAAAAATATCGTTCCCACGAGGAGTTGTGTTAATGATTGAATTTTTGATATAAAAAGTTGACTAAATTGAGCTATTTTTGAAATTAAAGTAATGAATTGATGGGTATTGAGAATGTGAAATCTATGTATGCAAAATTAATAATCTATTCAACAATGTATTAATTAAACTAAAATTGCATCAAATTGAAATAAGCAAGTTCAAATATGGCAATATTCAAAATGACAAGTAATTAAATTCGATTAGAAATTAACAATGGTAAAAAGGCGATTCCGGAGTTCGGGATTTCATATTCGAGCTATTTTGGGATTTTAAATTGGTTATCCAATCTTATGAAACTTATGGGTTTTAAGGAGATTAATTCTTCAATCCTTTGAATTCCCTTTCGAGTGAGACAAAGAGTGCCTTAATCAATCTAATCCTACTTTCGTGGACTTAGAGTTAATTAAGACCCATTAAGTTCTTTAATTAATCTGTGAATCCTCTTAATCCTTAGCCTATTTCTAGGTCTAAGTTAATTAAGTCCAATTTCTTGATTATCTATCATAAGGCCTTCTCCTTTCGGTGCTTCAACCATGGATTAAGAACATTACTTAATGGGATCCTACACTAAGCATGTCATTAAGCACACAAGAAATGAATAAAACTCATTAAGACCACAAAATATGGATTACCCAATCAAAATCCACAAAATATCTCAAATATTACAACCCTTACTCCAGAATCAAAAGTAAACTACTCACTATCCATAATGCTTACAAGATATTATGAGTTTATAAGGAAATAAAGCTTTAATCTAAGCTAAGAAATAAGAAATTAAACACTAGAAATGTAGAAAAATGTAAGGGAAGAAAGAAATCTGCAAATCTTGATTGAAAATGGTGTGGAAGGTGAAAGTGACTCCTCAAATTCTGCCTCTCTTCTCCTTTCCTTTTCTGCTCCTTCTCTCCCCCTTTAAAATGGGAAAATGAGACTATTTATATTATTTTTCTGACATGGAGCCCTAAAATGGTATGTTCTAGGAGGAATTATCTGAGGGAATCTTCTGCCAGCTCATTAATGAACTCTTTATGGGATCAGATAAGTGGATGCATAAGTCATGCAGTCCCTTATGCGATTTCATTTCTGGGTCACTTATGCGAAACTGCATGACTTGGTGCATAGGCTATGCACAATTCCGTGAAAGTGCATAAGGGAGGCGTGAATGTGCATAAGCTATGCAGTTTCCTTATGCACATTTCGGCTGGTTCTGGAACAGTGATTTTTCTCCTTATGCAGATCTGCATAACTTATGCGGCAAGTTATGCACAGTTTGGTCAATGCATATTTCAGCTTGAAAACTTGTTTTTGACATCTTTGGCTGTAGAAGAAACTCCTCAATGGCAAAATTCTCTTTGGCCCTTCAAAAACACCATTTTTCCTACAAAACAAAGTAAAAATCACAAATTAATGCAAAATTGACAACTATGAAAAACTAACTAATTAACTAATGAAATTAGCTAAAAATGACTAATAATCAAATAAAAATGGTTATAAAATTAGACCTAAATGACTATGCAAAATGTATGCATCAGGGTGTTAGTGGTATGCCCTAGAGCAATGCTTATGTGTTGTACAATGTAAACATAATTCTCCCTAATGGCATGAATATTTTCAATTAATATAAATGGTTTATTTTTAATTGAAAAAGTCCATTAACATTATGTTAGATATTCCATTCTCAAGTGTTAAGAATATGAATGACGGGATATTCTAGTACATATATTATAAATTCGGTTCACAATCGAGGATACTTCATTGGGCATGATTTATCCGGTCAGATTGTCATTGTGTTTGTTTCCATGATTAGTATGGGATACTAATGAGATGGAATGGTGAGCCTCATACCATATAACAAACATGATGAGCACTTATATGATAAGTAGGCTCAACCAGTGACACAAGATGACTTGTATATGGAGTTTACTCTTGTCAATAGAAAGTCATCTAGATCATACTAGTGCACATAATCTGTAGACCTGAGATAAAATAGTTATCTTGTATATGTGTGGTTTGAGTTTGATACTACTTTCATACTTGTAATATGTATGGGTATATGGGCATGTATTGGCTCCGGTCAGTCATATATGGAGATGGGATCCGTTATCCTAAGTAAATAGGGATAAAGTCCTATGTCCATTTAATTGTTCTTGATGAACCAAGTTTCTGGCAAGAACGGTAGGACTTGATCAAAAAAGAGTGTCACACCTTACCCTTCTGTAAGGCATAACATGATCCCGTAGTATACCTAATAAATTACCAACTCCATCTATCGATAACCCATTAAATACACTATAAGAGATTTTAAAACAATTTTCTTACTTTTTGAAAGTGTTGTACTTTTCTAGCAGGTATTAAAAATATTTACTTGAAATTTAAAGATTTGATAAAATTTTTGTCCATTTTTATTTTTCCGTAAATTTTGAAAAAATTTCGGCAAAGCGCCGGCTGTATTTGAGAAAACCAAAAATTTTAACCTGTAGAAAACACTTCCAATATAATACTTCATCAAATCTCAACCACCATTTCAACTCATATCGACGCAAATTAGCTCAACTCCCATAATTCAAATCAAAATTTCACAATTCAAAATTTCAATACAAATACTTTCGAAAATAGTAATAATTAGTTTTATACATATTTCATTATAAAAAATTAAGTTACATTCAACAGTCCAGAAATTTCATCTGAAAATCCAAAATAATAATATTACAAAATTTGTACAACTGCTCATGACCAATTTACAAATGTAGATACAGTTAATTGCATCAAAATAAACATGTACAATTAAGGTATAAGATTATACCCGAAAAAAGGTCCAGAAGTAGCTCTGAAATCCTTAGTAGCTCACTCCGCTGCTCTACTAGTCTCTCTATCTGCGATAACAATTAAAAGCTATCGCTAAGTACAATGACTCAGTGGTGTACAACATAACAGAAATATAATTTTATGTGTAAATCAAATCACATTTATTCAATTATGATACTGAAAAGGAAAAGCAGATATAAAACACAATTTATACTTTTAGTCAAACATTCTCATTTCAGAAGTCACAAAATAATTTCATAAAAACACATAGTTATATCATGCCATCAGTACAATGTTCATCTCAATAGCCGGAGGCTTATGAGGAATCTCAAAGCTAGCTAGCTCAATCTATGGATACCCATTCAATTTCTTCCTCTACTGGTACACACCTCAACACATCAGCCAGAGAGGAAATCAAAATTCAAAACTAATTCCTCCCACTAGTCATGCTTGTGAGGCATTCAGATATATGGTCATGACACTGTGGTTTCAAAACTATCTTAACATTTTACTAAACATTTATTGACAATTCAAACACATACAATTAAATTTCTAACAATTTAAGTCAAAAGTATAATATTCATTTCATTCACAAATTTGCAATAAAAATAAATCACAATTTATTCATCAAAACAAATTATCAAGAGAATTTCCAGAAAAATTTTATATTGTGCACAAACCTCGTGCGAGTCACCTCTAGGCCTTGACTCGATGTCTCAGGTTCTTTCTCAGTATTCTTTTCAACTGAAACATACAATTTTACAGTGCTTCAGTATCATAACGTATAATAAATTCAATCATAAGTTCACAATTACGTATGTCTAGCCCTAATATGCTTAATTTAACGTTCTTTAAATTTTGCATTTCAGGGTTATTATTCACGATACTATTCAAGTCAAATTTTTTACTTTCTTATGGTTAATAGGTATGGGAATTTCAATTACACCCACATACCACATTTTTGTTACCAAATTTGTTGATTTTAGTTGTCCTTTCAATTTTTAGGTCTCCTAATTGCATTTTCAAATTTTCAGATTTGATGTTCTGTATTGCACTATTCCATTGATCAAGTGTCTGTGGAAATTTGACAAAGTATTCTTCATAAAAGTTGTTCTTTATTGTCTTATCTTTAATTTCCTTTTTGAATCACTTCATTTGGAGTTTTGTAGCCCAAGATATGGACATTTGAACATGGATGGCTGGATTGGTCTAACCCAGATTTCTGGGCACCTAATTTGGTTCTGGCAGTTTTGGACCACTAATTTTAGGTAGAAAAATGACTGGGTTATGGGCAGAATTTGGATTGGTGTTCTTCATGAAAGTTGAAGTGCTATGTCATACCTTTCCAATTCCACAAAAATCAAGTCATTTGGACTTGTATAGCCCAAGTTATGACTAAATGAACAAACACTGTTTATTTGGTCATTTTGGTATAGTAGCAGTGCATTGCACCCGGGTTTGACCTAATTGTTCACTATCCTAATGTCATTTTCTGGGCATGGTTCCTGAATGAAAAATGTGATATTATGTGTCTATTTTCATTCCCAATTAGCCTCATACCAATTGGGTTGGTAAATTTTCAGTTTTAGTCCCTGAAAAAGACCTAGGTCAAGTTGCCAGAATAGTGACCCTAACTAATCCGAATTGCACTTGGTTTCTACCAATTCAAACATTCCATAAATGGTCCCAATTGACCATTTTCAACCTCTATTAAGGTAATTTGCATCATTTGACCATTTCCTCAATTTTTTCCAAATTTTCAAGAGGGTTAAGAACCCTAATTACACAATTCACTCAATCAATAAAATTAAAGTGTGTAATCAACATCTACACACCTAATTCACCTCAATTAATCCTTCAACTTAATCAAATTCATGCAATCTATACCCCCTCATAGCTGGCCAAATTTCCTAACTAGTCCCCCAATGATTGTTTTTAGTTGAATTTAAGTTAAATCTAAGTTAAATTAACTCAAAACATATGTTCTAAACTAAAAATTTCAATTTAAATTCTTACCTCAAGTTCAATCTTCAAATTTTCTCCTTTTTTCTTCTTTCTTTCTTGCTAAATCTCTTTCTCAAGGAGGATAAGAAGGTCTTATGAACTAATTATGGGAGAAATTAGGGTTTAGTGAAGGTTTTAAAGCTTGAAACAAGCTTTAATGGAGGCTTGCCTATGGAGGTGAGAGAGGTTGAGGGTGGCCGGCTGGTTTGGGGTGGAAGACAAGTCAAATTTTTTTTTTTCATTTCTTTTGTTTTTATGTGTATTTAAGTGTTTTTTACTTGGTCAATTATTGGGAAAAAATTAAAATGAATTTTGACATCATTCATGATGTCATATGTGTGATGCAATAAAACTTTTTCTTTTCTTTTTCCATTTTCCTTAATTTTTCAATAGTTATTTAATTTAGTTCTCGATTTTGAAATTTTCATTTCTCCCATTTTATTGGACAGTTAGGTCATGAGTAAGCTCTAGGGGTGAATTCACTAATTTGCCCCTCGCCGGTCTGATCCGGTTTACTAATTATTCAATATTTCTTCCGGATTACTGACCTAATTATTTGACTTGCTTAACAATTCTTTTATGTGATTTTCTCTTTTTCACTATGTCCGCAATAGTTCTAAGGACCGCGGCGTCATATTTTAAATTCAAAAATTGAGTTACGGTAGCCTTCGCAGTCACTTCCCGGGAAGGTCACCCATCGCTGTGACTCCTGGCTCATTTAACCTTTTATGTTCTGTTTTTCTTATTTATACTTAACTATCTGGCAATCACTAATTATTTGCGTTCAGGGCTTATCTAGGTGTTTTAGATGTGATTCTAATCTCCTTAATTGTTCGGACCGACATTGATCACTGGAACAGTGAAATATACCAGGCTATGCATATAGGGGTGTTACAATTCTCCCCCCCTTAAAATAAATTTTGTTTCAAAATTTTATCTAGTATCAGTCTCTGAACAGCTATGGGTGTTGTCTCCTCATGTCCTCCTCTCGTTTCTAAGTAGCTTCTTGGCCCGAATGATGGTTCCGCAACACTTTAACCAACGGTATCTGCTTATTCTGTAGCTGCTTCACCTCATATGCCTGAATCTCTATGGGTTCTTCTTCATATGTGAGGTCTGGATTTACTTGAATTTCTTCCACTGGTAACACATGAGATGGGTCAGATCTGTACCTCCTCAGCATAGACATATGGAAGACGTTATGTATCTTCTCCAACTCTTGAGGTAATGCTAAATGATATGCCAAAGGACCCATTCTTTCTAGAACCTCATATGGCCCAATGAATCGAGGACTCAGTTTCCCCTTTCTGCCAAATCTCATAATTTTCTTCCAAGGGAAAACCTTGAGGAATACTTTCTCACCCACTGTATATTCAATATCCCTTCTTTTCAGATCAATATAGGACTTCTGATGGTCTGATGTAGCTTTGAGTCGATCTCTAATTAATCTAATTTTCTCCTCAGTCTGCTGAACAATTTTAGGCCCAATCATCTTTCTTTCACCAACTTCATCCCAATACAGGGGAGTTCTGCACTTCCTGCCATACAAAGCTTCATATGGAGGCATCCCAATGCTTGATTGGTAGCTGTTGTTATAAGCAAACTCAATTAGAGGCAAGTGTGTGTCCCAACTGCCCTCAAGCTCAATCACACAAGCCCCTAGCATGTCCTCCAATATCTAAATTACCCTCTCAGACTGGCCATCTGTCTGTGGGTGGAATGTCATGCTGAAGTTCAATCTAGTTCCTAGGGCTCTCTGAAGACTGCCCCAGAATCTAAAAGTGAACCTAGGATCTCTATTGGATACAATCGATACTGGCACTCCATGCAGCCTCACAATCTCATCTATGCACAACTTGGCCAATCTTTCTAGGCTATAGTCCATCCGGACAGGCAAAAAGTGAGCAGACTTGGTCAGTCTGTCAACTATAACTCATACTGCATCATGACTCTTCTGTGTCCTCAGAAGTCCCATCACAAATCCATAGTTATCCGTTCCCATTTTCATTCAGGTACTGGTAATAGATGTAACAAACCAGCTGGTACTTGATGCTTTGCCTTTACTTATTGACAAGTTAGGCATTTGGAGACAAAATCAGCTACATCCCTTTTCATACCCATCCACCAGTAATGCTCTTTCAATCCTCTGTACATTTTAGTGCCACCAGGGTGCATAGCAAAAGGAGACTCATGTGCTTCCTTCATAATGATCTGTCTCAAGTCAACATCATTAGGAATGCACATTCTGCCCTGGTGTATTAGTAGACCATCTTCTCTCACTGAGAACTTAGGTTTCTTGCCCTATCTGACTTCTTCTAATAGCTTCTGATATTTCTGATCATTCTGAGCAACCATTCTAATCTGATCAATCAACACTAGCTGTACATGTCATGCAACTACTGTCTGCCCCTCATCATTAATCTCTAAACTGGCATGCAATGCTCTCAATTCATGTACCATAGACAAAGGAGAAACTCTTAGACTTGTTATAGTCTTACAACTTAAGGCGTCAGCCACCACATTAGCTTTCCCTGGCTGATAGTCTATCAAACAATCATAGTCTTTTATTAACTCTAACCATCTGCTCTGTCTCAAATTCAACTCCTTCTGAGTACCCAAATACTTCAAACTCTTATGATCTGTGTAGATATAGCACTTCTCCCCATACAAATAGTGTCTCCAGATCTTAAGAGTAAATACAATAGCTGCAAGCTCCAAGTCATGTGTCGGATAATTCCTCTCATACAGTTTCAGCTGGGGTGATGCATATGCAATGACATTCTGGTCTTGCATCAATACACAGCCTAACCCATTGTGAGAAGCATCACTGTAAACTATGTATTCTTTACCCGGGGTAGGTAAAGTAAGGATTGGAGCTTCAGTCAAACACCTCTTCAACTCATCAAAACTCTGCTGACATTGATCTATCCATTGAAATTTCACATTTTTCCGAAATAGCTTGGTCAATGGAGATGCCAACATAGAAAACCCCTTCACAAAATGGCGGTAGTATCCAGCTAAACCCAAAAAACTGTGAATTTCTGTGATATTCCTGGGTGGCTTCCAATTAAGGACAGCTTCAATCTTGCTGGGATCTACCTTAATGCCTTCTGTAGATACTATGTGCCCCAAAAAGGAAATTTCTTTCAGAGAAAATTCACACTTTAACAATTTGTCGTATAGTTGTTTCTCCCTCAAAGTTTGCAGTCCAATCCGCAGATGTCTATCATGCTCTTCTGCACTCCTCGAATAAACCAATATATCATCAATGAATATCACAACAAACTGATCGAGGTATGGTCTGAAGATAGTGTTCATCAGATCCATAAATGCAGCTGGAGCATTGGTTAACCCGAATGGCATGACCAGGAACTCATAATGGCCATATCGAGTTCTAAAGGCAGTTTTAGGGATACCCTACTCTTGCACCTTTAGCTGATAATAACCCAATCTCAGGTCAATTTTGGAGAACACAGCTACACCCTTCAACTAATCAAACAAGTCATCAATGTGGGATAATGGATATCTGTTCTTTATTGTCACCTTATTCAACTGCCGGTAGTCAATACATAAGAGGCGAGTGCCATCCTTCTACTTAAAAAACAACACTGGCGCTCCCCAAGGTGACACACTAAGGCGGATAAAGCCCTTATCAAGCAGCTCTTGCAACTGCACTTTCAATTCTTTTAGTTCTGCTGGTGCCATTCTATATGGTGTTATAGAAATTGGGTCCACACCAGGCATGACATCAATCTCAAACTGTACCTCTCTTTCCAGAGGTAATCCTGGCAACTCATCAGGAAACACATCCAGAAAGTCACATACTGTAGGGATGTCCCTCAATGCTGGACTCTTCACTTGGGTGTCTATCACATGTGCCAAGTATGCTTTACACTCTTTTCTGATCATCTTCCTAGCTAGTGCAACTGAAATGATGTTTGATGGTAATAACTGCCTCTCCCCGTGTATTACCACATCACCGTATAGAGGGAGACCAAAAGTGACTGTCTTCAATCTACAGTCAATCATGGCATGATGCCTGGCTAACCAATCCATGCCCAAGATGATATCATAATCTTTGAATGGCATTTTAATCAAATCTAATAGAAAAACATGTCCTTGGATCACCAAAGGACAATCTCTATACATTCTGTTGACTCTGACCTCTTGTCCTAATGGACTTATTACTAGCACTTCAAAATCTATTTTGGCACACAAAATAGCAAGAGAACTGACTATGCTAGCACTAACATATGAATGGGTTGAACCCAGATCAAACAACACAAAGACATCCTGATTAGAGATAGAGAAAGTACTGGTTACAATATCGGAAGTCTCAGCCTCGTCCCGCTGTCTCATCATGTAAACTTTGGCCGGAGCACTCCCTTGTTTTGATTGGTTAATGGTACCCTGACTGCCAGAAGTATTACCTCTACCTCTGCCTCTTCCTCTGCTAACCGGTTGTGAACCTCTGATAGCAAAACTCTGAATGGATCCTTCTGCAGTAGTAGGAGCTGGCCTAAATCTATGGGCACTGGTGTAGTCCTTAACAAGATGGCTCATGCCTCCACAATTAAAACAAGCTCCTGTAGCCCAATAACAAACACCACTATGGGTCTTGCCACATGTCTCACAAGGGCGGGGAGGGTGAGAACTCCTAGACGTCTGCTAACCAGACCAAGGGGGTCTCTGGCCAGAAAATCTACCTCTACCAGACCTTCCACCTTTGCCTAATCCCTCAAATTTCTTTCTTTTTTCAGTATTGCCACTGGAACTTTGATCAACTAACTTTCCACTTTTCTCTTTTTCTAATTTCTTTGTCTTCTTTGTTTTCTCTTTCACTAGTGCCCCTTCTGACTCAATTCTTTCTAACTCAAGTGCTTGTGAGATGAACTCAGAGAAGTTATTATGTCTGAATCCAACCACTTGCATCCTCAGACTGGTTTTCAAGCCGATTTCAAACCTCTTACACCTTTCTCTTGAAGGAGTGGAAGCATGAAAAACACCAGTTTATATCATTGAAGTCAAAAATTTTCACCTAGGGTCACATGTATCATGCAAGATTTATTTTTAACTATTTGATTTCAATGATAAACAATATATTAAAACTCTTTTAATATGTTTTTGGATCTGCATTTCCATTTAAGATTTTAGAATTAATCAGATTAATTTTAGAACCCTAGATTAGATCAAGAACAAATACACTAACCTCTTGATGCATAGCAGCGTATTTGTACCTTTGGGATGCGTCTTTAGGACACCAGATGTTGTCCCTCTAGCTTGTCCACACCAAGATCACCTATGACAGCCCTTAAACAGCTTCTAAAGCTTTTTCTATGAATTAGAAAATCAAGTTTTGCCTCTTAAAAGATTAAAGATGTAAACAGGACACTAGAAACAATTTCTTGTATTTTTAATTCAAGAGATCGTTGGGAAATCTCTTTGAATTGATGAGAGATGAAGAAGATGAAAGGGAGAGGTGCTTTGGGGTGGCACCAATGAAACAAATAGCAGCTAGGTATTTTTCTTTTCATCTTTTCCCTTATATAGCTAGGTCACCACTTAAAACCCTTGCCACATGTCACCTTCTGATTGGCTCTAGGTTTAATTGACCCAATCACATTGTGCCAAGTGTTAAACCTATATTTAATCTTAATTTTAATCATCTTACATGATTAAAAGACATTTGGCAAACTTATGTGTAGTGCCATGTTTCACCATCTCATGGTGCCACATGTCACCCTGTGAAATGACCAAAATGCCCATGTGTCTTAATTTTGAGTTCTCAACCCAAAATAATTATTTCTCTTCTTCTAATCAATTTATATCAAATATAAATCAATTAATTAATCTTTATTAATTAATTTCTCATTAATTAAATTCATATTTAAACACTTTAAATATAAATTTAACTTATACTATACATCCAATAATCTAGATTTGGTTTCAAGTCATGCTAGGGACTTTGCAATCTAATTGCAAATCAAACTTATTTAATTAATCAATTAAACTCTTTAATTAATTAATTAAATCATGTTTAATTTGGTGATTACTTGTGTATGTGTGTGACTTACTAGGCTCATCACTAATTGGCAATGAGATATGATATCAACTCTTAATATCATCAGAACTCTTTCTTACCATAAATGATTTCTCTAAACCATTTTATGCACCTCATAGACCATGGTTAACACCTAGCATAGCATGCCATGGCCACCCAATCAGTAATAAGGTTTACCTTAAATGAACCTATAATCATATGTTACCATGCACTAGAATCTCTCTGTTACAAAATTTCAACTCAAGCTAGAGTCATGGTTTATGTCAAACCTCATTTGCTATGAATATTATGTTCTCTTTTAATTTCAGTTCTTGATTAAAAGATTTTCTCATCAGAAACTCTTTTCTGATTAAATCTATCTGTCCTGGCCAGGAACTTGAAACATCAAGAATAATTAAATGAACGTAGGATTTTATCCCTATTTACTTAGAGGAACAGATTCCATCTTGATCAACACCTACCTCCATATATAACTAGTAGGAGCCAACACATGCCCATATACCCATACACAGTACAAGTATGAAAATAGTATCAAACTCAAACCACCTATATACAAGATAACTGTGCTATCTCAGGTCTAAAGATAATATGCACTAATATGATTTATGACAATACATTGACAAGAGTAAACTCCATGTGCTTGTCATAAGTGTCACTGGTTCGACCTACTTATCATGTATAAGTGCCTATCATGTTTGTTATATGGCATGAGACTTACCATTCCATCTTATTTATATCTCATATAAATAACTTGGGAACAAACATGAATACAATCTTTCTGGATAAGTCATGTCCTTATTATGAAGTATCCTCAATTGTGAACCTATTTATGATACTTTGTACTAGAAATACTGTCACTCATATTCTTAACAACTTAATAATAGAATTTCTAACAAAATATCAGTGGACTTTTTCTATTACACATAAATATATTATGTAAACGGAACAGTGAAAATGTCTTTTATTAATAAAAGATGTACAAGATAGATACTAAATGATATGCTCTAGGGCATACTACTATCAATCTCCCACTAGCACTAGAGCTATTCATTCAATATCTTATACCCATCTTCTCAAGATGTCGGTCTAGCTGAGTCTGTGACATGGGCTTAGTGAATGGATCAGTTGGATTTTCAGCTGATGCTATTTTCTGCTGGCTACATCGCTTCGTCTAACTATTTTTTTGATAATGTGGTAATGCCTTTCTATGTGTTTAAATTTCTAGTGAGACCGGGGTTCCTTATATCCAAACAACTTCTTTTGCAGCATTTGATGTCGCAATATACTCGGTCTCAGTAGTGGAATCTACAGTCATACTCTGTTTAGAACTCTTCCAACTAACTACACTTCCATTACAAATGAACACAAACCTAGAAATAGACTTTCTATCATCGATATCTGATTGGAATTCAGAATCGGTATAACCATCCAATTGCAAGTCTCCACCTCCATAAATCAAGAATAAATCCTTAGTTCTTCTCAAGTACTTTAGGATATTCTTGACAGCTATCCAGTGTTCCAAACCTGGATTGGATTGATACCTGCCAGTCAAACTAACAGCATATGCGATATCCGGCCTAGTACACAACATTGCATACATTAAACTTCTAATAGCCGAAGCATATGGAATCCTGGCCATCTTATCTCTTTCTTCAGATGTCTTTGGAGACATCTCTTTAGAAAGATGGATACCATGTCTCACTGATAATAATCCTCTCTTGGAATCAAGCATGTTAAACCTCTTTAACACCTTTTCAAAGTATAAAATTTGGGATAAACCAATTATTCTTTTCGCTCTATCTCTATAGATGCGAATCCCAAGAATATAGGTTACCTCTCCTAAGTCTTTTATAGAGAATGTATTTGACAACTATACCTTTACAATTGTCAACATACCTGTGTCATTACCTATCAACAGAATATTATCTACATATAAGACAAGGAAAATGATCACACTATCACTAACCTTCTTATATAGACATGGCTCATCCTCATTTTTGACAAAACCAAATGATTTAACGGCTTCATCAAAATGGATGTTCTAACTCCTCGAAGCTTGTTTCAACCCATAAATGGATCGCTTTAGCTTACGCACTTGGGAACCATGTTGGGATTCAAAAACTCCTAGGTTGTTCCATGAAAATGTTTTCTTCAATGTATCCATTAAGAAAAGCTATTTTGACATCCATCTGTCAAATCTCATAATCATAGTATATAGCTATTGCTAATAGAATCCTAATTGATTTAAGCATGGCAACAGGTGAGAAAGTCTCCTCATAGTCGATTCCTTGCCTTTGGCAAAACCCTTTCGCTACTAGCCTTGCCTTATAGGTCTTTACCTTTCCATCAGAACCAATTTTCTTCTTGAAAACCCATTTGTTCCTTATAGATACAATATCTTCAGGTGGGTCAACAAGATCCCAAACTTGATTCTTATACATGGAATCAATCTCGGATTTTATATCATCAATCCATTTTGAAGAGTCTATATCTGATATAACTTTTTCATAGGTAAGTGGATCATCTCCATGATCTACTTCTTCATGAGTAGACAACTCTTGTTCTTCTTCATGAAGGAAACCATATCTCACTGGTGGCTGAGATACCCTGGTTGTTTTGCGAGGAATAGCTGTAGATGTTTCATCAATAGATGTAGGTTGACTAGATGGATCTATATCCATCTGATCTGTTGGTTGGTCAAAATTCTCCAATTCTAATTCTATTGGCCTTCCTTTGCCTCCTTCTTGAACAAACTGTTGTTCAAGAAATGTGGCATCTCTACTTATCATAACCTTTTGTGATGTGGGCAAATAAAAATAATATCCAAAACTATCTTTTGGATATCCAAAACTATCTTTTGGACATCCAACAAATCGAATCTTTTCTGATCTGGTCTCCAATTTATCAGTGTTCGGCTTTTTAATATAAGCTGGACAACCCTAAATCTTAACATGCTTAAGACTTGGTTTTCTTCCATGCCATATCTAATAAGGTGTGGAAGAAACTGATTTTGATGGAATCCTATTCAGAATATACAAAGCTGATTCTAATACAAATCCCCAAAAGGAGATTGGCATATCAGTATAGCTCATCATTCTATGTACCATATCTAATAGGGTACGATTTCTCCTTTCAGATACACCATTCAGCTATGGCATTCCTGGAGGAGTCAGCTGGGAAACAATGCCGTGCTCTCTCAAGTATTCATCAAATTCAGTACTCAAATATTCACCTCCATGATCTGATCGAAGAGCTTTAATACCCTTCCCTGTTTTCTACTTCAGATTTAAATTCTTTGAACTTTTCAAATGATTCATGTTTGTATTTCATCAAATACAAATACCCAAACCTTGATTTATCATCAGTAAAGGTAATAAAGTAATGAAAGCTGCCTCTAGCCATTTCCTTAAATGGACCACATACATCACTATGTATCAGCTCCAAAATATTTTCAGCTCTTAGTCCTTGTCCAACAAAGGTTGATTTAGTCATTTTGCCCTGAAGGTAGGATTCACAAGTTGGAGTAGGTCCAAAACCCAATGAGCATTAAATCCTCATTTTCCCCAGTTTTGCAATCCTATCTTCTGCAGCATGACATAACCTTAAGTGCCAAATATATTTTGAACTTGAGTTGGTTATCACCATGGCATTGCATTCATTTAGATCACTTGCTTTCATTTTGTGTTTGTCATTATTATCCAAATAATAAAGACCATCATTCATATAACCCGAACTAACATATTTATTTCCAAAATAAATATTGCAAACATCATCTATGAACAGAAGTTCATAGCCATTTCTAGTCAAACTAGATATAGAAATGATGTTCTTAAAAGCATCAGGTACATATAAAACCTTGTTTAAATACAAAACATGTTTATACACGTATAAAGATTTAGATCCTATGGCTAAAACTTCAACAGTTGAGCTTTTGCCAACTCGGAGTTTAATATTTCGTTAGTGCAAGCTTCTATTATTGGCTATACTCTGGGCAGTTCCTATTTCTATGCCCATCATTATGGTAGCGGAAACACTTTCCTTTTGCCTTTGTCAGCTTTGGTCTTCCCTATCTGTTTAGCTTATCTTCTTGGAAGGATTAGGAATCTAAGGTTTCTTTTTCTTATTGCCCTTCTTCTTGTTGGACTTTCCAGCAGAAGAAGATGCAATCAAAGCTACCTTTTTTTCTTTATTGCCCGGCATATTCTTTTGGGCAATAACCAGTATGTTGAGTAAACCAGCGAAGGTGCATTCCTGTTTAGTCATATGGAAATTTGTCACAAAATTCCCAAAAGACTCAGGAAGGGACTGAAGGATCAAATCCGTCTGTAGTTAGAAATCCATGTTAAAGTCAAGATATTCCAGGTGTTCTATTAGCCGAATCATCTTGTGGACATGATCCCCAACATTCTGTCCCTCAGACATCCTCATACAGAATAGCTGTCTAGATATCTCATACCTAGCATTCTTGCTGTGCTCGCCATTACAACTCTTGTAGGTGAAGGAGGATCTCACTCGCACTCTGCATGTTCTCATGCTGCTTCTATAACTCATTACTCGTAGAAGTAAGCATGTAACACTTGGCTCTCATATCATGCTCCTTCCACTTATCCAAAGTTTCATGTTCCTCTTGAGTGGCCACTAGAGGTAAGGGATCAGGAACATTTGAGTCTAGAACATATCCTATATGTTCAAGGTTCAGGAGAAGTTTCAAATTTCTTAGCCAATCAGATAGATTAGGTCCTATCAACCTATTGCGATTAAGTATGCTTGCAAGGATATTGGATGGTGGTGGTTGTGGTGTGCTCATTATTATTAGAAAATTAATTGTAGAAAATAATCAGATTAATTAGTAAATGTATCATGTAATTAACCAAAATCATTATGGGCTTTTAATCAAATTGGTCCTCCCACTAACTTAGCGAATCCTACACTTCCAAAGTAGAAAACGGAAATCCTAGTTGGATGGATTTCTAGTGGGTAATTGAATTCTTATAATTCTATTGATCATCCTCAGGCACATCTATTATTGGAATTACAATAAACTATAAGTGAGCAACTCCTTGCCCATCACATCTCATGTGAGGTTCAATCCTTTACCTAGCCCCTAATGCTCAAAATCTCATGTACATCCATTATTGACTTATCTTGTATTAGTTAAGTTGATCCCATTGAGCCAGTAATTATGCAAATAATTTTAATATCCTCAGGTACATCCAATATTGGCCACCAAACCATTTACATATTTACAACATCTCATACTTAACAATTATTCTTAAGAAAATCTCTTAAATTAATTGCATCTTATGCAACTATTTAAAATTTCTTAAAATAATTGTTCCAATGGAGGGCCCATGTTATAATTACTTTAATTATAGCATTTTCAACTTAATCATTTGTTTGGAAGATTTTATGGTCGTCCTAATTACTATTAAGGTCTCACTTTGCACATTATCCATTTAGCATGCATATATCATATAGTTGCATACATTCCCATACGTCTCATGCATTCATGGATAAACAATAAATATGGTATGATCATGGACTTTCTAAGGGATTCAATTCTAAGCTACCAAGAATTGAATCAGGGCATTCCTAGGTGCATTTCATTCATTCATTTTACAAGAGTTGCTGAAGGAGTACATAATCAATACTTGATCTTGAATCCCTCCACTGGTCCCACCAATGCTCTTGACCTCCTTGATCTTCTTGCAATCCAATTACATAGTAATCCTTGGCATACCAAGGCGAATTTACAAGAACTTAAATAAATGAAATTACAACCCAAAATTATTACAACCTTAATAATACATGCCCAAAATAAATTAAAATAAATTAATTAATTTACAATCCCAAAGAAACATAAAAGAAATAAATCCAATCACATTGGTCTTTTATAGTCCATGATCATCCATCATGCAATCACCATTTAACAATTAAATAAAACATACATATTTAAATTAAATTGAATATCTCATATTCAACTTAAAAATCCAGATTTGAATATGATTCAAACAAATTTAAAAATTCATATTTGAATCACATTCATACAAATTTAAAAATTCAGATTTGAATCACATTCAAACAACCTTAAAAATTAAGATTTGAATTACATTCAAACAATTTTTAAAAAATCAAATTTGAATCACATTCAAACAATTTTTAAAAAATTCAGATTTGAATATTATTCAAACAACTTTAAAAATTCAGATTTGAATATGATTCAAATAACTTTAAAAATTCAGATTTGAATCATATTCAAACAACTTTTAAAATTCAGATTTGAATCACATTCAAACAATTTTTAAAATTCTGATTTGAATTAAAATTTAATTGTGTGATTAAAACTACTAATTAAACACTTTAATTAGTCATAGGATAGGCCTTTAGATCATACAACAATTGCAGAATTTAATACTAAATCTTGCGCCACCCATGAAGGCCAAACATGGCGCACCAATGATGGTGTTCTTCACCAAAGCCGCCACCTTTCTTGCAACCAGCAATGGATCTATCATCTCATGATTATTCCACACAATTAAATCCTATAATAGACAATTTAAATGGCAAATATAGTGGCTCTAATACTAATTGAAGGAGCGAAAGCATAAAAAACACAAGTTTATATCATTGAATTCAAAAATTTTCACCTAGGGTCACATGTATCATGGAAGATTTATTTTTAACTATTTGATTTTAATGATAAACAACATATTAAAACTCTTTTAATATGTTTTTGGATCTGTATTTGCCATTTAAGATTTTAGAATTAATCAGATTAATTTTAGAATCCTAGATTAGATCAAGAACAAATACACTAACCTCTTGATGCACAGCAGCGTATTTGTACCTTTGGGATGCGTCTTTAGGACACCAGATATTGTCCCTCTAGCTTGTCCACACCAAGATCACCTATGGCAGCCCTTGAACAGCTTCTAAAGCTTTTTCTATGAATTAGAAAATCAAGTTTTGCCTCTAAAAAGATTAAAGATGTAAACAAGACACTAAAAACAATTTCTAGTATTTTTAATTCAAGAGATTGTTAGGAAATCTCTTTGAATTGATGAGAGATGAAGAAGATGAAAGGAAGAGGTGCTTTGGGACGGCACCAATGAAACAAATAGTAGCTAGGTATTTTTCTTTTCATCTTTTCCCTTATATAGCTAGGTCACCACTTAAAACCCTTGCCACATGTCACCTTCTGATTGGCTCTAGGTTTAATTGATCCAATCACATTGTGCCAAGTGTCAAACCTATATTTAATCTAAATTTGAATCATCTTATATGATTAAAAGACATTTGGAAACCTTATGTGTAGTGTCATGTGTCACCATCTCATGGTGCCACATGTCACCCTGTGAAATGACCAAAATGCCCCTTGTCTTAATTTTGAGTTCTCAACCCAAAATAATTATTTCTCTTCTTCTAATCAATTTATATCAAATATAAATCAATTAATTAATCTTTATTAATTAATTTCTCATTAATTAAATTCATATTTAAACACTTTAAATATAAATTTAATTTATATTATACATCCAATAATCTAGATTTGGTTTCAAGTCATGCTAGGGACTTTGCAATCTAATTGCAAATCAAACATATTTAATTAATCAATTAAACTCTTTAATTAATTAATTAAATCATGTTTAATTTGTTGATTACTTGTGTATGTGTGTGACTTACTAGGCTCATCACTAATTGGCAATGAGATATGATATCAACTCTTAATATCATCAGAACTCTTTTTGCCATAAATGATTTCTCTAAACCATTTTATGCACCTCATAGACCATGGTTAATACCTAGCATAGAATGCCATGGCCACCCAATCAATAATAAGGTTTACCTTAAATGAACCAATAATCATATGTTACCATGCACTAGAATCTCTCTGTTACAAAATCCCAACTCAAGCTGGAGTCATGGTTTATGTCAAACCCCATTTGCTATGAATATTATGTTTTCTTTTAATTCCAGTTCTTGATTAAAAGATTTTCTCATCAGAAACTCTTTTTTTATTAAATCTATTTATCCTGGCCAGGAACTTGAAACATTAAAAATAATTAAATGAACATAGGATTTTATCCCTATTTACTTAGAGGAACAGATTCCATCTTGATCAACACCTACCTCATATATAACTAGTAGGAGCCAACACATGCCCATATACCCATACACAGTACAAGTATGAAAATAGTATCAAACTCAAACCACCTATATACAAGATAACTGTGCTATCTCAGGTCTAAAGATTATATGCATTGATATGATTTATGACAATACATTGACAAGAGTAAACTCCATGTGCTTGTCATAAGTGTCACTGGTTCGACCTACTTATCATGTATAAGTGCCTATCATGTTTGTTATATGGCATGAGACTCACCATTCCATCTTATTTATATCTCATATAAATAACTTAGGAACAAACATGAATACAATCTTTCTGGATAAGTCATGTCCTTATTATGAAGTATCCTCGATTGTGAACCTATTTATGATACTTTGTATTAGAAATATTGTCACTCATATTCTTAACAACTTAAGAATAGAATTTCTAACAAAATATCAATGGACTTTTTCTATTACACATAAATATATTATGTAAACGAAAAAGTAAAAATGCATTTTATTAATAAAAGATGTACAAGATATATACTAAATGATATGTTCTAGGGCATACTACTAACATCTCTGCTGGTAGATAGGAGACTCCCTGCATAGTGGCTTAAACGGGAGAACTCCCTCTCATACTCTGCCACTGATTTAATGCCTTACTTCAGACTTAAAAATTCTTGCAATTTCTGATCCACATATGCATCTGGGACATATTTATGTCTGAACTCTCTGATGAAGTCGTCCCAGGTCAATACTGGAGGTTCCATTAAGCTGTGGGGAATGGTCTTCCACCAGTCATACGCATCCCCTTGCAGCATAGACATTGAATATTCAAACTTCAATTCATCCGGGCAGTGTAGTTTCTTGAATACTCTATCCATTCTCTCCAACCACTGCTCTGCCATTAGAGGGTCTACTGTACCCTTGAATTCTGTAGCCCCATATTTACGTAGATTGTCATACTGCCTGGCCGAAGGTGGAGGTTACACCACAGGTGTCTGAAGTGAAGCTTGAGCAGGCATACTTCCAGCCATTTGTTGGAACATCGCAGTCATCTGCTGAGCAAATTGTGCAGGAAACTGCGGCATTTATGGGGCTAATGCCACTGAACCGCTGACATTTTGAAGAGCTGGGGCTTCCTCTTGTGCCTTAGTCTCTACAGATTGCTTAACTGAGCAGTCCCCTTCTTCCATTTTAAATTGGGAGTAGGATATCTCGTGGACAAATAACACAAGGAGATTTCTCTCCATTAGTTCATATTTATAATGTAATGCACTGTATGTATCAAATAAGGACATTAAGCAGTTGTACTTATCAAAGAAAATATACAAATTCACAAGTCAAAACATACTTTAAAAATTTGCTCTGATACCACTAAAATATGTCACACCTTACCCCTTTGTAAGGCATAACATGATCCCGTAGTATACCTAATGAATTACCGACTCCGTCTACCGATAACCCATTAAATACACTACAAGGGATTCTAAAACAATTTTCTTACTTTTTAAAAGTGGTGAGCTTTTCTAGCAGGTATTGAAAACATTTACTTGAAATTTAAAGATTTGATAAAATTTTTATCTATTTTTATTTTTCCGTAAATTTTAGAAAAATTTCGGTAGAGTGCCGACTGTATTTGAGAAAATCGAAAAGTTTAACCTATAGAAAACACTTCCAATATAACACTTCTTCAAATCTCAACCACCATTTCAACTCAAATCGACACAAATTAGGTCAACTCCCACAATTCAAATTAAAATTTTACAACTCAAAATTTCAATTCAAATATTTTCGAAAATAATAATAATTAGTTTCATACATATTTCATTAAAGAAAAATTAAGTTACATTCAACAGTCCAGAAATTTCATCTAAAAATCCAAAATAATAATATTAAAAAATCTGTACAACTGCTCATGACCAATTTACAAATGTACATACAGTTAATTACATCAAAATAAATATGTACAATTAGGGTATAAGATTATACCCGACAAAAGGTCCAGAAGTAGCTCTGAAATCTTTAGCAGCTCACTCCGCTGCTCTACTAGTCTCTCTATATGCGACAGCAATGAAAAGTTATCGCTAAGTATAATGACTCAGCGGTGCACAACATAACAGAAATATAATTTTATGTGTAAATCAAATCACATTTATTCAATTATGGTACTGAAAAGGAAAAGCAGATACAAAACACAATTTATACTTTTAGTCAAACATTCTCATTTCGGAAGTCACAAAACAATTTCAAAAAAACACATAGTTATATCATGCCATCAGTACAATGTTTATCTCAATAGTCAGAGACTTATGAGGAATCTCAAGGCTAGCTCAAGGCTAGCTAGCTCAATCTATGGATACCCATTCAATTTCTTCCTCTACCGGCACACACCTCAACACTTCAGCCAGAAAGGGAATCAAAATTCAAAACTAATTCCCCCCACTAGTCATGCTAGTGAGGCATTCAGATATATAGTCATTACACTGTGGTTTCAAAACTATCTTAACATTTTACTAAATATGTATTGACAATTCAAACACATACAATTAAATTTCCAACAATTTAAGTCAAAAGTATAATATTCATTTCATTCACAAATTTGCAATAAAAATAAAGCACAATTTATTCATCAAAACAAATTGTCAAGAGAATTTACAAAAAAAATTTTATGTTGTGCACAAATCTCGTGCGAGTCGCTTCTAAGCCTTGACTCGATGTCTCGGGTTCTTTTTCGATATTCTTTTCAACTGAAACACATAATTTTATAGTGTTTCAGTATCATAACGTATAATAAATTCAATCATAAGTTCACAATTACGTATGTCTAGCCCTAATATGCGTAATTTAACTTTCTTTAAATTTTGTATTTTGGGATTACTATTCATGACACTATTCAAGTTAAATTTTTAACTTTCTTATGCTTAATAGGTATAGGAATTTCAATTACACCCACATACCACATTTTGGTTACCAAATTTGTTGGTATTAGTTGCCCTTTCAATTTTTAGGTCTCCTAATTGCATTTTCAAATTTTTAGATTTGGTGTCCTGTATTGCACTATTCCTTTGATCAAGTTGCTGGGGAAATTTGACAAAGTGTTCTGCATAAAAGTTGTTCCCTATTGTCTTATCTTTAATTTCCTTTTTAAATCACTCCATTTTGAGTTTTGTAACCCAAGAAATGGCCATTTGAACATGGCTGGCCAGATTGGTCTAACCCAGATTTCTGGGCACCTAATTCGGTTCTGGCAGTTTTGGACCACTAAATTTCGGTGGAAAAATGACTGAGTTATAGGCAGAATATGGGTTGGTGTTCTTCATGAAAGTTGAAGTTCTATGTCATACCTTTCTAATGCCACAAAAATTAGGTCATTTGGACCTGTATAGCCCAAGTTATGGCCAAATGAACAAACACTTGTTAATTTGGTCATTTTGGTACAGTAGCAATGCACTACACCCGAGTTTGACCTAATTGTTCACTATCCTAATGTCATTTTATGGGCATGTTCCTAAATGAAAAATGTGTCATTATGTGTCTATTTTCATTCCCAATTGGCCTCACACCAATTGGGTTGGTAAATTTTCAGTTTTAATCCTTGAAAAAGACCTAGGTCAAGCTGCCAAAATAGTGAACCTAACCAATCCGAATTGCACTTGGTTTCTACCAATACAAACATACCATAAATGGTCCCAATTGACCATTTTCAACCTCTATTAAGGTCATTTGCATCATTTGACCATTTCGTCAATTTTTCCCAAATTTTCAAGAGGGTTAAGAACCCTAATTACACAATTCACTCAATCAATGAAATTAAAGTGTGTAATTAACATCTACACACTTAATTCACCTCAATTAATCCTTCAACTTAATCAAATTCATTCAATCTATACCCCCTCATAGGCTGGCCGAATTTCCTAACTAGTCCCCCAATGATCGTTTTTGGTTGAATTTAAGTTAAATATAAGTTAAATTAACTCAAAACATATGTTCTAAACTAAAAATTTCAATTTAAATTCTTACCTCAACTTTGATGTTCAATCTTCAAATTTTCTCCTTTTTTCTTCTTTCTTTCTTGCTAAATCTCTTTTTCAAGGGAAGATAAGAAGGTCTTATGAACTAATTACGGGAGAAATAAGGGTTTAGTGAAGGTTTTAAAACTTGAAACAAGCTTTAATGTAGGTTTGGCTATAGTGGTGAGAGAGGGTGAAGGTGGCCGGCTGGTTTGGGGTGGAAGACAAGTCAAATTTTTTTTTTCATTTCTTTTGTTTTTATGTGTATTTAAGTGTTTTTTACTTGGTCAATTATTGGGGAAAAATTAAAATGAATTTTAACATCATTCATGATGTCATATGTGTGATGCAATGAAACTTTTTCTTTTCTTTTTCCATTTTCCTTAATTTTTCAATAGTTCTTTAATTTAGTTATCGATTCTGAAATTTTTGTTTCTCCGATTTTATTGGACAGTTGGGTCAGGAATAAGCTATTGGGGTGAATTGACCAATTTGCCCCTCCCGATCTGATCCGGTTTGCTAATTATTTAATATTTCTTTCGGATCCCTGACCTAATTATTTAACTTGCTTAACAATTCTTTTATGTGATTTTCTCTTTTTCACTATGTCCGCAATAGTCCTAAGGACCGTGGTGTCATATTTTTTGGTTCAAAATTTGAGTTACGATGGCCTTCGCAGTCACTTCTGGGGAAGGTCACCCATCGCTATGACTCCCGGCTCATTTAACCTTTTATGTTCTGTTTTTCTTATTTATACTTAACTATCTGGCAATCACTAATTATTTTCATTTAGGGATTATCTAGGTGTCTTAGATATGATTCTAATCTCCTTAATTGTCCAGACCGATACCGATCACCGGAACAGTGAAATATACTAAGCTATGCATATAGGGGTGTTACAAAGAATTTCTGATGGGAAAGTCTATTAGTCAAGAATTAGAATTAATTGAAGGACATATGATTCTAAGTGCAAGAGTTTGACATAAACCATGACTCTAGCTGAAATCGAGATTTTGTAATGGAGAGATTATAATGCATGGTGCATATGATCAAGGTTCATGAATTGGGGAATCAATTTATCACTAATTGGGTAGTCATAGCACATAATGCTAGATGTCAACTATGACTTATGAGAACTTAGATGATAAGAGAATTTCATTTAAGTTTGGAATGGTTCTAATAATATTAAAGAGTTAATATTATTCTCATTGCCAATTAGTAATGAACCTAGTAAGTCACACACATAAGAGTTCCATGATCAAAGCACTATTAATTTAATTAATTAATTAAATTATTTAATTAATTAATTGAATTAACAAATTTAGTTTGTAATTAGATTATAAAGTCCCTAGCATAACTTGAAACTAAATTAACCTATGGAAGCATTCAAGTTAATATTTAAAATGTTTAAATATAAACTTGAAGGACTAAATTTAAAGGAAGAAACAAAAAGATTATGAACTTCGTCAAAATTTTATGGAAAATATGACTTTTCAAAGTTTGACCATATGACATGTCAAAGGTTGACTTAGTCAAATGCCTACATGGACAAAGCGAGACTTAGTCAAATATAGAGGCTTAAGTTTAATTAATTTGTATTATGAATACTAATTAATCAAACACACTTTTCTTAATTAAGATTAAGGAAGGACAAATGGACCAATGAGAAGATGAAAGCTCATGTGGTCATCTAATCAAAAGTTGACATTTATCTTTCCAAATTTGATTAAGAAAGTGTAAAAGATAAATAAAGAAGAATGGTTGTCTTCTTCATCTTTCTTCTCCCGTCCATATTCTTGCCCATAAAAGAAAGTGTTCTCTTCTTCTTCCTAAGCCAAAATTCAGGACAAATCCAAGAGTTGGAGTCTTGAATTAAGCTTGAGAAAGTTGTTTCTCATCACTTCCATACCCTTTAACCAAGAAAGCACTCTTCCTTCATCTTTCCTTGTATTTGGCTAGATTACTTTGAAAGAAAGCTGGAGAGCTTTGCTTGGATTGAGGTACCATTATCATGGAGCTTGTGTGGACAAGCTAGAGGATCAGCATTTGAGGGCTTAACTTCTTGGATTAAAGGTGGTGGAATCTGATTTTGTGCCTTGGAAGTGAGCAAACCTGCACCAAACCCTAACTTTTATCTTTGGGAAACATGTTTCTTATTGGCAAATTGGGAATGTTAAGACTTAATTAGGACCTATTCTAAGTGTTTTGTAATAGTATAAAATGTTTATATGACTTGCATAAAACTTAGGGATTGAAAAATTTTTGAACCAACAAGCATGCATCTGGTTGTGAAATGTTCCCAAATCTAGTGGATGTTTCCTTACACTGGACCCTTCAAATCAGGCAAATCTCATAAAATTAAAAGATTCAGTTATGGCCCTTAGAACTAGTATTCTACAAATATCATTCAAACTAACCCTAAAAATTATAAAATTTTGCCCCGCGATCCTTAACAAGGTTATAAGACTGTTGCAAAAAGAATTAAAATTTTTTAATCATCCATGAATATTTTATAAATTTTTATTCTAAACTCGATACTATATAATTAAAAAAACTTAGGGTTCGGGTTCACCTATGCTAATTCCAATGCTTGGAATGCATTTGAGGCATTTGAAAATGTTAAGATCGACTATAATATTGGCTACGTTCCGGGACAAGCCGCCAGGTAGCCAGATCTGATCGAAAACATGATCCTAGATGCTGATGAGCCACCATCGATTCAATCACACCTAAATTAAGCCAAAAAATTATTAATAATTATCATAAAATTATTTTTAATTTTTTGAAATTGAAAAAGTCTGAAAATCTCACCAAGCGATCTGAACCGTTCGATGATCGCCTTTTTCAAATAGTATCCGATCGGAGCCGGACCAGTCTCATCTCAAAGATTTTGTTGCCCTGAGTCCAACGGTGGTCTTGGATCGTCGATCCAACGATTGGATCGTCCTAGATCTGACCAGAAAACTTAAAAAACTCGAAACTTCTCTCCTACATATCTCACTCATCCAATCACCAAATGCTACAAAATTAGTATCAAAAGAAAGCTATCGGAATAAGCTTTTATAATGCTACCTGAATCACCTTAATCGGAGGTACGATGAAGCCGAAATTGGGCCTGGAAGTTGAGCCACCTGCGCTCGCGTTTTAGGAGAAAATTCCTCCATTTGCGCCACTGTCGGCGCTGCCCAGCCAGCAAACCAGTCTCCAGTGTAGCCCAGGGTGGAGGGAACTCCTCGCTAGCAGTGGGGTGAGTGGTTGCCAGAAAAAATGGTGGAGAGAAAAGAAAATGGGTGAGGAGAGGAGAGAGAACAACAGGGGGGTGGGAGAGTTTTTTACTACTGCTATTGTTTTTTTTTTTTAAATTGCTGGGAATGAATCTAGATAATCTGGAAATATATATTATCTAGATTCATTCCTGAGAAAAATTTCAAATAAACCCTTGATCTTTTATATATTTTTCAAGTAAGTCCCAAAATACTAATATATAAAAAATTAAAAATACAATAAATAATAATAATAATAATAATAATATGTTTAAATAAATTCTTAAAAATATTTATAATTAAATGACATAAATTTAAATTTTTAAATAATAGTAATTTTATTAAAATAACATTCAATTGAAATATCTAATTTAAAATAATGTTTTAAATTTAAGAAAATAGAATTTAAGAAAAAATAGGATTATTACAATAGAACCTCTTATGATGTTAAAGAGGGTAATTACAGTGGATTTAGTGACTTTTCATTTTTTGATAGAGACAACTCGGGGGATAGTGGTGATTATATGGATGCATGGATGAAAAGGATGATGTAAATTGTTAAATCAATTCAATGCTTGTTCGCTTCGTCTCAGTTATAATAAATTAATTTTATGATTAAAAAGAAAAAGGATACAGGAGATCACATTACAAACTGGCTATGAAGAACAAATACTGGAGAATTAAACAGACGACAAACTTAGAACCATTTTGAAGACATTCTCCAAATACAGTACTCGATTTACATCTGCCTCTTAAGCAGGTTCTCTAAGAATAATATGAAACAACTGTAAATGTAAAGGGAAAAACCATTTGACTACCTGATTTCTTTTACAAGAATACAAAAAAGACTAGCACTACCTGAAAACAGCTCTAACAATTAGATTATACACCAATCAGCTCCTAAAGAATTGAACCATACTTACACACCTGCAAATCATCAAACATACAGCTAACGATAACAGCAAACCTGTATATGATTTTAGCATTCAGTCCGAAAAATCAGCAAGGTTGCACAGGCGATGAAACAAGCAGAAGCAACCATGCTCGATACATTCTCTGTTTTTCCAGCTTAAGCTCCACCACCAGTTACATTCCTCTCTTAAGTGCCCTTAAAAGCCAACTCGTTGAATTCGAGACGTTAATCTCATCAAATGAATGGAACTTGAATGCCTAAAGCCTCCAATTTTTTTCAACAGCTTGTGATCCTAATTACACATCATCAAAGTGAAAATAATCAGCAACCTTCAGATGATTTGAAAGTCGGAGAACTGCCGAACGCACAACTTCAGAGCTCGGAGACACAGAACTGGGAAGATGGGGCAGGCAAACAGGCAGATATTGCTCATTATCTCTTTGAGGACAGAAGTATGATAGGACAGAACGGCAGAATATAAATCTGGAGACGCATTCCATAAACATATCTCAGTTAGCCAAATTTATTGATATACAAAACTAAAAAGAATTATTGTCATATTCATTTCATAAAAAAGAAGCCCAGGTGAAGAGGGGGGTAGAAAAGGTCCTGCATTTTCATCACCAAAATCTCATCATTGTAACTTTGTAAGATTTGAAATGATTTCAGTCGCAAAAGGTCAACACTGTATCCATCATATTATGTGAAGCAGAGTGACGCACTTTACTTGTTTGCATATATCATTTCTTAAGAGAAAAATGTCCTTTAACTGGTTTGATAGCTCCAGTCAAATGCTTGCCTAGGAATACAAGAGGAAAGAGGTTCAAACCCCCACAACCCCTTCTCTTTTCTTAATATTAAAGACAGAAATATGTACCTGATAATAAGACACCGCAGAAATGGATCAGATAAAACTTGAGCCCAAACCAGATCCAGGCTATTTGATGTACATAAAATCACCTCCCACTCAGAGAATGCACTGGAGAGTATCTCCTCAGCATCATTGTAAACATCCTAAAAACGGAGTCCACTTACACTTAGCAAAGAAGACCAAGCAGGAACAATATGATTATCATACCAATTGAAACATTATGCTTCATCAAAAAAGGAAAAAAAAAAAAATGCAATCAACTTACTGTATCAGTATCAATAAATGAGAGGCCAACCATCTGGTAAAAAGCCTGTAGAGGAGCAGTTAAGAAAAAGGTAAACTGACTTCCATTATGTGTTGCATCAACACCAGCTAGGTTCTTGAATGCTGGCTTCAAAGGCGAAAATAGCAATGCAGATGGCTCTCCCCTTTCTGCACCATGCAAGACCTGAAACCGTCCACAATTCACATGTAAGCTGACAATAATCAAGAACTTCAAAGGACATAAGAAGAAATACACCTGAAGATGATTAAGTTCTACAGGATTTTCCTTTTCGTGTTCCTTTCCAAATGGACAGGAAGAAAATTTGAACTTAATTGTAGAAAGGCAGAAGATTTAAATACAACATATAACGAGGGCTCCAACTCCTTCTCCCCAATTTAGTAAATAAAATGAATCCCAAGTACTCCCAAACATAAGACTTCCCTCGCAGGAATGGCAATGAGTAAGGTGTATGTGAAAACTGTCCCACACATAACCATACCCATTTAACAATTTTACTGCCTGAACTTGTTCCAACGACAAAACCCAATTAAAATTCGTCCCTTAGCACCTATAACCATCCAAAATCCAATTCACACTACCCAGTACCCATATACTACCAAAACCAGCCCAAAAACATTTAATATTTTATATAAAATAAAATATATTATGATAACTAATTCCATTTTTATAAATTTAATATGCCTATAAAAAATTCTAAATTCCTACTCCAAAAGTTGACATATGATACCATACAAAAATGTTTATTTCTCACCCCATTATAGAATCTTACTAATAGTGCATACTAGCTTTACCAGCTGCTAAAAGCCTAGAACAACCTACTTTTGCATGGCCACCTACATTCTTGTAGGATAAATTGCTCAAGTGAAATTTATACATTTAATCGGTTATAGATGCTGTTGTGTATCAATTAAACACATCCACTTTAGCCTAGCAATTGGTGAATTCCTATTTCATATTAACACATGGGTATTATATATGCATATCACCAGGTTTAGGGTAAAACTAACAAGATTTTCACAAATTCATAACTTTTTAAATAATTTTATTTTATCAAACTTCAATCAATCATGTTATCTATGTAAATCATGCTACAATTTTCAAGACTGGGTACCGGATGGAAGCAAAAACTACAGACATCTAAGGTAAGCTATAAAAAAACAAATACCTTCGAGATTAAACTGGTCCTGAAATGCGATGTTGTTCCGAAGGCAGCAAGTTTTGGTTTACTATGTAATGCAGTAGAACAAATTATAATCCAAGAAGTCATACACAAGTTATGACAAACCTGCCTTGAATGCATGGCTGTTGTCGCTATCAATAATCAAAAAGAGCGGTCTTCTAGTAAATGGAATTATATCACCAGGGTAAAGGGCATTTGAACCTGAAAATTGAAAAGTACCATGCATAATTGTGGAACAATAGCATGGGAAGTAGATATGTAGAGAAGTAATTGTCTTTTAACTTGGAAGTAACATCTGAACAATAATTAGTTTCTAGAAAGAGGGGTAAAAATAGAAAGCCACCTACCAGCAGTTCCTCTGGGACCCAACCATAGGCAATTGTCATAATAGTCACTTGACTCTCGCTTGCCATTACTATGAGATTCAGATGCAGAACTATTCTGTTCACTGAATCTTCCAGAAACAACTTTGTTTTTTGAAGACTTCCTGGACCCTCCAGAGCTTTCCATCTGAGAAACATTACTTTGAGCACCCTTCCCTGCATAAGGGATTCATTTAGGTCATTAATACAGACATGATCAATTGAATTCTAGTAGCAACATGGAGGTAAAATTAACCTGAGGCTGATATATATATTAGCATAATGCTTTCTGGAGGGAGCTCCTCACAAATTGTTGCTATAACCTGTTCAAAAGTATAGTTAAACATTAACCTTAATTATCATAAATCCATAACAAAAAGGGACATGAAAAAGTGCACAAGAAATGAATTTTAAAATGGTCATAACTAGTATTAGTGCTAGTTACTGATTCTCAATGAGCTTATAAGTTTTTCCTTGTATACATTATATGTAACCTACATTAAGGTTTTGCTAATTGACTTACTGATACTTCTTTAAATTTGAATGTAGAAACAATGGACAACTGATGAGAATTTGCAACCATCAAAAGGGCAAGAGCCACATGGAGGGTCTACACTAGAAGGCCCAATAAGACTTTAGAAGGCAAAGAATTGGTTATCCAGAAAGCTTTAGAAGAAAAAGGGCCAACTGTGCAAACCATTCAGTTAGAGGAACATTCGGCTGGCATGTGAAAGATGGGACAAAAAGCTATAAAAAGAGAATAAGAGAGGGATTGGGGTGTCAAGAAATTTGTTAGTGGATTTGAATGTTTGGCCAGCTGTTCTTCAGCTTGGCGGGCAGAGCATTGTATTGTGATTCTGATGGGGAGTCTTCTTCTCCTTTTCATTTTGTAATTCTGTCTCTGTACTGAGAAAATATTGGAATTAATAAATTTCCCTTCTCCATTTCTATTTCTATTCTCTTATTGATTGTTGTTGTGTCTTTGAATCACTGTCGGCATTCTTTTCTCTATCAACAACAGACTACAGTTGATAGAAACTACTACCTATAAGAAAATTATAACATTTAATCTTTATAAAGTTGACCAGGGCAGAATATTAGATGACAACAATATACCACAGCATAAATTTAACTGATTGAGGCAGAAATCATTCACCAGGTCACTAACAATTACAATATAAAAAAGACACCTGGTTATGAGGAAATATTGATAATAACCACCTAAATATGAGTAGAAGCATTGCCACTTCAAAATGAAAGTGGACATACCAATGTAACCATCCCATACAATGCAAAATAACTTCAACAAAGATAATCAAGTCAAAGCTTCAAAACTAACCGCTAGAAAATGTGTCGTATAAGGACGATAAAGAACAACTTTCCTAGGATTTGGCGGCAAAGTTGGATCAGTCAAATCTGCAGCCAAGTTTATATCTATTAGTCCAGAAGCTCCAGAATTATCAGTTATAGTGCCATTCTCATATGATTCAACTGCACGTGTTTGGTTGACTGATTCGACTGGATGCTTTTGGTAGAAAGACCCACTTGGCTCCCATTCCAAACATTGCAGCATTCTATAAGTGTCCAAAGTAATTTCTGCAAATTTAACCTGAAAGTTACAAAATACATTGCACATCATATATATTTCTCTTTGCATGGAAAATTCCTAATTTTTTAAATCCAAGTGATCAACATGCAATCACAGAAAGTTAAAAAACTATTTACCTCATTCCGGTGATAGCTTGTCAGGACTGCATCTTTAAACTTTAGGACCTTCCTTGCATGGAAACGGGCCACGTATGGATGAGAAGTTGGACGTGAATCAAACTGGACACAATAACGCAAAGGCCTGGTATTTGCAAAGGCAGTATCAACTTCCAAGAAGCGGACAATTTCTTGCACCACTAGCTTCCACTCTTTGAAGTTTGTTTCCTGAATATATAATCCAGAAACTTGATCATGCCACTAGTAAGTATCAGCTGAAAATCATACTACTGCTTGCTCTTAAGAGCAATTGTGCACAAACACATATGGAAACATGTAAAGTTTAGTGTTAACTTAGAATAATGACATATTTAAGAAATGTCTCCAAAATGTTCATAATCAAGCGTTTGTAATGATGAGAGGATTTTACTGTCAGAGGTCATTTCTAGTAAATGAAAAATTCACTTGCATATAAATCTGAAATTCCTCTATTAGCATCCCTAAACTTTCAGTTAACTTTCACTTCAAAAAGCTTAGATTGCTCAAGTTATGAGAAGGAAATTTGGTTTTATAAATACAAAAAAGAAGGAAGTAAATATTATGTAGTGAACAAATTGCACTCCTGTATTTTTTCATAGTATGGAGACCAATTCTTATAATTTTACATATCACCCTTGCCCATCCTGACCTGACAGGTCATACTATTGTGAGAAATACTCAATCCAACCCAAAAGCCTAAGCTAATGAGTGGTAAGGCCCAAAAATTATATTAAGCCTTAATTTCTTATGTGTTTTTGCAATGTGGGATTTTTAACTCTAATATCCCATCTTGACACCTGCTAGGCCCTATTAGCACATGGCACAACTGGATTGCTGACATGGTGGAACATAACGACTGAAGAGACAAACGTGCCAAGCCCTAATAACACACTCCAATAGACATGGCAGATCGAGGGGAAACACAAAGATTGGAGCGTAGAACTGGGTTTTATACCATGTCAGAAACACTCAATCCAACCCAAAAGCTTACACATAAGGGTGGTAAGGCCCAAAAATTTTATTAAGCGTTAATCTCTTTTGCATTTTTCAGATATGGGATTTCTAACTCTAACAAATATTATTCTCAATCCCCCACAAGACCAATTAGCCAATCAATTATTTGAGACATAGCAAGTGAACTAGGCTAAATAAAGTCATATTAATGATTCTGAGCATTTTTTAGTGACCTTTGCTAATGCTGCTGCACAAATATGTAACAGAGTTGGAAAATTAAGGGGATACAAGCATAGTTATGTCCCCTTCACCATGTCACTTTCAGCCTTTCACTTCTTCAAGTCTCATAAAAGCGATCAGAATTTCAGGAGTTAAACTTTCATATGATCCAAACACCCACTATACTTTGACTTTTGGTCTTGACATGATTATAAGTTCTTTAATTTGAAGCTCTATACTTTTTCTATCAGTCACACTCACATGCCAAATTGTCTGAAATCATAAGGAGTCATCATATTAGCACTACTTTTTGCCCCTTACTTTCCTCTAAAAAATGGAACCAAAAACCCACATGGCCAGCCAGTTGCCCAGCAATCCAGATAACTCAACCCTTGCAGAGGTTTTTTCCCCCCTCAATGGGAAGTTTTAACTTCATTAAGAAACAAAGAAATCATTACATCCAAGGCAATGAAGGACTTGATAGCCTCTAAGACATCTATACCTCACGCATGCTCAAAGTCCAAAGTTTTTCCTCACTTCCAATAGCACACCGACAACTGTAAAAGCTCCTCTATTCACATGAAAAACCTAAAAGCCAGAGATCGGATCAGCTATATAAATTGCATCACATTTTAAAAATAGGGCATATCTTCCTTGGGTCAAAGGAAGGTATTTGCAGTTTTGAGATTTCCACTCACCAATTCAATTCTCAGTAGCTCCGGCCTTGCACCAAAAGAATACCCAAAACAAGTAGCCAGACCTCAGTTAACTTTAATGAATATTAAGATACATTATATTTGGTTCTCTAAATTGCCCTTTTCATTCATAAAGACAAGTTTTCACTCCTGCCTTAACCTTGACCAATTTTTAAAACAGTAATTAATTCAACAACCTAGTTGAATCACAAGTATCCTTCCTCCAAAATTGCATAAATGGGCAAAAACAGCAAAAGATAGAGTCTGATGAATCAACTGTGCTTTACTATGATATGCAATGCATAGTAATTATGCATACTAAGGGAAATCACATACCTTGAATTGCATTAAACTGAATGTCATATCTAACTCACAGGTCCCATGACACCTATTTGATGGATCTAAATGATATGACTTCGCATAACATAGCATCTTCTAGATTAGCAAACAATCAAAAACTCCAAAAAGAAAAAATAAAGAAAGAAAGAAAATTCTCAAGATATCCCCTTCATCTCCTAGGACTGAAAAATAGCTAAACCTCCCTGGCACTGTGAAGGCTCCATTTGTAGAAAAGCTAAAATTAGTTGTCTTGTCTGTTCTGTGGTTTTGATCTTTCAAGAAAACCAAATACAAATCTAGTTTTCTCTCTGTTAGTAGCAAAAAATAAATAATTCTCTGTTCCATGGTTTTAATTTTCCAAGTAAACCAAAGAACCCTGCGAATCTAGTTTTATCAAATATGAACTAATTTCCACATAAATTAAACAGCAAAATAACATTAAAAAAAATCACAGTTTTTTCCCCAGCAACCAAACAAATACCCGATTCGACTCAATCCCACCCAAAATACCAATTCTGCGAATGAGCCTCAAAAATTGTCCAATTTCACAAAGACGGCACACTGATTGCTAATCAAGCAAAGCCTACCTAAGCCTCGGTCCTGCAATCATTAAAAAAGAGCTAATTCTCACCAAAAGAAATTTCACCATCTCCAATTCCACAAATTCCCTCATTTCATGAGTTCATCTCACTAAAAACTACCAGCTAAAACAGAAGGCTACCACATAAATCTAAAACAGAACTCCAGTGCGAATTTTTTAGTCTCACTACCAAGCAATTATTAAAAAAAAAAATTAATAACAAAACAAAGCAAAGACCTAAAGAGACAAATAATTGCAGCTAAAAGCACCAAATAAACATAGTCATACACATTACAGCACTAAAAGATTTAATAATAATAATAATAATAATAATAATAATATAAAATTATAAGTACCCGGAAATTTGACGTGCTATCATCAACGAGAGTTCTAAACCTTTCTACGAGCAATTGAACCATCTCGGTCCGGTTCAAAATCAAGGAAACGAGCAAAAACCGCGCGTAAAACCTCAACTCCTTAAATCTCACACCGACATCCTTAGCTTTAGCTCCTTCAAAGTACTTTCGATGCAAAATCGCTTCATAGAACACATAGGCTTCGATCAAGAATCTCAAATCACTCGTCCTCATATACTGGTTAAAGTAGAGCTGGCCGATCCGGCTAGCGATCTCGCCTATTTCCCAGCGGTTGAGACCGGCCTCGACCAGCTTCGACCTGTTCTCTTGCTGGTACTTCCATAGACGCAGGTAGGCCTTGAAAACCTTCTGGAAGTAGTGGTTCTGAGCACGTCCGTACGACGGAAGGTCACGAACACGAGCGAACTTCCGGTCCGCGCTCTCCACCAGAGCTCGGAAGGTTTTCGAAACGACGTCGCTCTGGGCGGCCATAATTAGCGGGCGAAGCGGAAGGATGCGTTACCACCGGAGCCGGAGGTGGTTGTTGGTGGTTATCATCGGCAGTCGTGCAGAGCTCGAGAGAGAGAGAGAGAAGGAGAACGTACCCTTCGCTCTCTTTGTTTTTCTTTTTTCTTTTTTAATTTTTTGGTGTGAGCTGTGAGTAAATGGTGTCAGCATAATATATACTTTGGATTTTGGCTTTATCTTTTTGCAGTTATAATAATTTTTATTTGCATTTTCGATTTCTTTTTATTATTAATTTCAGTGACTTCGCAGAATACCGTGGCGGCGTGGAGAGAGAAGCTTTTGAGCTGGGCAGTTGGGCGATATCAACCGATACTGGCATTCTTTTTAAGAGGAGAAGATTGTTGCCAATATTGGTAGAAGGGATATGCTTGTGTGCTCGCAAGTGTAAATGTGATTGTTTACTTTTGACCGTAGATGCAGATCCAACGTGGGAGAACGAGAATTATGGTTCTTCATTTCTTTTTTGCTTTGGCACCCTTACGTATCATGATGTTAGTATTTGTTTGTATCAGGAATGAGATTGAAAAAAAAAAAAAAAAAAGAGAAGTCAGAGGGCTCTTTTTTTTTTTTTTTTTTGTGCGATTTTTAAAATTATAATGGTGTATTTACTCTGTTTGAGTTGAATTTTGTGTGAGTTTTGTTATCCTCTGATTCCATACAAGAGCCTAATCATGTGTCTAAAGTTGTGTACTCTTTTCTATCGGGGGTGGATATCTAGTGTAACAAAAGGTCCTAATGAACCTTGAATTTTAACAACGGCGATTCATCTACTTCTTCAACAAGTTCAATCCCAACTCGCTTCAGCTAGGGTTGGGAAGGCTGTGTTTAGTTGAGATGGTCATGGCTCTCTTTTATAAGCTTAAGGTCAAAATTTAACATGTTAATATTGAGTGAGGCACTTTTCTATGTTGGGTTTTAAGTCTTTTATTATCAACAAAACTCCATTGTATTCCATAAAAAAATAAGTGCATCTAGAAAATTGTTTTTAAGAGTCAAAAATATATGCATAATTAATATGAAAAATGATTAATTACATTGATTATTTATATGTTTCAAGAAAAAATATTTATATATTTATAAAATATGTGTAGTTCAATTCATAACAGTTTAGTAAGATAATAATGTAAAAAAATTAAAAAAATATAATATAACTTTTTTTAAAAAAAATTGACTTTTTTTTTATAAATGGCCGATTGAAATTTGAATTCAAAATTTTATAGTCTTAAAAATAATTAGTATTATTTAATAACACATAATTAGTAAAATAATAGTGGTTTAGCACAAAATCAAAAGCTTGAAAATAGATTTTGTCAAAAGAAAGTTAAACACGTTAGGTTTTTTTTAGAGAGAATAATGAAAAAATTACGGCTACAAGTAATTCAATTCTGAAAAGTTTGAGAACTCTAAAAAATTCAAACCTAATTCCTCGTATGCTTTGACTTTTGCATTTCTAATATTGACTTCTATCAGGAATCCAAGGCTTCTACATTTCTTTTAAATAATTACACGTTGTAATTATTTATATTCACCGACCCACGTTTGACTTAATACATAAATTAACTCTTAAATTATTTCAATAATTAATTACACTTTTAATCTTTTATTTAGATTCGTTACAACTAATTCGATTTTCTATTTATATTTTTATTTTTTAACTAATAAATATAATTTTCTAAATTTATAAATAAAAGAAAATAAAATTTATGACTAAATGAATTTTTTTACTTCATAATATTAATTATCAAAATAAGAATTTCAAGATGTAATAGTTAAAAAATAATAAAAAATAGATAAAATAATTTTAAATAACATATTAGTGGTGTAATAATTTTTTTAATCTATCAACCCAAAACTTAGGATATTTTCGTTGATAAAATTAATTGGATACAGATACACTATCACATCGAGAAGCAGTGATAGGATTCGAGCCTAAAATTTTTTAGGTTAAATAAATCTTCTTTATCATCTGAGCCAATCCTTGGGCTAAACTTCAAAAGCACTTTATTAATTGATTGACCTATTATTCAATAAAAAGTAATTGCATTAATTGGGATAATTTTATTTGAGTTGATGAATTATATATGTATGGCAGCATAACATAAAAATTATCACTTCTATATCAACCTTGAACTTTACTTATATTATGTCAATAAGAATTACTTTCCCATATTTAGAATGAGTCGACGAGTGAAGGGGTTGGTTTAGGTGGTAAGGACAATTTGAGGTATGAAGTTTAAATTTTGTCATTAACTTTAAGTTATATTTGGTAAAATGTAATGTAATGCAATCAAAGTTATAATGTAATGTCATTATATTCATATATTTCGTTGTAAAATAAAAATATAAAATATTGTAATGTAATAATAATTTTGATTTTTAATGTTTAATTTATTTATGGTATTAATAATAAGTGGTAATATTGTAGAGATTGGTGGTTGAGTGATAATGGTAGCTAAATGGTAGTGGCAGTGGTAGTGGTGGTGGTGATGGTGGTGATAGTGATGACGACAATAGTGGTTAGATGATGGTGACAACAGCGAGGTAATGGCGTTAGTAGTGGCTAGGTGATGATACATGTGATAGTAGCTAGTGTTAATAGTGATGGTTGGTGATAATAATAATAGCAGTAGTCGAGAATTGGTGGTAACGATAGTATTAACAATAAATGAAATCAAAACTAAGTACTCACGATTACACTATTTTTATATATAATGATCATTATATAAAAGGTTAATAAACTGACCTAACTGGAGCTCGCCCATCCGAACTTAGAAACCGGATAGTCCGCCCATCCAAGCTCAGAGCCAAGCAAAGTTCTCCCATATAAGCTTGGCACCTAACAGAGTTTGCCCATCCAATCTCAAAGGACCAATGCCGAGCTTTGAGGAAAGCCCAAAGTGCATTCCAACCCATTTCGAAGAGATCGGACAAGATCGGAGAGATAGGTACTCTCTTCAAGCTTGGACCAAACGGAGACTATGCCACTAAGTAGGCCACTGATCACGCCTAATTCCCAATATAACCTAAGGATGATTATCGTTACAAATTAAATAGGAAATCAATGAGGATTTGGCCAAGATTTCATCCCAATCACTATAAAAACAAAGTAAAACTTTAGAAATAGGTATGCAAAATAATACTCTCACTCTTATTATATTAAATACTTAATTCATAATCCAATTACTGACTAGAGCGTCGGAATGGTTGCCAACGACCACCGACCCTCACCTGTTCTTTGATTTTCAAGAAACCCTCAATCCAGCTAAATCCAGTATCCAGGAATCCACGGCACTATCAGTTGGTGCCGTCTATGAGGAAAAATCACTGGCTATTTTTTCCTTCACTTTCTCATTAGAACGTTGTTTGTAGTTTTTCCTGAAAAATTTTTTGATTTCGTTCATAACAATCTCATGGCTGATACAGGTTCAAACTCTAGAAAGACACCTTCAGAAATCTTGGGAGACATGGACGCTCTGCCAATGGCAATAGCCCCATGACCAAATGTAGTAGCCCATGGAACCCAGCCATGAGGCCTCTCTGATCCCGATTCTATGATCAAAAGAATCAAGAAAATAGAAGCTATGCTGGAATCATTAAAGAAAAAATATGAACAGAATATTAAGGGTAGCACCCCTGATACACCAGTGATAATACCGCCACTTCCACCTTCCGTAACCATCATACCATCTGGAAAGCCAGTCAGAGAGGTGAAATCTAAAACCAGTAAAGGGAAGGCAAAGAGAGTTTATTCGGATGATAACGAATCAGATTCTGAACAGAGTGCCCTTAGTAAGAAAATTGCACATGCAATTAAAAAGTTCCAGAAGAATTCTCACGATGATGATTATGGAATAGGAGATGGTTCACCGTTGAGTGAAGAAATATTATCAGAAGTTTTCCCATCAAAATTTAAATTATCAACTCTTGAAAAATATGATGGGACCTCTGACCACTGGAGCCACTTGGCAAATTTTAGTACAATGATGCTTTTATAGAATGCTAATAATTTTATTTTATGCAAGGTTTTTCCAACGACGCTAATAGGACTGGCCTAGAAGTGGTATTAAAGGCTCCCAAACGGTTTCATAGAAAACTTTGAATAACTAGCAAGATCATTCAAGCAGAAATTTGCGAGCTGCATCCTATCCAGAAAATTATCATCTTACCTCATGAAGATATGAAAAGCAGAAGGAGAATCTCTTAGGGACTATGTATCCAAGTTCAATGCAAAAGCTATCTAAATAGAAAACCTTAATCATAAAACAGCCTGTGAAGTAATAAAAAAGGGATCCAAAAACAACAGATTTATGGATTCCTTAATAAAAAATCTAGCTATGGACTACAAGCAACTTATGGAAGGAGCAAAGAAGTACATCAAGTTGGATGATGAAAGAACAGCCTTGAAAGAAAAATGGCGCGTGGGCTAAAGTTCAAAAAGAAGATATGAAAAAAGACGTAGTAACTAGTGAGCTTATGGTTCAGACTCTAGAACTCCTTGATGAGATCAATACAGCTCTTACATGCAGCTGATAGAGTCCAAAGCTCAGGTATTAATATGAATACAGAAGAATGGCCAAGAAATTAAATGGCCACAAAAATTGAAATTAGAAACCACAAATCCAAGAGACAAAAAGAAGTACTGCCATTTCCATGACAATCATGGACATACCACAAATGAATGTCGATAGCTGAAGGATGAAATTGAAAGACTCATTCTACAAGGAAACCTTAAAAGGTTTGCTAGGATAGAAAGGAGACCAGAAAAACCAAAAAACAGGAGCCAAGAAAAACACGACAAAGAAGAGCCTATCGCAGTCATCAATGTCATAGCAGGAGGACCAGGAGGGCATAAAAGCAATAGTAAAAGGGTAGCTGAGGTTCTTAGCTCAGAAAATGTATTTTTCATTGACACAAAATCCATCTCTAGGGACCCAATCATTTTTTAGCTAAAAAACTATGAAAATATTAAAAGACCTCATTTTGACCTTATGGTGGTTAATATTTTATTGAATAGGTATATGGTACGAAGAGTTCTCATTGATACAAGCAGTGGGGTCAACTTGATCACGCTAGAAATTTATGAGAAGCAGGATTAAAGAAAGCAGATCCTACTAAAGTAGCATTCCCCTTGGTTGGACTAGGAGACCAGACCATGCCAGTGATTGGAACCACAAATTTAACAATAATCTTAGGCGACAAAGTCCACAAGCATACAATATACGCAGAGTTCATAGTAGTGGACATCCCATTTCCTACAATGCCATCTTGGGATGATCAATTTTAAATGGTAATAATATATTAATTAACATAGACTGTTTGTGTTTAAAACTTCCAGCACTAGGTAAAATAGCTGTGGTAAGAGAGAGCCAGAAATCAATCCAGGAATGCTATAGCTGATCTACAAAAGTATGAGGTAAGGTCACGCTACCAGTTAATCTCTTAGAAAAACCAGTAAGCAGCATCTCTCCAAAGCCGGCAGGTCAGATAAAAGAGGTTGAGCTCCACGAGGGAAAAAAGATTAAGATAGGCATTACGCTGTAAGGTCCAAATAGGGACGAGCTCATCAGAACACGTACTAAGAGATTGTCCACCTTTGCTTGGAGTTCGAAAGAGGTGCCAAGGGTAGATCCAACAGTCATGGTCCACAGCCTCAATGTTGACCGGAACACCAAGCTAGTACAACAAAAGAAAAGGAAAATTAACACAGATAAGTACCAAATCATTAAAGAGGAGGTCCAAAAGTTATTAAAAGCAGGTCTCATAAAGGGGGTCAAGTACCCAACATAGCTAGTGAATGTAGTCCTAGTTAAAAAGCCGAATGACAAATAGAGGATGCGTGTCGACTTTACTTACCTCAACAAAGCATGCTTGAAGGATCACTACCTAATATCAATAATTGATAAGTTAGTCAACTCCACAGCTAATCATTCTATATGCCCTCTGGTAGATGCCATCTTAGGGTACTATAAGATAAAGATGGATCCTGAATACGAGGAGAAGATAGTATTCATCATGAACATGGGCAACTTTTGTTACAAGGTAATGCCTTCTGGCCTTAAGAACGCAGGTGCAACTTACTAAAGGTTGGTCACCAAAATGTTTAAAAAGTTAATTGGCAAGACAGTAGAGGCATACATGGATAACATGATCATAAAGAGCAAAAATTTGGAGGATCATCCAAAAGATATCACAGAAGCATTCGATATATTCGGCAAAGTTGGAATGAAGCTAAACCTAGAAAAATGCACGTTCGGAGTCAAAGTAGGAGAATTCTTGGGATTTTTAATCTTAGAAAAAGGAATAGAGACCAACCTTGAAAAAATCATAGCCATTATGGAGATGAAGCCACCAAAAAGTATCAAAGAAATTCAAATATTGAATAGGAGAATAACCGCGCTTGGGCATTTTATGTCATGCTCAGCAACGAAATGTCTAACATTCTATAAAGCGCTTAAAGCAAGGAAGAGCCTCAAATGGGGAGAAGACTATCAAGTAGCTTTCGATGAACTCAAAAATTTTTTAACAAACCCTCCTCTATTAGACTCTCCCAGACAAAGCAAGATCCTGTATCTTTATCTTGCAGTGACCAAGGAGACTATGATCTCAGTTCTGGTAAGAGAAGAAGATCGACGGCAAAGACCAATTCACTATACAAGCTAAGTCCTAAAAGGAATCGAATTCAACTATCCGACCTTGAAAAAATTAGCCTTTGTCGTACTCTCAGTAGCCACAAAGTTAAGAAAGTACTTCAAGTCTCACAATATCAAAGTACGCATAAACTACCCCTTAAGAAAGATCTTGCAAAGACTAGATACGTTAGGTCACTTATCCACTTGGTCAGTAATATTGGGGGCTTATGACATCAAGTATGTACCTTGAACAGCCCTAAAGGCATAGGTCCTTACTGATTTCGTTATCGAACTCACACCATTGGCGAAAGCGAAAACAGAGGAGAAAGCAACATAGAGCATTTGGGTCGATAGAGCAGCAGGCACTAGCGGATCTAGAATTGGGATCCTCTTGGAAGGCTCTAAAGGTATAAAACTCAAGTACACTGCATGGCTAAACTTCCAGGCTACAAATAACGTAGCTGAGTATGAGGCTCTGTTGATCATCCTACGCATAATCAAAGAGGTAAAAACTCCCAATGTTACTATATATTCTAACTCTCAGTTAGTAGTGAATTAGTGTCAGGGTAATTTCCAAATGTTAGACCCAAACCTGAAAAAATACGAAACCAGGATACAATAGTTAATAGCCCAAATCCATTCCAACTTTGGAGAAGTCACATTCATACAAATCCTCAGAGGAGAGAACTGTGATGCTGATGCCCTAGCCAAAATGGTAGCAAGAGGGGAGTAATACCAATCTCAGTCGATCCACCTTGAGGAAATAAGTCGACCAATAATCAACCAGGAAGAGATCCTCCCACTCGATATTGGTTCAACAAGGATATCCTCGATCTTCAATTATCTTGAGTATGGGACATTGCCTGATGGACCTTTAGATGCAAAGAAGGCTGTTCAAAAGTCATTAGGTTACAGTGTTCTCAATGGTCAACTCTAGTGGAAGTCTTTCACTCAGTTAGGGATAAAATACATCTCACTCGAAGAAGGAGTAGCAGTCCTGATCAATATTCATGAGGGGTTATGCGAAAGCCATGAAGGAGCTCGGATAATAGGTAAAAAACTGTTCAGATAAAGGTATTTTTTGGCCTATAGAAGTAGACGATGCCAAGAATCTAGTTCAGTAATACAAAAAATACTAGGAGCACAGTTTCATCCCCTGAACCCCGCAAAAAAATTGACAGCAATTGGAAGCCCTTGGTTGTTCTACTAGTAGGGAATAGATGTACTCAGACCATTCCTAAAAGCCACTGGATCCAGACAGTACGTCATCATAGCCATAAACCACTTCACCAAATGGCCTAAAGCAGAAGCAATACAGCTTATCACCGTTGATAAAGCCATATCTTTTGTTAAGAAAAATATCTTTTGCCACAGTGGTATCCCAAAATCATCATCACAATCAACAAAACTCAATTCAAAGGACACAAATTCAGATATTTTGCGTAGAATGGGAAGTCGACCTCAGATTCACTTTAATATACTATCCACAATCCAACGGCATAATAGAAGTCACCAATCGAACTATCCTAAACAAACTAAAAAGAAGACTAGACAAATCAAAAGGATGATGACTAGAAGAGCCCCCATTTGTATTATGGGCGCTTCATACTACTCATAGATCAGCAACCGGTGAAACTCCTTTTTCCTTAGCATATGGATCAAAGGCAGTAATCCCCGTAGAGATCAGCATCTTAAGCTAAGAATCTAAAAGCAGCAATGAACAGTGAAGACCTCAGATTCAATCTTGATCTAATAGAGACAGTAAGAGACCAATATTTCATCAAGATGGCAAAATATCATTAGAGAATGACTAGAATGTACAACCAAAAGGTAAAACACATATCCTTTACTATTAGCGATCTAGTTATGAAAAGATTGGATGTTTCAGGAGGCACAGTAAGAGCAGGAAAGCTAGGCAGCAACTGGGAAGGACCATATGTAATCTCGAAAGTTATCCACCCGGAAGCTTATAAAATCACTTACCCAAGTGGGTGTGAACTCCCATGGGCATGGAATGTTTGCAACTTGAAAAAATTTTATCAATAAATGAGTTCAGACTCAGTTTTCATCAAAAGAAAATCTTCAAAGGAACATCCAATCCACACACATAATTGTCAATCTTTAAAAAAGATCGGAGGTAACCGAGGCAGAAAGACCTTACCCGAGGCACAAAGACCTCATTAGAGGCACAAAAGGCCTCATTCGAAGCATAAACCTCATCTGAGGCACAAAAGACATCATGCAAAGCACAAAAGCTCGGGAGCTTATAAGATCGCTTACTCAAGTGGGAGCAAACTCCCACGGGCATGGAATGTTTGCAACTTGAAAAAATATTATCAATAAATGAGTTTAGACTCAGTTTTCATTAAAAGACTATCTTCGAAGAAACATCCGATCCACACACATAATTATCGATCTTTAAAAAAGATCGAAGGCACAAGGACCTTATCTGAGGAACAAAGACCTCATTTAAGGCACAGACCTCATCTGAGGCACAAAGACCTCATCCGAGGCACAAACCTCATCCGAGGCACAATGACCTCATCCAAGGCACAAAAGATATCATTCGAAGCGCAAACATCATTTGAGGCACAAGATCTTACCAAAGGCACATCTCTCTAAAGTCTCACTTTATAATTCCAAACTTTCAATAATAAAATTAATTTGCCCTACTTAAGGTTCGGGCTTCTAAAAGATTTTTTCGAGCAAGTGCAAAAAGGGACGATCTTTCAAGATAAAAAATAGCAAGGTCAGTACAAACACTTTGTAACACTCCTATATGTATAGCCTAGTATATTTTACTATTCCGATGATCGGTATCGGTCCGGACAATTAAGGGGATTAGAACCACATCTAAGACACATAGATAAATCCTAAATACAAATAATTAGTAATTGCCAAATAGTTAAGTATAAAGAAGAAAAACAAAACATAAAATTTTAAAGGAGCCGAGAGTCACAGCGATGGGTGACCTTCCCGGGAAATGACTGCAATGTCAATCTTAACCTGAATTTTGAACTAGAAAATATGACGCAGCGGTCCTTAGGACTATTGCAAACATAGTGAAAAAGAGAAAATCATAGAAAAGAATTATTAAGCAGGTCAAATAATTAGGTCAAGGATTCAGAAGAAATATCAAATAACTTACAAACCGGATTGAGCCGATGAGGGGCAAATTGGTCAATTCACCCCTAGAGCTGACTCCTGACCTAACTGTTCAATGAAAATGAAAATACAAAAATTTTGAAATCGAGAATTAAATTAAAGAACTAATAAAAAAATAAATGCAAAAGAAAAAAAAATTTTAAAAGTTATTACATCATGCTTATCTTACCTTTATGACATCATAATTGATTTTTTTTATTACCCACCAATATTGACCAAGTCCAAAATTGTTTAAAGAAGACAAATACATAAAAATTAAAAGAAAAAAGTCACTCTTCTTCCTTCATGAAATCGGCAGCCCCTCTCTCTCTTGAAGATCTCCATAGCCAACCTCCATTAACAAGCTTTTAAAGCTTGAATTTCTTGATTGTGTCCCATAAATTCCAACCCTAAACCTTAAAAAGCTTTTAATCTACACTAGAGAAGGTGATTGAGTAAGAAAGAAAGAAGAAAAAAGGAGTAGAATTGAATATTGAACTTCAAAGTTTAAGGTTAGTGAGTTAAATTGAAACTTTTAGTTTAATTCTTGTGTTCTTAGCTCAATGAACCTAGAAATTAACTTAAAAATAAAAGAAAATTATTATGGGGGAGTAAGATGGAATTCGGTCAGCTTATGTGAGGGTTTGAATTGATTGAAATTGGTGCAATGGAAGGGTTGTTTAAGTTGAATTATGTATGTAGACTATGGATATATACTTTGAATGCATTAGATTTTAACTTTATATAATTAGGGTTCTTGAGCATTTTGACAATTGGGGAAAAAATTGAGGAAATTGGTAAATTGATGCAATTGACCTAAATTGTAATTCAGATTGGTTAGTGTGCATATTCTAGCAGCTTGACCTAGGTCTCTTTCAGGGATCAAAATTGAAAATTTACCAATCCAATTGGTGTGAGGCCAATTGAAAATGAAACTAGACACATAATGGACCATTTTTATTTTAGGAATCATGTCCAGAAAATGACCTTAACTTAGTGAACAATTAGGTCAAACTCAGGTGTAGTGCACTGCCACTGTACCAAAATGACCAAATAAACAGTGTTTATTCATTTAGCCATAACTTGAGCTATACAAGTTCAAATGACCTGATTTTTGTGGCATTGGAAAGGTATGACATAGCACTACAACTTTCATGAAGAACACCAACCCAAATTCTGTCCATAACTAAGTCATTTTGCCACCTAAAATTAGTAGTCCAAAATTGTCAAAACCAAATTAGGTGCTCAGAAATTCTGGGCAGACCAATCCGGCCAGCCCTGTTCAAATGGCCATAACTTGGGCTACAAAACTCCAAAAGGAGTGATTCAAGAAGAGAATTAAATTTAAGACAATAAGGAACAAGTTTTATGGAGAACACTTTGCCAAATTCTAATAGCAACATGACAAATGGAACAATATAAAACAAGATACCAAATCTGAAAAATTTGAAATTGTGCCTAGGAAACCTAAAAATCTAAGGAGCAACTAAAACTAACAAAATTGGCAACCAAAATGTGGTATGTGGGTAAAATTGAAATTCCCATACCTATTAAGCATAAGAAAGTCAATAATTTGACTTGAATAGTATCGTGAATAGTAACTCCGAAATACAAATTTACAAAGAACGTTAATTTAAGCATATTAGGCCTAGACATAAGTAATTATGAATTTATTTATTGGATTTATTATAAGTTGTGATACTGAAACACTGAAAAATTATGTGTTTCAATTGAAAAGAATACTGGAAAAGAATCTAAATCACTGAGTCAAGGTCTAGAGGTGACTCGTACAAGATTTGTGCACAATATAAAATTTTTCTGTAAATTCTCTTTGACACTTTGTTTTGATGAATAAATTATGCTTTTGACTTAAATTGTTGGAAATTTGATTGTATGTGTTTGAATTGTCAAAAAAAATATTTGGTAAAATGTTAAGATAGTTTTGAAACCACAGTGTCATGACCATATATCTGAATGCCTCACTAGCATGCCTAGTGGGAGAAATTAGTTTTGAATTTTGAATTCCCTCTCTGACTGAAGTGTTGAGGTGTGTGCCAGTAGAGGAAGATTTAAATGGGTACCCATAGTTTGAGCTAACTAGCCTTGAGATTCCTCATAAGCCTCTGGCTATTGAGATGAACATTATACTGATGGCATTATATAACTGTGTGTTTTTCTGAAATTTATTTTGTGACTTTCGAAATGAGAATGTTTGATTAAAAGTATAAATTGTGTTTTGTATCTGCTTTTCATTTTCAGCACCTTAATTGAATAAATGTGTTTGGATTTATGCATAAAATTGTATTTTAGTATGTTGTGCACCACTGAGTCATAGTACTCAGCAATAGCTTTTTATTGCTGTCGCAGGTAAAGAGACTGGTAGAGCAGCTGAGTGAGCTGCTAAGGACTGCTATGCTACTTTTGGATATTTTGTTGGGTATAATTTTTATACCCTAATTGTACATGGTTATTTTGATGTAATTAGTTGTATGTGCATTTTATAGACTGGTCATGAGCAGTTGTACAGATTTTGTAATATTATTATTTTGGATTTTCAGATGTAAATTTATACTAATGTATGTAAATTAATTTTTCTTTAATGTAATGTGTATGAAACTAATTATCTCTATTTTTAGAAATATTTGAATTGAAATTCTTGAGTTGTGAAATTTTGATTTGAATTATGGGAGTTGAGCTAATTTGTGTTGATTTTAGTTGAAATGGTGGTTGTGATTTGATGAAGTGTTATATTGGAAGTGTTTTCTACAGGTAAAATTTTCGGTTTTCTCAAATACAGTCGGCACTCTGCCGAAATTTTTTCAAAATTTGTAAAAAAATAAAAATAAACAAAAATTTTATCAAATCTTTAAACTTCAAGTAAATATTTTTAATACCTGCTAGAAAAGCTCACCACTTTCAAAAAGTAAGAAAATTGTTTTAAAATCCCTTGTAGTGTATTTAATGGTTTATCGGTAGACAGAGTCGGTAATTTATTAGGTATACTACGGGATCATATTATGCCTTAAAGAGAGGTAAGGTGTGACACACTTAATTAACAAAAAAAGAGTGGAATAAAACATATTTCATTAATAAAAAGAAAAGAGTACAGTCATTCGGCAAGTAGATCCCCACCCGCTCATAAAGCCCCTAGTTTCGTCATCCTCACTCTCATCCCTAGCTTCAGCACTTGGGGTGAGCTTTTCAGCCAAGCAAAGTCTTCATTAGGATAGCGATTAGTAGCTCGGCAAGAAGGTCACTATAAGCTTGCACATAGCCGTTAACCTCCTTTTCAGTTATTTCATTCTCTTTGGCTTTAAGCTCCTCTAAGAATTTAAATAAATCAGCAGCTCAGCTTGCCCTGGCATCCTCTAGTTCCTTCTGCAACCGAACTACATGCTCCTTAGAAACTCAAACTTAGTCTTCTAAGTTATGCACCCTAGTAGCTGTTACGGTCAAGTTATTCTTATAGTATATGGCCACACTGACCACCTTAGACATCTCACTCCTAAGATAGTTCACCTTTTCCTTCACCATGTATTGAGTGGCAACCGCTTCTAGGCTAAAACTCAAGCTCATAGATTGACTCAGAAGATCATCGATACTCTCTGACTCCATCTGAGCTTAGTTTTCAAAAAGGCATAAGGTCGCGGCAGTAACCTTAGCCAAATCTATATTGCCCTTCATAGACCGATTTCTCTTAACAGACTAAGAAAGCACTTGAGCTCCCTTGGAGATCGGTTAACTGGATAAACCACCCCCTAAAGTTATAGGGACTAGTGGTTGGCTTGAAGGTCGATCTTGAATTAGAGGGGACCCAAGATTGGTAGGTTTAGTCTGAGCACAAGCTGGCGAGCTCGTCTCTGTAGCTCGGGCCTTTTTTAGCTATTTGATATTTACTTACCTTAGCCGCAGTAGCCTAAGCAGTGTCCTCCTTTTTCTTAAGAACTTATTTGGCGAGCTCCCTCTTTCTCTTCTTAGAAGCTCTCTCAGCCTCAGTCCCAGCCATATCTGCATACAAAAAGTAGTTAGTGAGTTCATAATGAGTCACGAGAATAAGAACTAGGGTTTTTACCCTTTCCAGGCCCAAGATCGGAAAGTTGTAATGGAACGCTCTCCTCAGCCACCACATTAGCCAACCACCACTTCAGCTCAGCACCCATAACATCAGCATTCAAGTACTGATAAGTGTTCGCTTGACTTTTTAACTCCATTACAATTGCTTCTTCATCCCAATTCAGGACGATATCTCCTCGAGGTCTCTCAGCCAAGTAGTTCTAGCTTCTTAAAACACCCTCAAAGCCATACAGATCCTTGCTCTGGAGTACAAAGAACTTATCTTTCCAATTTTTTAAAGAAGATGGGAGTTCAGTGAAGAGCCCACAGTTCGACTTCACTTGAAAGAATGAGTACTCTTTATTTTTTTTTCCCTCTCGAGGTAATGCAGATTAACAAAAGTCTTCATAGTCGGAGACAAATTTTTAGCTTGGCACAAACCTTGGAAAGCTACCAAATTTTGCCACGGCTTCAGGTAAAGCTAAGCCACATAAATACGATAATAATTCATCACATCTTTGTAAAACTACTCCAAGGGAAATTGTAGACCAGCTTTGAACTACTCTTCATACACCACGATCTGATCTACCTCTTCAAAACTGTGATCGGCATGAAAGTCCCCATAACACTTTATCAGCTCAAACATATCCCCTAAGAGATTGAACTCTTTGCTTATTTATGTTAGATTGGAAGATAGCAGAACTGATGGAACTTCATCCACTGGAAGCAACTCTTTCCTCGACTTTTGAGCTTTTTCCTTGCTTGGACCGATAGATTTATTCAAGTTCGGCTCGACCTACACTCCACCTGCATCATCCAACCCACTAGTCCCCACATCCTCATCGGAACTCCATGAAAATTGAACGGATGGAGTACTCATTGTCCTTTGACTATCGGTGTCACTCATCTCTGAAAAAGAAAAAAAGAAGCAACAGAAAAGATGAAATTAGGAAAAAGAGAGCACTACCTTTTGATAGAAGAAATCACTTTGTCAAAATGACACTAAGAGACGCAAAATTGCCTGTTGAAGAAAATTCAAGAAAATTCAGAGAAGCAGATAAAACAAAATGAAGGATACACCTATATATATAGCTAGAGCATTAATAATTAAAAAATTCAGAATGACGCCAAAACCAACTCGAATGCCTAAAATAGTTATTTCTCTTTATAGCTTTCGAGAGAAGCCATGAATGCTCATCGAGCTTCGAAAAGACATTATCTTTCGAACCTAAAGATTTGGACTTGGTGGGGGGACTAATGATATAAAAGGCTAATAAATCAACCCAGCTAGAGCTTGCCCATTCGAAGTTAAAACCGGATAGCTCGTCCATCCAAGCTCGGAACTAGGCAGAGTTCTCCCATCCGAGCTCGGTACCTGATGAAATTCACCCATCCGATCTTAAAGATCAATATTGAGCTCTGAGGAAAGCCCAAAGAGCATTCCAACCCATTTTGAAGGGGTCGAAGAGATCGATACTCTCTTTAAGCTCGGACCAAATGAAGACTGTGTCACTGACCACGCCACTGATCATGCCTAATTTTTAGCATAATCTAAGGATGATTATCATTGCAACTTAAATAAGGAATCGACGAGGATCTAGCCAAGATTTCATCCCCATCACTATAAAAACAAAGTAAAGCTTCAGAAATAGGTATGCAAAACAATACTCTTACTCCTATTATGCTAAATATTCAATTCATAAACCGATTACTGACATGAACGTTGCAGTGATTGCCAACTACCGCCGACCCTCACCTGTTCTTTGATTTTCAGGAAACCCTTAATCCGACCAAATCCAATATCCAAGAAATTCAAGGTGATATCAGATCATTATGTTATTTTAAGTATAATTATTATATTATATGATTATCATTCCATTATGTCAATTTTTTTTACTAGACAATATAATCAAATATGTAATACAATCATGATTATATTATAACTTTAATTACATCATACTAAACAAAACTTTAGTGTAATTGTATATCTACATCCAAATAATTAATTTCGTTCATGAAAATATTCTAGGTTTTAGCTTCAATATAAATGCATTGAGATATTTTGAGATGTGAGTGTAAAAGGTGTAATATTCTCTATTAAATGCATAGTCGGTTTATCTGTACAGCGAAAAAAAAAATAATGATAAATATAATATATGATATTTTGACAAAATGGGACTATAAGAATGAAAAGTAAGCTTGTGGCAGATAATGCAGTACCAATTAATGTGAAGGTATAATGGATTACAAAGCCAAAAAATATAGAGGGGAGAATGCGGTGATGCAGCAAGCTAATAGCTAGTGGCTTGTGGCTTGACCTGAAATGGCAAGGAATGTTTCTTGCAGGAGACAAATTACTGAATTCCAATTCATGTGGCAAAAGCATCACAATCATGATTTAAAATAATTTCTCTTCCACGCCCATCTCTGCAATGAAACAACATTCACTATTATCCTCACATGAGTTGACAAATATACTCATTCTATTTTATATGCATTTGTCAATACCAAACCAACTCAAACTCATATGTGTATGATTTATACATAAGGAATATATTTATTAAAATTAATTTTTTATAAATTTAATTATTATATTTTTCATTCCTTTTTAATAATATATGTATTTTTATCCATCGCGATGCTTTTCTCATCAGTCAATTAAATCAATACATGGAATTTATAAAAAAAAAAAAAAAAAGAGAATTCGACCTTCGTTATCACTGGGCAGTCATTTTGGAGTTTTAGCTGATGATCCGAGCTGCTTCCCTCTCAATGATGAAGATTATCCCCCATCATTTCATTAGCCGACATTAATTCCTATTATTTTGAGATCATATATAGTATTTAGAGTTTACCTTGATTTAGTATTGCTCTCACCGTCTATACCGACTTTTTTTATTAGAAAAATCTTAATCTCCAAAAAAGTTTTTTCCATTTGTTATTATATGTGACATCGTTGGCAATAATATTGGTTATGATTTAATCTTAGTCAGCATGTATCTTATATATATTTAATTAATTATAAAGCTTTATTGAATGGGACCTCAACATGGCACATGTGGACAATTTATATGAATCCAATTAACAAACAAATTCCTCCAAACAAATTGATGAGATGATGCCTATAGGTGTGTGTACATGTTCCTAAGCCTATGTTTGGAAACTTTGCTAGAGAGGAAAGAAAATAAAAAAGGGAAACATGGAAGGAAAATAAAAATAATATAAAATTTTTTTTTTCTTTATTTGGATATTAGGAAGGAAAATAAGAAGGGAAATTACTTTTTGAATAGTAAAATATTCATTTTGTCCTTTTTATTTTAAATTAAAATAAATAATTATAGAAATATAAAAATAATTTTATTTATTTTTCTCTCACTTTCTCTTCAAAATAGAGAAAAAATAAATAGTAACATTCATTTGTTAGAATCCACTCTTATTTTTCATCATTCTCTATTTTTTCTTTTTTTTTTCTTTCTTATTTTGTTATAATCCACACATAAGCTTAAGGGTAGTTGACCTTTTGGCAGGAAAATGGTTAGAAAAAAAAAAAAAAACCCTAAAAATCTGCATGAAGATGACAGGTATCATGATGTGTCACTTACAATAATTCTTTGAAGCCAACTTCTATAATGCTTGTCTTCACAAAATGATTATTTACTTTTTCCCATCACAATCAATGGAAATTTCTTGCACCAAGTGGGGTTAGTCTAATTTCCATATAAAAATGCAAGTAAAATATTTTATTTAATTTACATATTTATTAAAAAATTTTAATTTAATTTATTTTTAATTTTTATTTAAATTAATCTAAAAATTTTAATTTAAATTTAATTTTATTCAAAAATTAAAATTTATAAACTAAATTTTTTGATTTTTTTATTTAAATAAAAAAATAAAAAATTTAATTTTTTAACTTTGATATTAAATTCATTAATTTCTTAATTTAAGTTTAAAAATTAAATAAATTAAAATTAAATTGAAATTTTTAAATAAAATTAGATAAAAATTAAAAATATACTAAATTAAACTTTTTTTAAATCGATCTTAAATTTTTGAGATAAAAATTTAATTAAATTAAGTTTAAATTTTTTCAATAAATGTACAGATATAATTGAGTTTTAGACCTAAAAATGCACCATTGTTTTCAAACTGATTATATAATATTTTAATCACAAATTTATATATTAATTAATTTATGGTTAAAAATTAAAAATTGATACAAAATATTAATTTAACAATTAATAATATTTTTATATAATAAATTAGAAAATATATTTGTATACAAATTTTTTCTCGGTTCCATTAATCGTGCCATTTAAAAAAAAATTAAAATCTTTACTGGATTTATAGGTTTAACTAACCAAATGTTTTATTAATTTAATTTAATTAATTTCGATTGAATTTTTAATTTGTTTCCTCGCACCTTGTTATGCGCATGATCTATTTGACCAGAAGAAGAGAAGGTCGGAAGAACATGGGCAACGCGCGCCACACCTTGTTTCGATGGTTATATAATCAAATATTAAAATAAAAGTATTTGGTAAAAATAATTATTTAATAAAAATAATAATAAAATTTTATTAATTTTATTAAAATAATTTTTTAATATTTATAAATTAGAATATAATTTTTTATAAATTACTTTTTAGTATTTAAATATTAATATAAATATTATATTATTAAAAAATATAAATAAAAGAGATAATATTTTAATTAAAATTAAAATATTAAACGTTACTTTAAAAATTATTATTAAAAAGGGTCTAAATTATAGTAGTTATTAACCATTTTAGTAATTCTTAATAGTTAGATATTAATTATTAATTATTAATTATTTATATAATAATTTAAAAGAAAAGTATATGGTACAAATAGTTATTAAATATAAAAATAATAATATTATCTTATTGATTTTAATCAAAATGTTCTTTCAACCTTTAAAAGTTAAAAGATATAATTTTTTTATTAATCACTCTCTTAATTTTTAAATAATAAAATAAATATTATACCATCAGATAATGTAAATAAGAGAAGTAGTGTTTAGCTAAAAACTTTATTAGAAAAAAAGAATTAAAATTTAAATTTGGAGAAACTCTTACACGCACCTTGATTTATACACGTATCTAATACAAAATTAACATATATTTTGAAATCATGATGAGCTCTATTTAAAAAAAAATTAATAAGACATATTATAGATATGAGATTTTAATTTTCATTGGCTGTGTATAACTTAATTTATACAGTCATATATAAGTATAGGAATTTCCTTAAATTTGTATTTAAGTTATGGAAAAATTTTGAAGAAGAAAATTTTAAATTTTGATTAAATTGATTCCCATCTTTCTTTTAAATTCAAATAGATTTATTTTTTATTTTAAAAAATTAAATAATAATTTTTTTTAAATATTTATTTTTATATTTTTAAATATTAAAAGTATTTATTATTTTAATAAAAATAAAAATTAACACAATGGAATCCACTTGGCATCGAATTTTCCTTTGGCCATTTCTGATGCATTACAGGCTGGTGCTCTTCTAGGTGGTGGAGGCTACGTCAAGATCCTATCCTTTCTGGCGTTTCAGTCAAGGAAATCCTTAACACCCAATAGTCAATAAATTTTTTTGTTCAAAGGAAAGAAACTTCATTAATTGAAAATAAAATAAATATTTAAAATGCAAAATATCTTTTTATTATATTTTTATAAGTAAATTTAATATAAATCACACTTGTAAATAATAATAATAATTATTATTATTATTATTATTTGAAGGAACTAACCGTAACTAATTGGCAGAAATCATAAGCTCTTTCCAAAAAAATTAAACAAGTGTCATCTATCTTACCATTCAAAACATTTGCATTCAAGACTAAAATCACTCAACTCATTCCTTTCTCTTCTATCTTTGTCAAGCTTCAAATCTACAAAGTCAGCTACTACTTGTGAATGCTTCGTCGACGTCGTTCATTTTCCTTCGTTTATCGAGTCCGATTTTTTCTACCGTAAGATTGAGGGAGTCGAGCGAGGTTTCTTAGCAATGGTCGGAGAAAGTTTAAATAAAGAAGGGATTAAAAGAATGCTTTGTTTGTTTCATATTCGTTGTTTTTAATATTTGAGGCACTAAAAAAATTAATATTAAAATAAAATATTAATTTTTTTAAAAAATTATTTTTAAATTTTAATAATTTTATTAAAATATAAATATTTATATATGCATATATAAATACATATTATTAATTTTATATTATAATTAAATAATAATTTTAAAAAAATAATTTTTATAAAAAAAATATTTTTCATATATAATTATTTACGAAAAAGCATATTGGAGCAATTAGGTTTAAATATTTGTGCTACTATATTCTTAATATGATATTGAATGTTGAATTTAATATTTGTGTTCCATATATAAGTTATGCATGGATGATAATGAATCAAATTTTTGTGAATACCTGATCTGATTGAATTCTAATAGGATTAGTTTGAGTAGTATATAATCGAGTTTGAGACGGGTTCGAATTTAAAATTTAACGCCCATGAATGATTTGGATGAGATTCAGGTTTGCCATATTTGGTATTCGTTACCCTATTTTGTTTATATAAATATTTAATTAAATATAAAATATATATTTTATAATAATATTTATAAATTTTTACATATGTTATTTTATATAAAATAGAATTTGAATATTTTATGGAATAATTAAAATTTTAAAATATAAATTATTAATAAAAATAATTTTTTTTATAAATTATTAATTAAAATATATAAAATTAAACCCGTTTAGGTACTTGTCGGATAATAATAATCGAATTTGGGATAAATTCGACTTTTCAGAATATTAATTAGTTTTGAATTTAGGTAGGATAATTTTTGCAGATACTCTATCTATTGTCATCCTTAAAATTATGATGTTAATTTTTTTTATTTTCAAATTTATTGAAAATAGTATTATTTTAATATTTAAAAATATAAAATTAATGTTTTATTATTATAAAAAATTTAAATTATTACTTTTTTTTTTATCAAAAGTTTATTTAAACTAAAAACAAAAAAAGAAAAGAAAGTGTAAATTAATTTGATCAAAATATTTAAATTTTTCTTATTTAAACTTTCTCAAAATGCTAAAGGGCAAACTTGATTTTTTCCTAAAATAATAATAGAGTTTCTTGTTGGGATTATCGTGGAAGAGGAAAGGGTTGGACGTTGGTTGTCTCTGAATTGGGTTTTCTGGCACAGCAAAACAATACATTTATATTTTCTTTGATGTCCCAAATATGTCTACGAGGGGTGAATTGAGCTAATACAAATTTTCAGTTCTTACTTATGACTTTTGAAAAATTATGGTTTGGCTCAACTAAGTGTTCTAATGTGATATGTGTGTGATAACTCAAATAAACTATTTATGCAAAGTAAACTCAAAGCAAGCTCAGCATACAATTCAAATAAAATATAATAGTACTTAACAAACAAAACAGTAAATTGATTCAGAACATAGCACACAAATTGAACTTAATCAGAAAATAAAATGCGAAAATTTGAAGAGTAAATGTTAAGAAAATAGAATACTTAATTTTTATAGTGGTTCAGCTTAAATAGCCTACACTCACTCTCCCAAAGGTGTCTCTTTGAGTCTTTATTTCACTATTCTTTTCTTTTAAAGGCAATAGACAAAAATCTTTTACAAATCTCTACTCTAATTCTTTACAAAGTGGCTTTAAATTTCTCACAAGTATTATCTCAAACACTTTACACCATAAAGTTTCAATATGTGCTTGTTAGACCTCTTATAAATGCTAATTGTCACGACCCAACCTATGAGTTAAACCGGCACTAGGACTTGAGCCAGCTTAAAGCCTTCGAGACCCATAGTAAACCTAACTATTTCTCAAATCCATAATCAGGCCCACAATTTAGGCCCAATATGTATATAAGATAATTTAAATCAAACTGTTATAATTTCATTTCGGGCCAACTTAGCCCATAAATTTTCAGAAAACTAAAATCGTGGAGCCTCAACCTGTTATCTCATTTACAAACTGTTTAAATACCATACAAATCTTCATTTATAAATCTCAAAAAATTTAAATTAACACAATTTCTAACAAGGTTCACACTATTACTAACACATGCAGAGTTCTAGATTTTAAATTTAGAAAAGATAGTAAAACAATTAAATAATAGACGTTAAACTGCGAGGAAGAGCAGGTTGCTCAGTAAAATAACTCTCCTGGCTGGGAAAAATATTGAACAGGAGTGAGCGTTCGACTCAGAGAGTAAAATATCAATTTTAACCATAATCTCTATAACTATCTAAAGCTAATGCACCCTGTAGAGTGAAATGCAACATCAACAACAATTGCACATCATAACAACAAAAAGGTAATTTGGAGCACTCACGCACCCAGTAATATCAATCATAATATATATGGGAATTGATCCCCTATACAGCTCTCTTAATTCCAACTGTGCCAGCGAAGAACTCAGCTCGGACTTCCACTTAATAACCAAATCGGGGTCCCAGCGAAGAACTCAAGTCGTGTCTACCCCGAAGGACCGGGTCCCAGCGAAGATCTCAAGTGTCTCCGTCTATCCATAGTCCACACCGCATCACACGCACGCTAACGCACGCACACTGCTCCAAATTACCATAACAATATCCATGGCACTTTAACAGTTGTGAATGCAACATAAAACGTGCTTAGAGTTTAACTACATAGATACATACATATAAGTGATGCCTGGGCATGCTTAAACATATAATAATATCAAAATTATAATTAAAATTAATATTTTACTCACAGTACACCGATGACTATTGTGGCTACTGAATGCAGAAAAATAGCTGACATCGATCACTTAATAATTAAATTATAAATTTATTAGTACTAAGTTAAGATAAAAATCTAAAGAGGCAATAGACAGCCTAATTCATGCCGGAAATCCGACAGAGTTTTCCCTATACCTAGGACCTACCCAACCTGCAAAAGGGCTCAAATAACACTTCTAAATTCTCAATTTCCACAACCACATCTCATCGATATCACATGGCCTCCCGCCCTCCAAATCGCACAATACTCAAAATCTTAAAAATTACGTTTTAGTCCCTATAATTGACATTTTTCAAAATCCACTCAACAAGCTCTAAAAATTCTAAAATTTTGCGGTCATAATAATATTATAAGGCTATTGCAAATGAATTATAATTTTCTAATCACCCATGAATATTTTATTCAAGAATTTTACTCGATTCCATAAGTTTCCAACATCTAACATATTCTTAATTCAACCTAATTAAATATTCACATATTTAAACCTCCATCCTCAAGCTTCAACCAATTATATAAAATTTAATTATCTTAATTTCAAATAATCTTATATGCCCATATGCTAAAAATCTAACTAAATTCCATCTATATTTTTCAAAAATATTCTACAATCACTCAAAAATTCAACAAACACCATAGAATATCTCCAAATAATTTTACTTTTATCATATATTTTTCTTAGAATTTTTCTCCAATTTTTCCTGTTTAAGAAACACTGTAATTATGCTCCACAAACAGAGAAATAATAGAAATTGTCTTACCCGGTTTATCTCATCTCAAAAATTCTAAAAATTTATGAGGAACTTCGTGGAAGTTGAATCATCTCCATAGCCCATCGGAGCCATCACGAACCATGCGCCGCAGTGGTCGGCGCCGTCGCCGGCGACATTTGTCAGATCTGATCATATCACCATGTTCCTCTCCTCTTCCTCAGTCCATAGGTGGTCTCGGATCGTCGATTCAACGGTCGGATCGTCGTAGATCTGACAAAAACGCTTGAAAAATCTGAAACTTCTCTCCTCCATATCTCACTCATCCGACCTCCATTTGCTGCAAAATTGTTATCAAAAGAAAGCTCTCGGAACAAGCTTTCCAACGCCCTGAATCGCCTCGATCGGACATCGGATGAAGCCGAATCGTGACCGAAACCACCGCTGTGCGTAAGCGTTTTCTCTCTTCTCCTCTCTTACCGCTGTTCGTGGTTCGCCGTCGCCGGAGGGTCGCCGCCGAGTGGGAAGCTGCTCGAGGTCGCCGGCCGGTCTCGGAAAAAGAAGAAGAAGGAGGGAAGGAGGAGAGAAGAAAATGGGGCGGGGTCCTCCTTTTTCACCATTTTTGTTTTTTTAAATGTTGGCGATGTGATTGGAAACCCACGTCTGCCAATAGTCAAATCATTTTTTTTTCATAGTTGTTACATTCTTCCCCCCTTAAGAAAAATTCGTCCTCGAATTTTCGAATAAACAAAGAAATGAGGAAAAGAAGATTATTAGAACAAGTGCAGTCATTACTCCTTCAGCTATGCAGAGATTGGTAAAAAATTTGTTCTTCAAACTCTTTGTATATTATATATGACATTCTACCGCTCTCTGATTCTACTATAGTGTCCTATTTGTCATCATCTCCTTCTAGAGAGCTTTTATCTTGTAACTATTCATTGACTATTTTTCTGACATTTCAAGTATTCGCTATACCTCACTGTTCTTGACTTGATGTCTCATAACTTCAATCAACTTTGGTGCTTACCTCACTTTTATTACGCCCTAACGTGTCTCTTGATGATTTCAGTCCTCATCCCTTTGTTTCAATAATCTCTGTTTTCCCCAATGACATAACTTATGTTCCTTGTTCCATAGTATCTTATGAGTAGCTTTCCTGTAGCACTTAACCTAGGCATCCTGTTCGAGATCTTCACTCTTCTTATGACCTCAGTGGTCAATACCTATAAATCTTCTCACTCCCATGATATTTCAAATTTTTTTAATCTCCTTTTGTGTCATTACTAAGGTACTTAGACCAACCTCTGTCCATCTTATGTAACCAGTCAGGTAGAGTCTCCTTCAAGGGCCAAGTGTATCATTTATCAATATTGGAAAGTGAACTAGGTCTCTCCTTCTAGGTAACAAAAGTATTTATATTCCCTAACAACTTAATCCATGCGACTTTATCAATTATCACTCCTTCTCTGGAATGGAAATATCTAGACTTATTCCTTTAGCTTCTTAGTATGTGGCCCACTTCTGATACATTGGCACTCAGATCGAGGCTCCACTACTCCTTTAATCTATCATCTCATAATAACTTATTTTAAACATCCCTTAGTGTGTTCCTAGCATACCTATTCCTCCTTATCCTCATCATTATAATCGCTCTATCGAGCTTTCTTCACACCTCTTGCATCTTATCCACTTCCTTTTTCCTATTTTTGGTATTGTTGATATCTTTTCAACCTGCTGTACTTATTCCTTAATTTTAGTCCTATCTCATCCTTACACCTTTTCCTTCAAGAATGTCCATCCCATCATCAACTTTAACTTTCATTTTATTTCTTAGTCTTATCTTGATTAGTAGTTCTATTACTTCAGGAATTCTAACCTTACGATTTACTCCTACTAGCACATTCTTCTCCTTTTGTAACACTTATAATTAACCATATAAAATTCTTTTTGTATCCCCTTTCTCAACTTAACTATCAGAACATTATCATTCCCTACCTCTCTTAGTAGGAAATTACACATCATAGATGGATAGGAGCCCCATAACTATAAGTTCCATCTGAACTAACACAACTGTGGGAAATATGTGTCATGCCTTAATTCCAAACAAGATACTTCACGTGTTTATTCTCCTTAATATAATCACATATACTGCCCATAGCTTTCCAAACTTCAGTCTCAACTTTTCCCATTAGCAACAATTCTATTCACTGTAACTCATTAGCAATTAGCACTCCCTCCAGCTTATAGTTCAAAAGGGTTGTAAGCCCTAGTAACTAGCTCGATTTAACTCCTGTTATTACTCTGATCGTCCTTTCATACTTAACACTAGGTATGCACTTACTATCATTCTCATATCAGGAAATTGTGTATGGATTGGTGCCTACCAAACTCTTAAATAACTAGGTTTCCTTGACTTAGTTTCTGTTCATATATAACCTTCTAGAACCAAAAGCACAAGCTAAACTTGAAAAGAAAGAAAAATACTCTTATATTCAACTACGCTCGATTGTCTATATAATAATGTTTAACCTATGTTTCTTGGTTTTTCTCTCCAAATTTCATTATCTCCTAGCACAATTGTGCTCTACCCATAAGATATCATCTGCATGAACTCTTTACCGTACCATTGTCCTTCCTGACATAATATTTTTATAATTTATTAACTTTACTTATACTCGACCTATGATTCATATCTATTATCATTTATATTGTGCCCTTAACTTTGTTGAGTCCTGAAAATTCCTCTCACTAATAGATTCTTCCAGCATTAATTCCACCCTTATCTATGGTCGTTAATTTGATCCTTGAACTTTCTAGTGATTTATTACCACCTATACTTGTCACTTTTCGTTCTACCCTTATTTGTTGTCAGTTATTGCTTCACCGCAAAGTGATTCGTTGATCACACTAAAGACGTTTGCTGATATAACTAACCTCTAACTATCTTCTCATTATCTCAAAAGTCTAACCTAAAGCCTATACATTATCTATATTTCTTTCCACTCATCATACCAATTCGATCCTTAGATTAACTTTATTCAACTTACTACTTACTAACTTCTTTTTCTCTGCCTAATTAGATAGTCTGCAATATCATCGCACACCTTCTACTTTTTGCTCATTATTATTGTATTCCTTGCCTAATCTTCTTGATACTGTTAACAAGTTAAAAGAATCTTGCCCCATTACTATCCACTTCACTTTAGAAATAGGGACTAAACAAAGTATGATCCAATCATGTAACTCCAAGCTCTATATTTTAGCTCCTGACACTACCTCAACTACATCATGTTATGAGTATCACATTACTAGATTCAACACCTCTATCACTATTCTCACTAATATGGTCCCATTTCGGGTTCTCCATCCTTGTCATTTACCTTGCCAAGAATAATACTTAGCCTACCCTATATCTTAACTTTGTTCCTTTTTATTATCGTTCTTGAGTTGTCCTTCCGTTTATTTCCTTTGTCTTACCCAAAATAAAACTTGACTATTCTATCCTTGGTTCCATTATTCTTCCTAACATGATAGCCATTACCCTCTTAACTATATCTTCGAGTCTCTACCGTATTATCACATATCTGTGCTACTCATTTGGTCCTTTGACCACTCTAGCTAGTACTTCTACTAGCATTTAGACTATATTGCATTTGCAATCAATTGTCCAAACCTTCATCCCGCACTTTCTATCCATTGGCCTTCTATAATTTATCTTCGCTAATTTATTTCTCTTAACACTATTATAATTAGATTATACTATTGTTTTGAATAATATGAAGTTAGAAAGGAACTTAGGAAATTGCGCATTACCTTTATTGTATGATTTCTATTCTTATCCTTTGCCTACATAATACCCTTACTACCTCGAGAACCGATTCTAAGTAATTTTATTTGTTGTTATTATTATTATTATTATTATTATTATTATTATTATTATTATTATTATTATTATTATTATTATTATTATTATTATTATTATTTTAAATGTTTACTCAATTAGCTAAACTTAAGATTCCGCACCCAAACCTGTTCAATTCAAAGGATTTACATCCATTGTGATGCGATTATATATGATTCCTATAATGAAACTTGTATTCTGCCAGGATACTGAGCCAACTTCTCTCTACCACACTCTACGGTCCCATACAGGCACTATTTGTTAGTCACCATTATTAGTAATAACTTTGATCCCTTACGAAAAGATAGGACTATACCCTAACTTGTCAGCAACAAAGATACTACATTTACCACCTGCCCAAAACCATGTCAAATTAATGTCTTTTTATCATATCATAGCTCAGAAATCATCAATTCATAATTTCGACCTTCTCTAGGTGGTAGGATTGTTCTTTATTCCATACTGATACACAAGGTATACTATTCTCACTAAGCTCTAAGCAAAATGTTTGTCATACTACAAAAACGATCCAAAATTCCATACTGAAGACTAGATGATCTCACTCTATAAGTGTCACCTTTACTTTGCAACTAGTCCGAAACCTCTGGTCTGATGGCAACTCTTACTGTAACTCTAGCTCATGCTAGGGTAACTAAGTCACTGACTCTAGTTATCACCCAACTGTGGCCTTTCAATATTCTAACTCTAGACCCCTAACTAGGAGTTTCCAACTCCTCTGCAGATATAGAACTCGCTCGCATAACGTACCTCAAGTAAGCCATCCGTAAACACCCTCACTATGGAGCACCACTGGGATGCACGCAGCTACATAATAATCTCATGCCGTTGCATAATACGCAAACTACGAGCGGACATCGAGAACATTGTATAGTTACTTCCCCGATGCGTCACGACGGACTAGGTCTCCCAATTTCTTATCTTCTTGACCTTGTTTCGATGGTTATAATTTTGTTTCGATGGTTATATAATCAAATATTAAAATAAAAATATTTGATAAAAATAAATATTTAATAAAAATAATAATATAAATTTATTAATTTTATTAAAATATTTTTTTAATATTTAAAAATTAAAATATAATTTTTTATAAATTATTTTATCCATCTCTAAATATTAATATAAGTATTATGTTATTAAAAAATATAAATAAAATAGATAATATTTTGATCAGAATTAAAATATTAAAAGCTATTTTAAAAATTATTATTAAAGAGGGCCTAAATTATAGTAATTATTAGTTATTTTAGTAATTTTTAACAGTTAGATATTAGTTATTAATTATTAATTATTTATATATTAATTTAAAATAAAAGTGTATGATATAAATAATTATTATGGTATAAATAATTATTAAATATAAAAATAATAATATTATTTTATTGACTCTAATTAAAATATTTTTTCAATCTTTAAAAGTTAAAAGATATAATTTTTTTTCTTAATCACTCTCTCAATTTTTAAATAATAATATAAATATTATACCATCAAATAATATAAATAAGAGAAATAATGTTTAGCTAAAAGTTTTATTGAAAAAAAAAAATTAAATTTAAATTTAGGGAAACTCTTACACACACCTTGATTTATACACGTATCTAATACAAAATTAACATATATTTTAAAATCATGATGAGCTCTATTTAAAAAAAAAAATTAATAAGACATATTATAGATATGAGATTTTAATTTTAATTGGCTGTGTATAAATTAATTTATACAATCATATATAAGTAAGGAATTTCCTTAAATTTGTATTTAAGTTTTGAAAAAATTTTAAAGAAGAGAATTTTAAATTTTGATTAAATTGATTCCCATCTTTCTTTTAAATTCAAATAGATTTATTTTTTATTTTAAAAAATTAAATAATAAATTTTTATTTTAAATATTTATTTTTATATTTTTAAATATTAAAAATATTTATTATTTTAATAAAAATAAAAATTAACACAATGGAATCCACTTGGCATCGAATTTTCCTTTGGCCATTTCTGATGCATTACAGGCTGGTGCTCTTCTAGGTGGTGGAGGCTACGTCAAGATCCTATCGTTTCTGGCATTTCAGTCAAGGAAATCTTTAACACCCAATAGTCAATAAATTTTTTTGTTCAAAGGAAAGAAACTTCATTAATTGAAAATAAAATAAATATTTAAAATGCAAAATATCTTTTTATTATATTTTTATAAGTAAATTTAATATAAATCACACTTGTAAATAATAATAATAATAATTATTATTATTATTATTATAATTATTATTATTTGAAGGAACTAACCGTAACTAATTGGCAGAAATCATAAGCTCTTTCCAAAAAAATTAAACAAGTGTCATCTATCTTACCATTCAAAACATTTGCATTCAAGGCTAAAATCACTCAACTCATTCCTTTCTCTTCTATCTTTGTCAAGCTTCAAATCTACAAAGTCAGCTACTACTTGTGAATGCTTCGTCGACGTCGTTCATTTTCCTTCGTTTATCGAGTCCGATTTTTTCTACCGTAAGATTGAGGGAGTCGAGCGAGGTTTCTTAGCAATGGTCGGAGAAAGTTTAAATAAAGAAGGGATCAAAAGAACGCTTTGTTTGTTTCATATTCGTTGTTTTTAATATTTGAGGCACTAAAAAATTTAATATTAAAATAAAATATTAATTTTTTTAAAAAATTATTTTTAAATTTTAATAATTTTATTAAAATATAAACATTTATATATGCATATATAAATACATACTATTAATTTTATATTATAATTAAATAATAATTTTTTTAAAAAAATAATTTTTATAAAAAAAAATTTTCATATATAAATTATTTACGAAAAAGCATATACATCCTTCTTATTTTAGGAACAATTAGGTTTAAATATTTGTATTACTATATTCTTAATATGAAATTGAATGTTGAATTTAATATTTGTGTTCCATATATAAGTTATGCATGGATGGTAATGGATCAGATTTTTGTGAATACTCGATCTGATTGAATTCTAATAGGATTAGTTTGAGTAGTATATAATCGAGTTTGAGACGGGTTTGAATTTGAAATTTAATGCCCATGAATGATTTAGATCAGATTCAGATTTTGCATATTTAATATTAGTTACCAAATCTTGTTTATATAAATATTTAATTAAATATAAAATATATATTTATAAATTTTTACATATATTATTTTATATAAAATAGAATTTGAATATTTTATGGAATAATTAAAATTTTAAAATATAAATTATTAATAAAAATAATTTTTTTATAGATTATTAATTAAAATATATAAAATTAAACCGGTTTAGGTAATTGTCGGATAATAATAATCGAGTTTTGAATAAATTTGATTTTTCAGAATATTAATTAGTTTTGGATTTGGGTAGGATAATTTTTGCAGATACTCTATCTGTTGTCATCCTTAAAGTTATGATGTTAATTTTTTTTATTTTCAAATTTATTGAAAATAGTATTATTTTAATATTTAAAAATATAAAATTAATATTTTATTATTATAAAAAATTTAAATTATTACTTTATTTTTTTATCAAAAGTTTATTTAAATTAAAAACAAAAAAAAAAAGAAAGTGTAAATTAATTTGATCAAAATATTTAAATTTTTCTTATTTAAACATTCTCAAAATGCTGAATGGCAAACTTGATTTATTCCTAAAATAATAATAGAGCTTCTTGTTGGGATTACCGTGGAAGACGAAATGGTTGGACGTTGGTTGTCTCTGAATTGGGTTTTCTGGCACAGCAAAATAATATATTTATATTTTCTTTGATGTCCCAAATATGTCTAAGAGGGGTGAATTGAGCTAATACAATTTTTCAGTTCTTACTTATAACTTTTGAAAAATTATGGTTTGGCTCAACTAAGTGTTCTAATGTGATATGTGTGTGATAACTCAAATAAACTATTTATGCAAAGTAAACTCAAAGCAAGCTCAACATACAATTCAAATAAAATATAAAAGTACTTAACAAACAAAGCGATGATTGATTGAACATAGCACACAAATTGAACTTAATCAGAAAATAAAATGCGAAAATTTGAAGAGTAAATGTTAAGAAAATAGAATACTTAATTTTTATAGTAGTTCAGCTTAAATAATCTACATTCACCCTCTCAAAGATGCCTCTTTGAGTCTTCATTTCACTATTTTTTTTTTAAAGGCAATAGACAAAAATCTTTTATAAATCTTCACTCTAATTCTTTACAAAGTAGCTTTAAATTTCTCACAAGTGTTATCTCAAACACTTTACACCATCAAGCTTTAATATGTGCTTGCTAAACCTCTCATAAATGCTAATTGTCACGACCCAACCTATGAGCCGGACGGCACTAGGACCTGGGCCAGCTTAAAGCCCCCGAGACCCGTAGTAAGCCTAACTATTTCTCAAATCCATAACCAGGCCCACAATTTAGACCCAATATGCATATAAGATAATTTAAATTAAACTGTTATAATTTCATTTCGGGCCAACTTAGCCCATAAATTTTCAGAAAACTAAAATCAGGGGAGCCCAGCTCAACCCTGTTATCTCATTTACAAACTGTTTAAATACCATACAAATCTTCATTTATAAATCTCAAAAAATTTAAATTAACACAATTTCTAACAAGGTTCACACTATTACTAACACATGCAGAGTTCTAGATTTTAAATTTAGAAAAGATAGTAAAACAATTAAATAATAGACGTTAAACCTGCGAGGAAGAAAACAGGTTGCTCTGTAAAATAACTCCTCCTGTGGCCTGGAAAAATATTGAACAGGAGTGAGCGTTCGACTCAGAGAGTAAAATATCAATTTTAACCATATTCTCTATAACTATCTAAATCTTATGCACGCTGTGGAGTGAAATGCAACCTCAACAACTATTGCACATCATAACAACAAAAGGTAATTTGGAGCACTCACGCACTTGATAGAATATCAATCATAATATATATGGGAATTGATCCTATCTGACTCTCTTAATTCCAATGTGCGTGAAGAACAATTTGGACTTCCACTTAATAACCAAATCGGGTCCCAAATAAGAACTCAAGTCGTGTACACCCCGAAGGACCGGGTCCCAATAAGATCTCAAGCCGTGTCTACTGTCCTATCCATAGTCACACTGCATCACACGCACGCTAACGCACGCTGCTCCAAATTACCATAACAATATCCATGGCACTTTAACAGTTGTGAATGCAACATAAAACGTGCTTAGAGTTTAACTACATAGATACATACATATAAGTGATGCCTGGGCATGCTTAAACATATAATAATATCAAAATTATAATTAAAATTAATATTTTACTCACAAAGATACACCGGACTATTGTGGCTCTTGAATGTAAAAATAAATGACATCGATCACTTAATAATTAAATTATAAATTTATTAGTACTAAGTTAAGATAAAAATCTAAAGAGGCAATAGAAACAATTAAATCATGCTAAATGGCGAGTTTTCCACATACCTAGGACCTACCCAACTGCAAAGGGCTCAAATAACACTTCTAAATTCTCAATTTACAACCACATCTCATCAATATCACATGGCCCCTCCCGGCCCTCCAAATCAGATAATACTCAAAATCTTAAAATTACGTTTTAGTCCCTATAATTGACATTTTCAAAAATCCACTCAAGCTCAGCTCTAAAAATTCTAAAATTTTGCCCCGCTGGTCCTAATAATATTATAAGGCTATTGCAAAATGAATTATAATTTTCTAATCTTCCATGAATATTTTATTCTAGAATTTTAGTCGATTCCATAAGTTTCCAACATCTAACATATTCTTAATTCAACCTAATTAAATATTCACATATTTAAACCTCCATCCTCAAGCTTCAACCAATTATATAAAATTTAATTATCTTAATTTCAAATAATCTTATATGCCCATATGCTAAAAATCTAACTAAATTCCATCTATATTTTTCAAAATATTCTACAATCACTCAAAATTCAACAAACACCATAGAATATCTCCAAATAATTTTACTTTTATCATATATTTTTCTTAGAATTTTTCTCCAATTTTTCCTGTTTAAGAAACACTGTAATTATGCTCCACAAACAGAGAAATAATAGAAATTGTCTTACCCGAAGTTTATCTCTGTCTCAAAAATTCTAAAAATTTATGAGGAAGCCTGTGGAAGTTGAATCATCTCCATAGCCCAAGAGTTATCACGGCTCCACCGCTAACGTGGCTTAGACGCCGCCGCGACATTTGTCGAGATCTGATCATATCACCATGTTCCTCTCTCCTCTTCCATAGGTGATCTCGGATCGTCGATTCAACGGTGGATCGGATCGAGATCCGATAAAACGCTTGAAATGCGAAACTTCTCTCCTCCATATCTCACTCATCCGACTCCATTTGCTGCAAAATTGTTATCAAAAAGCTCGGAAGTCGAACAAGCTTTCCAACGCCACACTGATCGCCTCGATCGGACATCGGATGAAGCGAATCGCCCTGAAACCACCGCTTTCTGTGGCGCGGCGTTTTCTCTCTCTTCTCCTCTCTTACCGCCGTTCGGTGGTTCGCCGGGAGGGTCGCCGAGTGGGAAAGCTGCTCGAGGAGGTCGCGGCCGGTCTCGGGAAAAAGAAAGAAGAAGGAGGGAAAGGAGGAGAAGAAAATGGGGCGGGGGTCCTCCGTTTTCACCATTTTTTGTTTTTTTTTTTTTAAATGTTGGCGATGTGATGAAACCCACCGTCTGCGCCAATAGTCAAATCATTTTTTTCATAGTTGTTACATTCTTCCTAAGAAAAATTCGTCTCGAATTTCGAATAAACAAAGAAATGAGGAAAAGAAGATTATTAGAACAAGTCTGATCATTACTCCTTCACTATGCAGAGATTGGTAAAAATTTGTTCTTCAAACTCTTTGTATATTATATATGACATTCTACCGCTCTCTGATTCTACTATAGTGTCCTATTTGTCATCATCTCCTTCTAGAGAGCTTTTATCTTGTAACTATTCATTGACTATTTTTCTGACATTTCAAGTATTCGCTATACCTCCGTTGTTCTTGACTTGATGTCTCATAACTTCAATCAACTTTGGTCACTTACCTCATTACGCCCTAACGTGTCTCTTGATGATTTCAGTCCTCATCCCTTTGTTTCAATAATCTCTGTTTTCCCCAATGACATAACTTATGTTCCTTGTTCCATAGTATCTTATGAGTAGCTTTCCTGTAGCACTTAACCTAGGCATCCTGTTCGAGATCTTCACTCTTCTTATGACCTCAGTGTTCAATACCTATAAATCTTCTCACACCCATGATATTTCAAATTTTTTTAATCTCCTTTTGTGTCATTACTAAGGTACTTAGACCAACCTCATCCATCTTATGTAACCTTGTAGAGTCTCCTTCAAGGGGCCAAGTGTATCATTTATCAATATTGGAAAGTGAACTAGGTCTCTCCTTCTAGGTAACAAAAGTATTTATATTCCCGAACAACTTAATCCATGCGACTTTATCAATTATCAATCCTTCTATGGAATGGAAATATCTAGACTTATTCCTTTAGCTTCTTTGTATGTGGCCCACTTCTGATACATTGGCACTCAGATCGAGGCTCCACTACTCCTTTAATCTATCATCTCATAATAACTTATTTTAAACATCCCTTAGTGTGTTCCTAGCATACCTATTCCTCCTTATCCTCATCATTATAACGGCTCGAGGCTTTCTTCCATCCTTTGCATCTTATCCACTTCTTTTTCCTATTTTTGGTATTGTTGATATCTTTTCAACCTCAGATTTATTCCTTAATTTTAGTCCTATCTCATCCTTACACCTTTTCCTTCAAGAATGTCCATCCCATCATCAACTTTAACTTTCATTTTATTTCTTAGTCTTATCTTGATTAGTAGTTCTATTACTTCAGGAATTCTAACCTTACGATTTACTCCTACTAGCACATTCTTCTCCTTTTGTAACACTTATAATTAACCATATAAAATTCTTTTTGTATCCCCTTTCTCAACTTAACTATCAGAACATTATCATTCCCTACCTCTCTTAGTAGGAAATTACACATCATAGATGGATAGGAGCCCCATAACTATAAGTTCCATCTGAACTAACACAACTGTGGGAAATATGTGTCATGCCTTAATTCCAAACAAGATACTTCACGTGTTTATTCTCCTTAATATAATCACATATACTGCCCATAGCTTTCCAAACTTCAGTCTCAACTTTTCCCATTAGCAACAATTCTATTCACTGTAACTCATTAGCAATTAGCACTCCTCCGACATAGTTCAAAAGGGTTGTAAGCCCTAGTAACTAGCTCGATTTAACTCCTGTTATTACTCTGATCGTCCTTTCATACTTAACACTAGGTATGCACTTACTATCATTCTCATATCAGGAAATTGTGTATGGATCGGTGCCTACCAAACTCTTAAATAACTAGGTTTCCTTGACTTAGTTTCTGTTCCTTATATAACCTTCTAGAACCAAAAGCACAAGCTAAACTTGAAAAGAAAGAAAAATACTCTTATATTCAACTACGCTCGATTGTCTATATAATAATGTTTAACCTATGTTTCTTGGTTTTCCTCTTCAAATTTCATTATCTCCTAGCACAATTGTGCTCTACCCATAAGATATCATCTGCGTGAACTCTTTACCGTACCATTGTCCTTCCTGACATAATATTTTTATAATTTATTAACTTTACTTATACTCGACCTATGATTCACATCTATCATTGTTTATATTGTGCCCTTAACTTTTGTTGAGTCCTGAAAATTCCTCTCACTAATAGATTCTTCCAGCATTAATTCCACCCTTATCTATGGTCGTTAATTTGATCCTTGAACTTTCTAGTGATTTATTACCACCTATACTTGTCACTTTTCGTTCTACCCTTACTGTTGTTCTGTCGTTATTGCTTCACTGCAAAGTGATTCTGTTGATCACACTAAAGACGTTTGCCTGACATTCATAACGAACCTCTAACTATCTTCTCATTATCTCAAAAGTCTAACCTAAAGCCTATACATTATCTATATTTCTTTCCACTCATCATACCAATTCGATCCCTTAGATTAACTTTTATTCAACTTACTACTTACTAACTTCTTTTTCTCTTCCTAATTAGATAGTCCGCAATATCATCGCACACCTTCTACTTTTTGCTCATTATTATTGTATTCCTCGCCTAATCTTCTTGATACTATTAACAAGTTAAAAGAATCTTGCCCCATTACTATCCACTTCACTTTAGAAATAGGGAATAAACAAAGTATGATCCAATCATGTAACTCCAAGCTCTATATTTTAGCTCCTGACACTACCTCAACTACATCATGTTATGAGTATCACATTACTAGATTCAACACCTCTATCACTATTCTCACTAATATGGTCCCATTTTTGGGTTTTCCATCCTTGTCATTCACCTTGCCAAGAATAACACTTAGCCTACCCTATATCTGAACTTTGTTCCTTTTTATTATGCGTTCTTCAGGTTGTCCTTCCGTTTATTTCCTTTGTCTTACCCAAAATAAAACTTGACTATTCTATCCTTGGTTCCATTATTCTTCCTAACATGATAGCTGTACCTACTAACTATATCTTCCAGAGTCTCTACCGTATTATCACATATCTGTGCTACTCAGATTTGGTCCTTTGACCACTCTAGCTAGTACTTCTACTAGCATTTAGACTATATTGCATTTGCAATCAATTGTCCAAACCTTCATCCTGCACTTTCTCTATCCATTGGCCTTCTATAATTTATCTTCGCTAATTTATTTCTCTTAACACTATTATAATTAGATTATACTATTGTTTTGAATAATATGAAGTTAGAAAGGAACTTAGGAAATTGCAGTCGTACCTTTATTGTATGATTTCTATTCTTATCCTTTAGCCTACATAATACCCTTACTACCTCGAGAACTGATTCTGCAGTAATTTTATTTATTTGTTGTTATTATTATTATTATTATTATTATTATTATTATTATTATTATTATTATTATTATTATTATTATTATTATTATTATTATTTTCCATGTTTACTCAATTAGCCAAAACTTAAGATTCCGGGCACCCAAACCCGTCGTCCAATTCAAAGGATTTACATCCATTGTGATCTGATTATATATGATTCCTATAATGAAACTTGTATTCTCTGCAGGATACAACTTCTCCAACTTCTCTACCACACTCTACGGTCCCATCAGGTGTACTATTTTGTTAGTCACCATTATTAGTAATAACTTTGATCCCTCAAAAGATAGGACTATACCCTAACTTGCTGCAACAAAGATACTACATTTACCACCTTGCCCAAAACCATGTCAAATTAATGTCTTTTTTATCATATCATAGCTCTGTAAATCATCAATTCATAATTTCGACCTTCTCTAGGTGGTAGGATTGTTCTTTATTCCATACTGATACACACAAGGTATACTATTCTCACTAAGCTCTAAGCAAAATGTTTGTCATACTACAAAAACGATCCAAAATTCCATACTGAAGACTAGATGATCTCACTCTATAAGTGTCACCTTTACTTTGCAACTAGTCCGAAACCTCTGGGTTGATGGCAACTCTTACTGTAACTCTAGCTCATGCTAGGGTAACTAAGTCACTGACTCTAGTTATCACCCAACTGTGGCCTTTCAATATTCTAACTCTAGACCCCTAACTAGGAGTTTCCAACTCCTCTGCAGATATAGAACTGCCTCGCATAAGCGTACAAAACAGGAAGCCATCCGTAAACACCCTCACTATGGAGCACCACGGGGATGCACGCAGCTCTACATAATAATCTCATGTCGGTACTATAATCTGCAGCTTACAGAGCAGACATCGAGAACATTGTATAGTTACTACGATACGTCCTGACAGACTAGGTCTCCCAATTTCTTATCTCTCTTGAATCTTCTATTATCAAAAACTTATTCTCACTAGGTCATCTACTAATGACTGCCAGCAATGGTATCCTCATCCGTCTTTAGGGCAACTGCACTTTCAAGACTCACTTTTATGTACTCGTGCCTTGCACGAAATGGGTACACCATTTAAACCCATACAGACAGAAACATAGCATTTCTTGTAGTACGTATCCTCATGACAAACCTCAACATGTCTGCTAACTCTATTTCACATTTCTGTGTACTCCACAAAAATCAAGACACTAATTGAGGCACTTTTATATTTCCCGAGGTATAACGTAGAATCTAGAAGCAAAGAATTGCAGAAAAAGACAAAATAGAATCCTATACTCCGCATGTAACATCCTAACAAGACTCCTTTTACATTTCCAAGTATTTTATTTCCCATGAATCTAGAGCCTAAGCTCTAATACCAACTTTGTCACGACCCAACCTATGGGCCGGACCGGCACTAGGACTTGGGCCAGCTTAAAGCCCCCGAGGCCCGTAGTAAGCCTAACTATTCCTCAAATCCATAACCAGGCCCACAATTTAGACCCAATATGCATATAAGATAATTTAAATTAAACCGTTATAATTTCATTTCGGGCCAACTTAGCCCAGAAATTTTCAGAAAACTAAAATCAGGGGAGCCCAACTCAACCCTGTTACCTCATTTATAAACTGTTTAAATACCATACAAATCTTCATTTATAAATCTCAAAAAATTTAAATTAACACAATTTCTAACAAGGTCCACACTATTACTAACACATGCAGAGTTCTAGATTTTAAATTTAGAAAAGATAGTAAAACAATTAAATAATCGACGTTAAACCTGTGAGGAAGAAAACAGGTTGCTCTGTAAAATAACTCCTCCTGTGGCCTGGAAAAATATTGAACAGGAGTGAGCATTCGACTCAGAGAGTAAAATATCAATTTTAACCATAATCTCTATAACTATCTAAAGCTAATGCACCCTGTAGAGTGAAATACAACATCAACAACAATTGCACATCATAACAACAAAAAGGTATTTTGGAGCACTCACGCACCCAGTAATATCAATCATAATATATATGGGAGCTAATCCCCTATACAGCTCTCTTAATTCCAACTGTGCCAGCGAAGAACTCAGCTCGGACTTCCACTTAATAACCAAATCGGGGTCCCAGCGAAGAACTCAAGTCGTGTCTACCCCGAAGGACCGGGTCCCAGCGAAGATCTCAAGCCGTGTCTACCCGTCCTATCCATAGTCCACAACGCATCACAGGCACGCTAACGCACACACACTGCTCTAAATTACCACAACAATATCCATGGCACTTTAACAGTTGTGAATGCAACATAAAACGTGCCTAGAGTTTAACTACATAGATACATACATATAAGTGATGCCTGGGCATGCTTAAACATATAATAATATCGAAATTACAATTAAAATTAATATTTTACTCACAGTACACCGATGACTATTGTGGTTGCTGAATGCAGAAAAATAGCTGACATCGATCACTTAATAATTAAATTATAAATTTATTAGTACTAAGTTAAGATAAAACTCTAAAGAGGCAATAGATAATTAATTCATGGAAATCCGCAGTAGTTTCTATACCGGGACCTACCCAACTTGCAAAAAGGCTCAAATAACACTTCTAAATTCTCAATTTCCACAACCACATCTCATCAATTCACATGGCCCCTCCTGGGCCCTCCAAATCAGACAATACTCAAAATCTTAAAAATTACGTTTTTGTCCCTATAATTGACATTTTTCAAATTACCACAACAATATCCATGGCACTTTAACAGTTGTGAATGCAACATAAAACGTGCCTAGAGTTTAACTACATAGATACATACATATAAGTGATGCCTGGGCATGCTTAAACATATAATAATATCGAAATTACAATTAAAATTAATATTTTACTCACAGTACACCGATGACTATTGTGGCTACTGAATACAGAAAAATAGCTGACATCGATCACTTAATAATTAAATCATAAATTTATTAGTACTAAGTTAAGATAAAACTCTAAAGAGGCAATAGACAGCCTAATTTATGCCGGAAATCCGGCAGAGTTTCCCCTATACCTGGGACCTACCCAACCTGCAAAAAGGCTCAAATAACACTTCTAAATTCTCAATTTCCACAACCACATCTCATCAATATCACATGGCCCCTCCTGGGCCCTCCAAATCAGACAATACTCAAAATCTTAAAAATTACGTTTTAGTCCCTATAATTGACATTTTTCAAAAATCCACTCAACAAGCTCTAAAAATTCTAAAATTTTGCCCCGCGGTCCTTAATAATATTATATGGCTATTACAAAATGAATTATAATTTTCTAATCACCCATGAATATTTTATTCAAGAATTTTACTCGATTCCATAAGTTTCCAACATCTAAAATATTCTTAATTCAACCTAATTAAATATTCACATATTTAAACCTCCATCCTCAAGCTTCAACCAATTATATAAAATTTAATTATCTTAATTTCAAATAATCTTATATGCCCATATGCTAAAAATCTAACTAAATTCCATCTATATTTTTCAAAAATATTCTACAATCACTCAAAAATTCAACAAACACCATAGAATATCTCCAAATAATTTTACTTTCATCATATATTTTTCTTAAAATTTTTCTCCAATTTTTCCTGTTTAAGAAACACTGTATTTATGCTCCACAGACAGAGAAATAATAGAAATTGTCTTACCCGAAGTTTATCTGTGTCTCAAAAATTCCAAAAATTTATGAGGAAGCCTCTGGAAGTTGAATCATCTCCATAGCCCACCGGAGCCACCGCCGGAGCCACCGCGCACGGTGGCCGGCCACCAATCGCCGGTGACATTTGCCGGATCTGATCATATCACCATGTTCCTCTCATCTTCCTCAGTCCATAGGTGGTCTCGGATCGTCGATCCAACGGTCGGATTGTCGTAGATCTGACGAAAAAGCTTGAAAAACCCGAAACTTCTCTCCTCCATATCTCACTCATCCGACCTCCATTTGCTGCAAAATTGGTATCAAAAGAAAGCTCTCAGAACAAGCTTTCCAACGCCACCTGAATCGCCTCGATCGGACGTCGGATGAAGCCGGAATCGCGTCAGAAAGCCGCTGCCCATTGTGCGTGCGTTTTCTCTCTCTTCTCCCTCTCTTGCCGCCGTTTCTGGTGGTTCTGGCCGTCGCCGGAGGGTCGCCGGCCTGGTGGGAAGCTGCTCGGGAGGTCACCGGCCGGTCGCCGTAAAAAGAAAGAAGAAGAAGGGAGGGAAGGAGAGGAGAGAAAAGAAAAGGGGGGGGGGGGTCCTCCCGTTTTTCACCTTTTTTTTTTTTTTTTAAAATGTTGGCAGTGATAGTGGAAACCCACTGTCACACGCCAATAGTCAAATCATTTTTTTTTTTTCATAGTTGTTACACTAATAAAGTTATTTAAAACTCACTCTCACTCATTACAACAGAATTTAGAAAGAGGAGTTGAGTAGATATGCCAATGGAGAGCAATAAAAATAAGTGGGAGCACTTTGAATGAAAGTTTTAAATGACTTTAAAGAGTTAGAAATACTATAGCAACTTTCATTAAATGCAAAATGATAAAGAGTAAGTGTATTTATAGTTCCAAACTGTTTCTAACCATTTGAAAATTCATTGAAACGTTATAAATTCAAATTTCAAGAAAATAATCATTATTTTATCATTTTTTGTGATGTTGTGCAGATTTGAGTCTATTAGCAAACTAGTTAGCATACCAAGAACAAAAGCAAACTAGTTAGCAAACTTGTAAACCTTTTCTGCTCAAATTTGAAAAATTAAAAGTTTTGCATCAGATCACAGTAAAATACTTTTAAGCCATTCAAAACTTAAAAATAAGTTCTAAAAACTTAGGACAAAAATTTGAGAAATTAATTTCATTGGCTCTTCTCTTTAATTCTTTTCACAAATACTCTTTAAGTTACTTAAGCTATACTCTAAACTATGTACTTTCATTTTGATCTTCAATATAGCTTAGAATGTAACTTTTTCTTTCTTGTCTTCTCTGTCTTTGATTTATCTTGAATTATCTTAGGATGTGATCTTTCTTCAAAGCATAATTTCACCAACTCATGAATCTTTCTTTTTATTCTTAGGAAGATATATCACAACACTTAAAGAAAAGTTAGTTTGATTTTAGTTGAGTTTTGTTATCATCAAAATCCATACTCCTTTTAGCTCATGGGTGAACATTCTTAATTAATTAATTTTTTTTTAAATAAAGGTTTCATGTCATTCCTTTCCCTTATTAGTCCCAATCTAAAATAGATGGCTTTTATTTGCTTTTGCAAATTTCAATGGAAGTCATTTTCTTTTGCTCCAACCATTAATGTTGGAAACAAAATTTAAATAATTCCTTGAATTTTTTTAAATTATATTCAAATAAGAGTTTACCATTCAACATGGTAACTTGATAGATAACTTGGTGGGATGATCTTATTCTACCCCAGTTCGAGTCCTCACGCCAGTATGATGACCAAATATTATCTCTGTTTAGGAGTGTAATAGGAGTTGATGACGGATTGTCCAATGATTCATTTCATTGGGTGCCATTTTGGGTTCGGTGGTAGGTCCCTCCCTTCGGAGTTGAATTAAATCAAAGACATCAACTAGTGAATCTGAATCTCGGGCCTAAAGGGGCAGTGACCGTCATATTTTAAGAGTTCTCATTTTCTGTTTCCAAAAAAGAAAAAGTTAAATAAGAGATTTTTCTTATCTATATCTTATTCACCATAAACTTAAGACATAGAATATATGATCAGATTAACTTATTTAAATATATAAATCTCACATGTTTATATCCTATATTCATAATGGATCGGATTTCCTTTCAAATACTCAATAAAATCAAATCTTTCCATTCAAAATTTGGCTTATAAAAAAAATGAGAGATTTTCTTTTTATTAAAATGTGGTTCAAATAAATCTCTGAATTTTTGCTTAATGTCCAATTAAGCTCAAATTATTCTTTAAATTATTTATTTTAATTATAATTATTTATAATTACAATCCCCTATAAATGAAAAAAAAAATTGAACAAAAATAATTAAAAGAGAGAACAAATAAAATTTTTATTTATTTTTAATTATTTATCTTGTGAGTTATGTAAATTTTCATTATTTACTATTTCTTTTGATTTTTTAAAATCTAAAATATGCCATTGATTTATTATTATTATTATTATTATTATTATTATTATTATTATTATTATTATTATTATTATTATTATTATTATTATTATTTTATGTGCTCTAAATATGAGTTTGTGATTAATTGTTGATAATTTAATTACATTCTAAATAATCATTTAGTTTTTCTGTTTTTCAATTAAATTCTTCAAGCTTTTATCATCATGATCATCATCATTTTGATCCTAATGTAAATGTGATGGGAGTGTTTTCAAATGTATGAGAATGTAATAATTATGTGATTATGCAACTAGCTTACAAAAAAGTTAATTAAAAATATTTACTATTTGAATAAAAATATACTATTTTTAAAAGTATGAATTTAGAAAGATTTTATTGAAGAAATAAATTTAAATTATTTATTTCTTATATTTAAAAGAGTTAATTAAAAAAATTTTAACATATACTCTAATTTTTAAAATTTACTGCATACTAAAAATTGTTACACAATTTCAAACTTGTAAAAACTTTTTAATTCCATGATTTAGATAATTTTAACAAATTTTAACAAAATAAAATATATATATGTGAAATTGGAAAAAAATAAATAAAACTTTAAAATTATATTATCATACTTCCACTATGTATAAAGTAAAGTGCTTCACATATAATTTGGGTAATCATTCTCCTATAATGTGTCTTACGAGATAGAGTTAGGTCTAATTTATTTTATTAATATTTTCTCTTAAAAATAAGAGTTACAATGCCGGCTAATGCAATTGGGATAAAGATTGTTAGAGAAATTATATAATATCTATGTGATTCCGTATAATATTATACACACATATATATAAGTGGTTCCACAAAAATTTAACTACCGTTCAGTTTTTTTTTTTAATGAATTTTAGTAACCGTAATTGCATATGTGTTAACTTTGGTGTTACTTGTCATTCCATGCAACTTACTTGCATATAATCACCTTTTCATGTAAAAATACTGTAGATTGCTACCCATCATAGTGAGAAATTATACAGTATCACCGTGATTTCATTTCAGTATCTGACATAAAATGACAAGCAAATGATAATTAAACGCATAAGCAAATATATGATTATTATATTTTTTTTAAAAGAAAAACTACAAGGTGGTTATAGATTTTTGAGACTCACTCGTATATAGGGGTGAGCAATCGGTTCAAACTGAACCGAACCGAATTAAATTATAAAAATCAAATCGTCAATTTTAGAAACCGAACCGAATCGAAATTGATGAAAAATCGAATCGAACCGAACCACTTTATTTCGGTTCGGTTTGATTTAAACTGATCGGTTTGATTTTTGATTGATTTTTTAATTTAGACTTGATTTTCAAGTTATTTGGTCTAATTTTAACTTTGGTTTGAACCTAATAACAATTCATCAATGAAATTAAACAATTAATATATACAAAATTAAATATAATTCATAAATTTTCTATAAAAATAAATTAATTCAAAAATCAATTCGGTTCGATTTGACTATATAAATCACTATTCGGTTTAATTCGGTTTAACTGATTTTTTCCTTCAAAATCGAACCGAACCGAAATAACCGAAATTTTTATAAATTAAAACCAAACCGATTGAACCAAATTGACTTGGTTCGGTTCGATTTTTCGATTTGAACCGAATTCTGCTCAGCCCTACTCGTATATGCATGTTCACTAATTAGGACTCACACGCATATACATGTCTACCCAATATTTAATTACCATTTCATTTAGGATATCTCACGTAAAATCATTGTTTTATTATATAATTTCTCTTATTATAATAGTAGATCTATACCGGCTATCCCGACTAAAATGTCTTAATTGGTATGGCAAGCCACTTAAACATGATATCAACTAACTTTCACGTGTTGCTATTTTAGTGGTTTGTCATCCCAACTATACCAACTACGAAGTTGATTTACAGTCTAATTTCTCGTCACAATGACTTAATCATAATTTTATACTAATTGAATTATTTTCTTTTCCATCATTATAATGGGGTTTTAATGAATATTTAGGTGAGTAAAAGAGAAATTAGGCTGTTCCTTTCATGTAGGCAACAATCAAATGTATTTGTTTTCTTCTGGAATGATTCTACTTGACCAACTTGTGAAATTTATTCCATTAGTGCCAATGGCCGAACTAGGAGTAGGGAGTGATGGCCCTCAAAGTCTTTCTCTTTTAGGTCTTTAATATAAAAATATAAATAAGCCCTTTGACACTTCAAATAAAACACTAAGTAATATGTTTAGTCTTTCCCTTAACAGTGTTCATCACTTGCTAAAATAATTATGATTGTCTTTCAAAATATAAAAAATATAAGGCAACAAATGATTTACATAAATAATTAAAATTTAATTTTTTTTAACAATTTTACCAAAAAAAAATTATAATATAAAAAATAAAACTAAAAATTGAGAAATCAAAATTAAAGTTACTCTTTTAGTTTAATTTTGGACTTGTATAGATTAATAGAAAATGCATGTTTTTTTTTTAAAATTATTTGTACATATTAGATTTTATTTTAGTAAATTCATCTTAGTTTGATCTTTTTAAAGTTTATCATTATTGATAAAAGAATTTTAACTTGGTCTCTTTAATTGAAGCCAAAGGACTAGTTTCGCCATTAATTTATGCAATACATTTTGAGAAATTTGAAAAAAAAAACTCGTATTTATAAATTTTTTATAATTACACTTTATCTTAAAAAATTATCAATTAAACTATATATTTTTTAATTTTACCAATTGTACTGTACTATGGTGTCCATTTGAAGTGGCCTCTCCATGATATCTGACGTAGCATTTTTGTTAGTGTTTTATTAAGATAATGGTTTTGTTAACAGTAGAGTATAATTGATAAGGGTTAAAAATTCATGATTTAATGGATATTTTTATAGTGTAGAGTAGAATTATAAAAATTTGAAAAACAATATATTTATATTTTCTTTGATGTCCCAAATATGTCTAAGAGGGGTGAATTGAGCTAATACAAATTTTCAGTTCTTACTTATAATTTTTGAAAAATTATGGTTTGGCTCAACTAAGTGTTCTAATGTGATATGTGTGTGATAACTCAAATAAACTATTTATGGAAAGTAAACTCAAAGCAAGCTCAGCATACAATTCAAATAAAATATAACAGTACTTAGCAAACAAAACAGTAAATTGATTCAGAACATAGCACACAAATTGAACCTAATCAGAAAATAAAATGCGTAAATTTGAAGAGTAAAGGTTAAGAAAATAAAATACTTAATTTTTATAGTGGTTCAGCTTAAATAGTCTACATTTATTCTCTCAAAGGTGCCTCTTTAAGTCTTCATTTCACTATTCTTTTCTTTTAAAGGCAAAAGACAAAAATCTTTTACAAATCTCTACTCTAATTCTTTACAAAGTGGCTTTAAATTTCTCAAAGTGTTTTCTCAAACACTTTACACCATAAAGTTTCAATATGTGCTTGTTAGACCTCTTATAAATGCTAATAAAGTTATTTAAAACTCACTCTCACTCATTACAACAAAATTTAGAAAGAGGAGTTGAGTAGATATGCCAATGGAGAGCAATAAAAATAAGTGGGAGCATTTTGAATGAAAGCTTTAAATGACTTTAAAGAGTTAGAAACACTATAGCAACTTTCATTAAGTGCAAAATGATAAAGAGTAAGTGTATTTATAGTTCCAAACTATTTTTTACCATCTGAAAATTCATTGAAACGTTATAAATTCAAATTTCAAGAAAATAATCATTATTTTATCATTTTTTGCGATGTTGTGCAGATTTGAGTCTGTTAGCAAACTAGTTAGCATACCAGGAACAAAAGCAAACTAGTAAGCAAACTTGTAAACCTTTTCTGCTCAAATTTGAAAAATTAAAAGTTTTGCATCAGATCACAGTAAAATACTTTTAAGCCATTCAAAATTTAAAAACAAGTTCTAAAAACTTAAGACAAAAATTTGAGAAATTAATTTCATTGGCTCTTCTCTTCAATTCTTTTCACAAATACTCTTAAGTTACTTAAGCTATACTCTAAACTATGTACTTTCATTTTGATCTTCAATATAACTTAGATTGTAACTTTTTCTTTCTTGTCTTCTCTGTCTTTGATTTATCTTGAATTATCTTAGGATGTGATCTTTCTTCAAAGCATAATTTCACCAACTCATGAATCTTTCTTTTTATTCTTAAGAAGATATATCACAATACTTAAAAAAAAATTAGTTTGATTTTAGTTGAGTTTTGTTATCATCAAAATCCATGCTCCTTTGAGCTCATGGGTGAACATTCTTAATTAATTATTTTTTTTTAAATAAAGGTTTCATGTCATTCCTTTCCCTTATTAGTCCCAATCTAAAATAGATGGCTTTTATTTGCTTTTGCAAATTTCAATGGAAGTCATTTTCTTTTGCTTTATTAGGTAGAATGGTTCTCCAACCATTAATGTTGGGAACAAAATTTAAATAATTCCTTGAATTTTTTTTTTTAAAATTATATTCAAATAAGAGTTTACCATTGAACATAGTAACTTGATAGTTAACTTGGTGGGATGACCTTATTCTACCCCAGTTCGAGTCCTCACGCCAGTATGATGATAAAATATTATCTGTACTTAGGAGTGTAATAGGAGTCGGTGACGGATTGTCCAATGATTCATTTCATTGGGTGCCATTTTGGGTTCGGTGGTAGGTCCCTCCCTTCGGAGTTGAATTAAATCAAAGACATCGACTAGTGAACCTGAATCTCGGGCCTAAGGAGGCTGTGATCGTCATATTTAAAGAGTTTTCATTTTTTATTTAAAAAAAAAAGTTAAATAAGAGATTTTTCTTTTCTATATCTGATTCACCATAAACTTAAGACATAGAATATATGATGAGATTAACTTATTTAAATATATAAATCTCACATGTTTATATCTTATATTCATAATGGATCGGATTTCCTTTCAAATACTCAATAAAATCAAATCTTTCCATTCAAAATTTGGCTTATAAAAAAAATGAGAGATTTTCTTTTTATTAAAATGTGGTTCAAATAAATCTCTGAATTTTTGCTCAATGTCCAATTAAGCTCAAATTATTCTTTAAATTATTTATTTTAATTATAATTATTTATAATTACAATTCCATATAAATGAAAAAAAAATTAAACAAAAATAATTAAAAGAGAGAACAAATAAAATTTTTATTTATATTTAATTATTTATCTTGTGAGTTATGTAAATTTTCATTATTTACTATTTCTTTTGATTTTTTAAAATCTAAAATATGCCATTGATTTATTATTATTATTATTATTATTATTATTATTATTATTATTATTATTATTATTTTATGTGCTCTAAATATGAGTTTGTGATTAATTGTTGATAATTTAATTACATTCTAAATAATCATTTAGTTTTTCTGTTTTTCAATTAAATTCTTCAAGCTTTTATCGTCATGATCATCATCATTTTGATCCTATTGTAAAAGTGATGGGAGTGTTTTCAAATGTATGAGAATGTAATAATTATGTGATTATGCAACTAGCTTAAAAAAAAAGTTAATTAAAAATATTTACTATTTGAATAAAAATATACTATTCTTAAAAGTATGAATTTAGAAAGATTTTATTGAAGAAATAAATTTAAATTATTTATTTCTTATATTTAAAAGAGTTAATTAAACAAATTTTAACATATACTCTAATTTTTAAAATTTACTGCATACTAAAAATTGTTACACAATTTCAAACTTGTAAAAACTTTTCAATTCCATGATTTAGATAATTTTAACAAATTTTAACAAAATAAAATTTACATAAAAATATATTATTGGATATATGTGAAATTGGAAAAAAAAAATAAAACTTTAAAATTATATTGTCATACTTCCACTATGTATAAAGTAAAGTGCTTCACATATAATTTGGGTAATCATTCTCCTATAACGTGTCTTACGAGATAGAGTTAGGTCTAATTTATTTTATTAATATTTTCTCTTAAAAATGTGATTCCGTGTAGGATACGTTATAGATAATGGTAATTCAATTAATATTATGCACACACTTATATACATAAGTGGTTCCACAAAAATTTAACTACCGTTCTGTTTTTTTTTAATGAATTTTAGTAACAGTAATTGCATATGTGTTAACTTTGGTGTTACTTGTCATTCCATGCAACTTACTTGCATATAACCACCTTTTCATGTAAAATTACTGCAGATTGGTACCCATTATAGTGAGAAATTATATAGTATTACCGTGATTTCATTTCAGTATCTAACATAAAATGACAAGCAAATGATAATTAAACGCATAAGTAAATATATGGTTATTATGTTTTTTTTTTTTGAAAAAGCTACAAGGTGGTTATAGATTTTTGAGACTCACTCGTATATATATGTTCATTAATTAGGACTCACAGGCATATACATGTCTACCCAATATTTGATTACCATTTCATTTAGGATATCTCACGTAAAATCATTGTTTTATTATATAATTTCTCTTATAATAGTAGATCTACACCGGCTATCCCGACTAAAATGTCCTAATTGGCATGGCAAGCCACTTAAACATGATATCAACTAACTTTCATGTGTTGCTATTTTAGTGGTTTGTCAACCCAACTATACCAACTACGAAGTTGATTTACAGTCTCATTTCTCGTCACAATGACTTAATCATAATTTTATACTAATTGAATTATTTTCTTTTCCATCATTATGATGGGGTTTTAATGAATATTTAGCTGAGTAAAAGAGAAATTAGGCTGTTCCTTTCATGTAGAGAACAATCAAATGTATTTGTTTTCTTTTGGAATGATTCTACTTGACCAACTTGTGAAATTTATTCCATTAGTGCCAATGGCCGAACTATGAGTAGGGAGTGATGGCCCTCAAAGTCTTTCTCTTTTAGGTTTTTAATATAAAAATATAAATAAGCCCTTTGACACTTCAAATAAAACACTAAGTAATATGTTTAGTCTTTCCCTTAACAGTGTACATCACTTGCTAAAATAATTATGATTGTCTTTCAAAATATAAAAAATATAAGGCAACAAATGATTTACATAAATAATTAAATTTTAATTTTTTAAAAAATTTTACCAAAAAAAATAATTATAATATAAAAAATAAAACTAAAAATTGAGAAATCAAAATTAAAGTTACTCTTTTAGTTTAATTTTGGACTTGTATAGATTAATAGAAAATGCATGTTTTTTTTTTAATTCAATATAAGCCACTCTTGTAAATAATAATAATAATAATAATTATTATTATTATTATAATTATTATTATTTGAAGGAACTAACCGTAACTAATTGGCAGAAATCATAAGCTCTTTCCAAAAAAATTAAACAAGTGTCATCTATCTTACCATTCAAAACATTTGCATTCAAGACTAAAATCACTCGACTCATTCCTTTCTCTATCTTTGTCAAGCTTCAAATCTACAAAGTCAGCTACTACTTGTGAATGCTTCGTCGACGTCGTTCATTTTCCTTCGTTTATCGAGTCCCATTTTTTCTACCGTAAGATTGAGGCAGTCGAGCGAGGTTTCTTAGCAATGGTCGGAGAAAGTTTAAATAAAGAAGGGATTAAAAGAATGCTTTGTTTGTTTCATATTCGTTGTTTTTAATATTTGAGGCACTAAAATAATTAATATTAAAATAAAATATTAATTTTTTTAAAAAATTATTTTTAAATTTTGATAATTTTATTAAAATATAAATATTTATATATGCATATATAAATACATATTATTAATTTTATATTATAATTAAATAATAATTTTAAAAAAAATCATTTTTATAAAAAAAATATTTTTCATATATAATTATTTACGAAAAAGCATATAGGAGCAATTAGGTTTAAATATTTGTGCTACTATATTCTTAATATGAGATTGAATGTTGAATTTAATATTTGTGTTCTATATATAAGTTATGCATGGATGGTAATGGATCAGATTTTTGTAAATACCCGATCTGATTGAATTCTAATAAAATTAGTTTGAGTAGCATATAATCGAGTTTGAGACGGGATCGAATTTGAAATTTAACGCCCATGAATGATTTGGATCAGATTCAGGTTTTGCATATTTGGTAGTCGTTACCCTATCCTGTTTATATAAATATTTAATTAAATATAAAATATATATTTTATAATAATATTTATAAATTTTTACATATGTTATTTTATATAAAATAGAATTTGAATATTTTATGGAATAATTAAAATTTTAAAATATAAATTATTAATAAAAATAATTTTTTTATAGATTATTAATTAAAATATATAAAATTAAATCAGTTTAGATACTTATCGAATAATAATAATCGAGTTTGAGATAAGTTCGACTTTTGAGAATATTAATTAGTTTTGGATTTCGGTAGGATAATTTTTGCAAATACTCTATCTGTTGTCATCCTTAAAGTTATGATATTAATTTTTTTATTTTCAAATTTATTGAAAATAGTATTATTTTAATATTTAAAAATATAAAATTAATATTTTATTATTATAAAAAATTTAAATTATCACTTTATTTTTTTATCAAAAGTTTATTTAAACTAACAACAAAAAAAAAGAAAGTGTAAATTAATTTGATCAAAATATTTAAATTTTTCTTATTTAAACTTTCTCAAAATGCTGAAGGGCAAACTTGATTTATTCCTAAAATAATAATAGAGCTGCTTGTTGGGATTATCGTGGAAGAGGAAATGGTTGGACGTTGATTGTCTCTGAATTGGGTTTTCTGGCATAGCAAAACAATATATTTATATTTTCTTTGATGTCCCAAACATGTTTAAGAGGAGTGAATAGGGCTAATATAATTTTTCAGTTCTTGCTTATAACTTTTGAAAAATTATGGTTTGATTCAACTAAGTGTTCTAATGTGATATGTGAGCGATAACTCAAATAAACTATTCATGCAAACTAAACTCAAAGCATGCTCAACATACAATTCAAATAAAATATAACAGTACTCAGCAAACAAAATAGTAAATTGATTCAGAACATAGCACACAAATTAAACTTAATCATAAAATAAAATGCGAAAATTTGAAGACTAAAGGTTATGAAAATAGAATACTTAATGTTTATAGTGGTTCAGCTTAAAAAGCCTATATTCACTCTCTCAAAGGTGCCTCTTTGAGTCTTTATTTTATTATTATTTTCTTTTGAAGGCAAGAGACAAAAATCTTTTACAAATCTCTATTCTAATTCTTTACAAAGTGGCTTTAAATTTCTCACAAGCGTTATCTCAAACACTTTACACCATCAAGCTTCAATATGTGCTTGTTAGACCTCTTATTAATGCTAATAAAGTTGTTTAAAACTCACTCTCACTCATTACAACAGAATCTAGAAAGAAGAGTTGAATAAATATGCTAATGAAGAGCAATAAAAACAAGTGGGAGCATTTTGAATAAAAGCTTTAAATGACTTTAAAGAGTTAGAAACACTATAGCAACTTTCATTAAGTGCAAAATGATCAAGAGTAAGTGTATTTATAATTCCAAACTGTTTTTGAGCATTTGAAAATTTATTGAAACGTTATAAATTCAAATTTCAAGAAAATAATCATTATTTTATCATTTTTTGCGATGTTGTGCAGATTTGAGTCTGTTAGCAAACTAGTTAGCATACCAGGAACAAAAGCAAACCAGTTAGCAAACTTGCAAACCTTTTCTGCCAAAATTTGAAAAATTAAAAGTTTTGCATCAGATCACAGTGAAATACTTTTAGGCCATTCAAAACTTAAAAACAAGTTCTAAAAACTTAGGATAAAAATTTAAGAAATTAATTTCATTGGCTCTACTCTTCAATTTTTTTCACAAATACTCTTAAGTTACTTAAGCTATACTCTAAATTATGTAATTCATTTTGATCTTCAATATAGCTTAGAATATAACTTTTTTTTTCTTGTCTTCCCTGTCTTTGATTTATCTTGAATTATCTTAGGATGTCATCTTTCTTCAAAGTATAATTTCACCAACTCTTGAATCTTTCTTTTTATTCTTACAAAGATATATCACAACACTTAAAGAAAAATTAGTTTGATTTTAATTAAGTTTTGCTATCATCAAAATCCATGCTCCTTTGAGCTCATGGGTGAACATTCTTAATTATTTATTTTTTTTTTTAAATAAAGGTTATCTATCATTCCTTTCCCTTATTAGTCCCAATCTAAAATAGATGGCTTTTATTTGCTTTTGCAAATTTCAATGGAAGTCATTTTCTTTTGCTTTATTAGGTAGAATGGTTCTCCAACCATTAATGTTGGGAACAAAATTTAAATAATTCCTTGAATTTTTTTTTTAATTATATTCAAATAAGAGTTTACCATTGAACATGGTAACTTGATAGTTAATTTGGTGGGATGACCTTATTCTACTCCAATTCGAGTCCTCACGCCAGTATGATGACCAAATATTATCTCTGCTTAGGAGTGTAATAGGAGTCGGTGATGGATTGTCCAATGATTCATTTCATTGGATGCCATTTTGGGTTCGGTGGTAGGTCCCTCTCTTCGGAGTTGAATTAAATCAAAGAATCAACTAGTGAACCTGAATCTCGGGCCTAAGGGGGCTGTGACCGTTATATTTAAAGAGTTCTCATTTTCTATTTCAAAAAAAAAAAAGTTAAATAAGAGATTTTTTTTGTCTATATCTGATTCACCATAAACTGAAGACATAGAATATATGATGAGATTAACTTATTTAAATATATAAATCTTACATGTTTATATCTTATATTCATAATGGATCGGATTTCCTTTCAAATACTCAATAAAATCAAATCTTTCCATTCAAATTTGGCAAAAGTTAGTGTTTATAGGACACGCACTAGAAAATTTAAAAAAAAAATGAGAGATATTCTTTTTATTAAAATGTGGTTCAAATAAATCTTTGAATTTTTGCTCAATGTCCAATTAAGCTCAAATTATTATTTAAACTATTTATTTTAATTATAATTATTTATTATTACAATCCCATATAAATGAAAAAAAAACAAAAATAATTAAAAGAGAGAACAAATAAAATTTTTATTTATTTTTATTTATATTTAATTATTTATCTTGTGAGTTATGTAAATTTTCATTATTTACTATTTCTTTTGATTTTTTAAAATCTAAAATATGCCATTGATTTTTTATTATTATTATTATTATTATTATTATTATTATTATTATTATTATTATTATTATTATTATTATTATTATTATTATTATTATTATATGTGCTCTAAATATGAGTTTGTGATTAATTGTTGATAATTTAATTACATTCTAAATAATCATTTAGTTTTTCTGTTTTTCTATTAAATTCTTCAAGCTTTTATCATCATGATCATCATCATTTTGATCCTAATGTAAAAGTGATGGGAGTGTTTTCAAATGTATGAGAATGTAATAATTATGTGATTATGCAACTAGCTTACAAAAAAAAGTTAATTAAAAATATTTACTATTTGAATAAAAATATACTATTTTTAAAAGTATGAATTTAGAAAGATTTTATTGAAGAAATAAATTTAAATTATTTATTTCTTATATTTAAAAGAGTTAATTAAAAAAATTTTAACATATACTCTAATTTTTAAATTTACTGCATACTAAAAATTGTTATACAATTTCAAACTTGTAAAAACTTTTCAATTCCATGATTTAGATAATTTTAACAAAATAAAATATACATAAAAAATATATTATTGGATATATGTGAAATTGGAAAACAAATAAAACTTTAAAATTATATTGTCATACTTCCACTATGTATAAAGTAAAGTGCTTCACTTATATATATACACACACGTATATATATAAGTGGTTCCACAAAAATTTAACTACCGTTCAGTTTATTTTTAATGAATTTTAGTAACCGTAATTGCATATGTGTTAACTTTGGTGTTACCTAGTCATTCCATGCAACTTACTTGCATATAACCACCTTTTCATGTAAAATTACTGCAGATTGGAACCCATCATAGTGAGAAATTATATAGTATTACTGTGATTTCATTTCAGTATCTGACATAAAATGACAAGCAAATGATAATTAAACGCATAAGCAAATATATGGTTATTATATATTTTTTTTCAAAAGAAAAACTACAAGGTGGTTATAGATTTTTGAGACTCACTCGTATATGCATGTTCACTAATTAGGACTCACACGCATATACATGTCTACCCAATATTTAATTACCATTTCATTTAGGGTATCTCACGTAAAATCATTGTTTTATTATATAATTTCTCTTATAATAGTAGATCTACACCTGCTATCCCGACTAAAATGTCCTAATTGGTATGGCAAGCCACTTAAACATGATATCAACTAACTTTCATGTGTTGCTATTTTAGTGGTTTGTCAACCCAACTATACCAACTACGAAGTTGATTTACAGTCTAATTTCTCGTCACAATGACTTAATCATAATTTTATACTAATTGAATTATTTTCTTTTCCATCATTATGATGGGGTTTTAATGAATATTTAGCTGAGTAAAAGAGAAATTAGGCTGCTCCTTTCATGTAGACAACAATCAAATGTATTTGTTTTCTTGTGGAATGATTCTACTTGACCAACTTGTGAAATTTATTCCATTAGTGCCAATGGCCGAACTATGAGTAGGGTGTGATGGCCCTCAAAGTCTCTCTCTTTTAGGTTTTTAATGTAAAAATATAAATAAGCCCTTTGACACTTCAAATAAAACACTAAGTAATATGTTAGTCTTTCCCTTAACAGTGTACATCACTTGCTAAAATAATTATGATTGTCTTTCAAAATATAAAAAATATAAGGCAACAAATGATTTACATAAATAAGTAAAATTTAATTTATCAATTAAACTATTTACTTTTTAATTTTTACCAATTGTACCGTACCATGTTGTCCATTTGAAGTGGCCTCTCCATGATGTCTGACTTAGCATTTTTGTTAGTGTCTTATTGAGATAATGATTTTGTTAACAGTAGAGTACAATTGATAAGGGTTAAAAATTCATGATTTAATGGATATTTTTTATAATTATAAAAATTTGAAAAATATAATTTTTTTTTAATAATTGTCTCATATTTTTTTACTTATTAACATACAAATTTATTTTTAAAAAATAAGGAAATATAATAGTTCATATTTAAAAGATGCATCGAATAATTTTTTTTTGTCATGATTAATAGTGGAAAATTATGTAGGTTGATGCTTAAAGGGTTTACGTAATTTTTTTTTTCAAGAAATCACTTAATCTAAATAAATTCATTAAATTTGAGTGCAAATAAACATTGTCTCATGTTATTTTACATTAAGATTTTACTAATAAATACTATTATGACATACCCAAAAACTTTATTTACCAACAAAAAAGCACTCTAAAATTTAAATTTTTTTATAATATCAAGTTGAATAAGTTTAAGATATGAATGTGTAACCTGATTTGATCCTATAGTTAAAAATATAATATTCATTTGATAAAGCCAAGTTCAAGCTGTCACTTTCTAATTTTTTCACTAAAAAAAGTTAAAAATATAAATAAAAATAAATCAATTTTATCTTATATATGTTAAAATTTAATTATAATAAAGGTGTTTACATAAAATAATAATGCTATTAATTATCATTTTAGTAAATAAGTAACAGCCACGTTTGGTGTGATGATAACCAATGAAAGAAATAGCTAGGCAATGAAGTAGATACAAGAAGAGCTTTGGAAAAGAGATGAAGCCATAAAGGAGAGACCATCCATTGCACATAAAATGGACAAAAGAAACCCAGTAGGCACTAAAGAAAGTGCATAAACAATATACAAAAAACCCCTTATTTATGTGTGTAAGAATCTTCCAAAGCATTTTTTTACCCATTCAAGGGTCAAAATAGGAAGGTGGAAGTGATCAAAAGCTAGGAGAAAAAGGAGCACCTAATGATGAAGATGGGGAAGATAAGCCAAAAAGCAATAATAGCCTTCAAAGTCTGCATAATGGGTGTGTACTTATGAAATTTTTACTCTTCTGATGCTGTCGTGATTTTCAAAAGTCTTGTCACGAAAATCTGTAAAGAAAAGTGAGATTAATAGTCTTTTAGATCAATCACTCTATACTCAAATTAAATATTTGGTTAAAATGATAGAAAAGACAATAATAATTTTAATATAAGAAAATTTTTATACCTAATTTATGATTATTGTTTATATTTATAAATTTAATAAAAAATAAATGTTACATTTTTTTGAGAAATTATATCGATATCATGAGATTTTTTTTTAATAATTTAGCTTAATCTTTAATTAATGATGTTGTTGTTGCTCAGAATAGCTTATGCTCTGGGAGAATGATAGCATTGTTTTTTATTTGTTATCCCGCTTGGGCCTAAATCAATTATATTTTGTTTAACTGGATTTGTGTGATTGAATAGCCTCTTGTTTGGTCTTTGGAATATTGACATTTTGACTGTTACGTCGGATATTTTATTTTAAGCGTTAACACTTTTACTATCATGATTAGATATTTTAGGTGAGTAATATCACTTCCCTTCGGTAAGACTCTAAAACTTCAAGTCGATAGCCTATTTTGATATCAGTTTACAGCTTCACCTTGGATACGTAAGTTTAAGATTTTTTAAAATCATGTCACCATTTTTATCAAAAGCAATTGCTGGTAATAAAGGCTTAGCTTCATTTTTCACATGCTGGAGCGACCATATAGGTACTTCATTCGTGTGAGTGTGGGTGTGGACCTGATCATCATATGATGGCCCAATTGGGAATGAGGGGATGGTGGTGTGCTGTTGACACTTGAAACAAGACACTGACACAGATTTGAGAGTGTTGGTTGAAAGGTATAAATTGATCGGTATATTCATGTATATGCTAACGTTAAGAATTTCTCTTTTGGGCGACAGAGCTGGGAGAAAATGTAGTGCAGACTGCAGCATATACTTGTGTTTGCTTTCTGTGGCATCAATGTGGGGTTTCTATACATATGCCTCATCATGCATCTGCTACTGCTATAATTGGTTAAGCCAGGCCAGCCATTTCTAAACAACAGTGCATGCAAACTTTTCCTTCTATCTCTTTATTTAATTATTTGTTAAATTAAAGCAATTTTCGTTATTATTAAATTAAATAATTATTATCATAAATTCAGTGTACACGTTAATGTATCCCGCGAGGTGTTTCAAAATCAAGCTCTTTATAGCAAACGATAGTGATATAAAATAGATTATTCAGTGCTCTTGAGCGCAAAATTTTTCCAGTGTGTAAATACATGTGTCTTGCTCTCTGTAATATAAAGGAAATGTTGAAATTTTGTGTTTAAAGAAGGATTTTTTTTAATATTTTCTGTGTATAAGCATGTTATTCAGTTCATTAGAGCTCCAAAAACTGAGCATTACTTCTACTGTATTCAATGCTTCCTGTAATTGTAAAACTAATCTCATCCAAGCTCAATTGCAAATGATGCAGAGAGACCTGGCCCATTTCTATTCCCTCAAAGGATCTAGTCTATTGTTGGAGACAGAGGCGGGCAGGACACCCTTTTGGCCCAAAAGCAGAGGGTTTGGCCTACTATCCCTCAAAATAGGCCTGAAATGGTCCACACAAGAGGCTTATAATCATACCAAATTAGCCTATAAGGGGCACCCATAGCGGTTAGCCCAATTAACAATAAAAAAAAATACTGGGTGCACGGTACACCCAACCCAATTGGGTTCATGATAAGGGAAAATTCAACTAAATTTTCCTTTTTTAAAAAAAAAAAGTAAGTCATTAAGTCATCACCCACTCCAAAGAACAAAAAAGGAAAAGTCATTACCCACCACTTCATTTTTAATTAAATTTGGATTAGAAGTGCAAAATGAGCTTGCTTGCATATTAACTACATGATGAACCAACAAACGTCATGGAATAACTGATAGGTATATTCGTTTTCTTTTCTTTTTTCTTTAAATTTATATATTATGATATCTCCATCTCTATCTTTTAGTTTAATTAATAGAAAATTAATCTAAATCTTTTGTTTAAAAATAATATTTTTCTAGAAAATATATTTTATATTTTTTGATATTTAAAATATTTAGTAAAATTAATTAATAAAAAATATTTTTTAATCAAAGAAAAATTAAATCATTTTTAAGAAAAATAACTTTTATTTTTTTTTTAAAAAATTATTTTTTATTTTTAAAATTTTAATAATTTTATTAAAATATAAATATATTTATATATATAAAAAATAAATATATATTATTAATTTAATATTATAATTAAACAATTAAAAATATTTTTATGAAAAATATTATTTTAAAAAATATTTTTTAATATATAAGTAATTTTTTGTGAATAAACAGAGCTTTAATGTGTAAAAAAATTTTTTTTAATATAAATTAAAACTTCATTTATCATAAGTGAAGATTTAAATTTAATTTTTGTTAAGGGAGTGATATACATTTAATCGCTGGGTAAGTAAGACATTAATTAGTATTTAATTACTTTGATTAATTCACATTAAATACAAATAAATTTAATTTTTGAAAGCATAGCAGCGCACTACTTTTCCTTCGTTAATTAAACGGGGTCGTCTTAAGCTTAACATTTTACCCAAAAAAAAAAAAAGGCGCGACCCAAACGCAACCTCGCAATATAAGAGGAGGACGCGCAAATAGCACGTAAGAAATCGAAGCGCAAGTTAGCTGAGGGAAAAAAAGAAATTGCTGCGATCGGGCCTTTGTCGGATCCGCATTACCGGGTCGCATTCCTTCTTCTTCTTCTTCTTTTCTAGAAGGAACAAAAACGGAGACAAATTCTTTTTGAAGAAAGTGATAGAGATCATTGAAGAAACGGAGAGAGATGTGGGTGTTTTACTTGATCTCGCTGCCTCTAACCCTAGGCATGGTGATTTTGACGTTGAGGTACTTCGCTGGCCCGGAGGTGCCTCGCTATGTTCTATTCACCGTTGGATACACCTGGTTCTGTTCTCTCTCCTTTATCATTCTTGTACCTGCCGATATCTACACGGTATATGCTATTTCATTGTGATCTTAGTCGTTTCATTTCTCTTTTGTTTATGGAATTTGTTGGTTACATTTGGATTCATTTTTTTTAATGAAGTTTATTTGTAATTTCTTCTGCTTCTTTTTCTAGGCTTTAATTTGGTGTTGGTTCATTAGGGGCATTTGGTTTTCTTGGGGAATTTTGTAGAGAAATCCTTAGTTTTCGTCTGAAGATAGGATAAAAGTACAGACCCATTTTATAATTTTAGCTAAAATATCAAAATATTCCTTCTAAGAAAACAGGAGTTGAATAGGTTTGGAGTTTCAGTTTTTGGTGATTATCCTTCGTTTGGATGATATTGAAGATAATCATTTTGATCGTGCTTAAATTTTGTATTTTATTCAATTTGGCTGGAGTTCAATTTTTTTGATTATAAACACGACAAGTACTAGTTTTTTTCCCCCTTCTTTATAGTTATTTTTCCCCATTTGTATAGCTTTGACACTATTATTTATTTTTAGATAGCCACTACTTCCAGTTTTTGGTGCTCTTATATTAGCTTGTTGTTTCCATAAACTTGGTTAAATTTCATGGCAAGAAAATATGTCTGTTGCCTTTGTGGCATTGATTTGATGGCGGGTTGTTTGATGTTAAGGATGTTTTGAAGTTGTTTTTTTTTTTTTTTTTTTTGGGGGATACTTTAGAAGGAATATGCATGGGCTTATTTGTGTTGTTTTTAAGCTTGGTATGTTTAGCTATTAATTTTTTATTGCTTATGTTTTCTATTTCTTTGTCTCTTTACTCCTCCCTATTAGTGCATGATTGTCAACCTGTTCACCTGAAGAGAAAATATGTCCAAAGGTTTTAATTTTTGTTGGGGTTTTCAAATGGTTTATGATTGATCAAAACACTCATTAATGTAGCTGAGTCATGTGTACAGGCAAAATTTTATCTTGACAATGCGGGTATTTCTTTCTTTTGGAGCTGGTCATATTGGAGTACCTTTTTACTTACTTGGTATGTTGCATTGTAAACTTATTTTCTTTATTTGTATCCTCCTTTCTGTCCTTTTATTTATCATACTGAGCTTCAATCATATGGCATCCCCTTAAGAGTTCCTATGATTTTTTTGTAATGCTACAGTTGATGTCCCTCTGATCAAAACACACACGCACACACACACTCAAAAGGTCCTGCTATTCAGATATTGAACTTATGTACAAAGAAATGCAATTATTAAATTACTGTAATTGAACTCACTTTACTGAATGGATTTGCATATTTCCATCACACATGCAGTTGAAAGAAAATTGACTTAGTTCATAACAGACATGCATGAATAACAATAGTTTTCTGTGAGATGCCATTTTTTCCATTTCTCATGCATGTATATTTTCACTTTCAAGTGAGCTCTTACATAGCCTTCTATAGATAAAAATGTACTCACATACTCCCTTTTTCCAAGAAAAATGGACCATCAGTTGGCAAGGTCTAGGCAACTTTTGTAGGACACATAGAGGGAGGTTATATTGTAAATTTTAAAATTTCATTTTATTTGGTGATACTATTTTTCAAGAATAGTTATAAATAGTTTTTTAGTTTCTAGACACATGATTCCTCATGTACTTAAATCATGTTATCTCTAAGCAGGGCTGTGGTGCCCCTTATTCAGGGTTTTGAAGATGCTGGAGACTTCACTGTGACAGAAAGATTAAGGACTAGTGTACACGCTAACTTGGTCTTCTATTTAATTGTGGGATCTATTGGACTTTTTGGACTTATTCTCCTTGCTTTGATGCAAAAAATAAGGTCTATGTCTTTCCTTCCTAAAGTTACTTTCTTTGGACTGCATTATGATTCTTACTTTTTATTCTTAGATTTGCAGTCCACACGAGTGTTTTTAGTTCTTTCATTTATTTGCATTCTCTTTAGAGTCCTGCATCTTTCTCTTTCATTTGCAATTTTGCATGCTGAATAACATATATTAGTTTTCTTTCTGCTCTGCATATTGTATTAATTGGTTATTCGCAGTTGTGTGGTGTGGAAATGGAACAGTGATTAATGCATATAGAGCTATACATCGATAAATACAATTTGTCCTCAGTCCTTTGAATAATTGGTTTGGTATCATGCAATTTTCTATCTTTATTGACAGGAGTGGGAGTAATGTGCTTGGTGTTGCTATGGCATGCTCGAATACATTTGGACTTGTAACAGGTGCCTTTCTTCTTGGTTTTGGTTTGAGTGAAATTCCTAAGAACCTGTGGAGAAATGCAGATTGGACAACCCGCCAAAAAGTTCTTTCTCATAAAATTGCCAAAATGGCTTTGAAACTTGATGATGCTCATCAAGAACTTTCAAATGCTATTGTAGTAAGTGTTCTTTTAACCCCCCTCCAGTCCACTTCCCTTCCCCATCTATTTCTTAGAAAAAGGTTATGTTGTATTTTCTGTTTACATCTTACATGTTTGTGAGAAAATATGCCTTTATCTTCTGTAATTGTTTAAGCGAATATCTTCAGGCATTATCTAGAAAATTATTACTTTCTTGGGTGCTGTAGAGCTCTTCCTCCTCTCTCCTAATCAACTGTACTGCATTAGAATTTTTCAACCTTTGTGAACCTTTTTTTTTCCAATTTCATTGAAGTTAGTGTATTTTCAGTAATCAATTATAAGATATATATATATATATATATATATATATATATATATATATATATTTTTTTTTTTTTTTCTAAATAAGCCTGTGATCTTTCTCTCAGTTCTGTTATTACATTTCATTTCTTTTCAGTTATATATTTTTTCATCCTGTTAGTAAAAAAAAAAAAGTGATGTCTTCATTTGTGCGTGGTAATGAGGGAAAGCAGTGCCCTACCACAAGCACAAAGCACCATTTGTATGTAACCATATGTGTCTGTCTGCAGTTATACATGTTCTAGGCTTCTAGCAAACATCTTGCAATTTCAACATCCTTTTTTCCCGCTTTTCCAATTAATAATTTCTAGTGTAACTTTTCTGGTCAGCATTTTGCCCTATTTTCCTAAAAGAATTAGATTTTGAATTGTTTGTTCCATTTGCATAAAATGTTTAATTTCACATGCACCAAGGTGGTGGCATTCGATCTAACTGATTACGTTTTGATTATGCTTTTCTTCAATAGGTTGCTCAGGCAACTTCCAATCAGATGTCCAAGCGTGACCCTTTGAGACCTTACATGAATGTCATAGATAACATGCTAGCTCAAATGGTAGATCTTGTTCTCTCTCTCTCTCTCCACTTTTTACAGTGAGCTGTTTCTTCAAATGTTTTCAATATTATTTTCTATTCTTCAGTTCAGGGAAGACCCATCCTTTAAACCGCAAGGTGGCCGATTGGGAGAAAATGACATGGACTATGATACGGATGAGAAATCAATGGCAACACTTAGACGTCATCTTAGGGGAGCTCGTGAAGGGTATTATCGTTATAAAAGGTATACTGCATGCTTCAATTTTGCACTTGATGTCTGTTCATCAAAGGATAGCTCATTTAGGACTTGTTCTCACACTTGGAAAATGTTGTTTGGTTGATATATCCATATCTTCTTGTTTCCCTTAGTAATAATGGTTTTGTGCATTTGTAATTTCATTGTGTCTCTAAGTTGCACATTTCTTTTGCAATGAAAATGTCTGGGTCCGCTTCTTTTAGTGGATGTACTTCACTGTTCTCCAATAACTAATGCTACAAATCAGGTTATGAGCTCTTTAAGAACATCATTATCAGTTGGTTGGGCAAAATTAGTGATTATTGTTATTTTCAAATTCAGGAGAACATTCCTGTTGTCTCACATAATCCTTATTTTCTTTTCTATTAGTTGATGAGGTCATATATTGGAAAGGAGGGAGGGTGTTTGGCTTAGTCATTGGGGCCAATCGATGTCTGTTTGACTTCTAACAATTAGTTCAACCTGTTTGTACTGAGAAAAAAAAGAAGCTGTTAGATGTTGGGTGTCCAGGTGTGCTAGCAGCTGCTGTTTTTAGCTGTTATTTGTTTTGGTTTTATTTTTGGACAAAATTACCCCCTATTGAAAGTTGTTACTTATAAAATTATTCTTTTTTAAATTAATTTTTGTGAAAATTTTGTACAATTTGTAATAATAATAAATAATTCTTGAATATCATGAATAATATTTGCTATAACTGCTAAACTCATATTTATAAGAAACGAAATTGTATTACAAACATATACAAAAATTAATTATAATTTTCTTAATTAATATTTGTTGCTACTTTTTCAATTTTTATAACACATTAAAGGGAAAAATAATGTAAGATACATGATAATCTATTTAAGTAAGATTATATCCTTAGTGTTCATTTGTCATATCGACAACAACTAGTAATACTTATTCATAATGGCTACATGCTATCAGCTATCACTGATAACTAAATTGAATGGGCCCTTATTGATAACGTGTAACTGCTGTTAAGATATGTGAATATCTTAGGAGAGAGCAAGTATAGAGTCCTTTCCTCCTATAGCTCATAGATCACTCATACGCATATAAATGTGTGTATAAGCCTACACTTACACGTGTGCTTACATGCATACCTACACATGCATACATATTCTAATAAATTCCTTTGTTGAATTTTCACGTTATGTATGCTTTAGTACATTCAAATGAAAAATATATGAAGTAAAAAATTAATTAACTAAAAAAAGATATTTCTAACGAAATTGTATTACAAACATATACAAAAATTAATTATAATTTTCTTAATTAATATTTGTTGCTACTTTTTCAATTTTTATAACACATTAAAGGGAAAAATAATGTAAGATACATGATAATCTATTTAAGTAAGATTATATCCTTAGTGTTCATTTGTCATATCGACAACAACTAGTAATACTTATTCATAATGGCTACATGCTATCAGCTATCACTGATAACTAAATTGAATGGGCCCTTATTGATAACGTGTAACTGCTGGTAAGATATGTGAATATCTTAGGAGAGAGCAAGTATAGAGTCCTTTCCTCCTATAGCTCATAGATCACTCATACACATATAAATGTGTGTATAAGCCTACATTTACACATGTGCTTACATGCATACCTACACATGCATACATATTCTAATAAATTCCTTTGTTGAATTTTCACGTTATGTATGCTTTAGTACATTCAGATGAAAAATATATGAAGTAAAAAATTAATTAACTAAAAAAAGATATTTCTTCATAGTTCTTCATTATTTATTTAAATATTACTGTTTGATAATATACTTTTCCCATTATCAATTCAAGAATTAATTTTAATGTTTAACTACTCGACTTGGTACCTCTTAATTTAGATTGCCACCCATGGTAATAACATTTTAATGTTTAATGATTCCTGGCATTGTTAGCATTGTGCAAGTGAACTGATTGTATCAAGCAGTATAGAAAGTTACTATTCCTTCGAGGACCTTGTTGAATACCAGACTATATCAACTACGATTATTTAGATGGTCACTTTGATGCTAAAGTTAGAAATTAAATCTAAATTATCAATTAATGCAAATCAATTAAAGCTAACGAAATCTAAAGAATAAAAACATTTCAGAGTTAGGGGTTCACATCATTAACTCACTTTGACTAATAACCCAATTTATTCAATTATGGGTAATAATTACTTTGAAGGAAAATAATCCAAGGTAAACTAATATCCTTTTTCAAGGTATAAAAGATGTATTTTAATCAAAATTGGAACCTATTCTCATGGTACTAAATTGACTAAAACCCATTAAGCTCTTCTATTATCTTAAATTTCTTAAATGTTTCAAGCTTATCTCTAGGTCAACAATTCCTTGGTCTAGTATCTTGATTTTGCAAGACCAAATTTCATCTTTCGATTCTTCACTTGATATATAAAATCATGCTAGGTAAGGTACCAATTCATAAACCAAGCATTAATCTCACAAGATGTTAAATCAAAGTACAATCCCTATATATTGAATAAAATCAGAACAAAGTCATAGTTAAGTTAAAGTGCTACACCCCTAACCCTAGAACGAAGGAACTACTCACTCATGTTTGTATTAACAAACAAAAACATCAAAGGAGTAAAACTAAACATTAGAAATAGAAGAACTATAAAAACCCAGAAAATTGCAGCTTGAACTCTGGTTTGGAGCTGGATTTTCTGCAGAATTGAGTAGCTTCTCCCTTGAGCTCTTGATTTCCCCCTTTTTGATCCCCTTGGTGCTACATTAGTTCTTGAGAAAGAATGCTCTCCATTTTATTCTCATGTAATTGATCTCACTAGGAGTGTTGAGACTCCTATTTGCCCTGGAGACTCCCGCTCAGATTAGGAAAGAACAAACTCATTGTATTTTAAATCAGGAAGCTCTGTTGACACGTCCAGTCCGTGTTATTTACTAGATCAGTTCTTGCTTCTCAGATGAGCTCCCATACGGCCGTGGATACTGGCCATGTAACATACTGGATAAACTTGGGCATTTTTGTCACTTTTGCATGGCTTGGCCGTGTGATTTCTTACTCTCACACTGCTTGCTTGTGTGATCCTGTCCAATTTCTTGTTTCTCATATGTTTGGGCTTTGTAACTCCTGGCTTTCACACTTGGGCGTGTGATTCTCAGCCAAGAAACTTCTGCTCTTCCTTTTAAAATAATTTCTGCTCCATCCTTTGGACTTGTACAATGCTCATTCCTAGGCTTTACTTGGACGCCTAAATACATCGGAATTCATCTGAAAATAATGGATAAAATATTAATAAACAAACCAACCAAAAACACAAACCAATTAAAATCCTTATTAAAATACTGATAAAATCTATGCAAAATACCCCCTAAATCTGTGCATTTTACTTGCACTTCAGGCATAGGAGAGTAATCTTCTTTTGGATACTGTCTCTGATGATTGTAGTATATTTGTGAATGTTCCAGATTTGTGATTTTTACCTCTTAGAAGTCTCATGACATTAATCTCGAAAGTGCAGGTTTTAATTTAATGATTTCTTGTCAAATGATACTTTGACTGACTAGAGATTTCATTCACTTTTTTTTTTTTTAAATGGTAGTCAGTTTGGAAGAGTGCCTTTGATTTTGAGCTCTAATTTTGGAGTGTAATTAATGGTTTGTTGCATTTATTTGATTTACTTTCTGCAGTGAGTATATGACCTATGTCTTGGAAGCCCTAGAACTGGAAGATACAATTAAAAATTATGAACGTGGCAATTCAACTGGATGGTTTGCTTCTATGTTTCCTATTTTCATTTGGTTCTTTCTTTGTATGTTCCAACCTGTTTTATGTGCACCTTCTACCTTCATATGTTATTATGTTAGGAAATATATTTCAAGCTTCAGACCTGCTCGAACTGGTAAATTGGGGGCCATCTTTGATACGATGGGTAATCACCACATGCCATATCTGTTAACCCTTTTTTTTCTTTTTGTTTTTGAATTTTATGTCATGAGCTTATTTTCTTTTTATTTTTTTGAAGAGTTCTGATTCTGTTATTTAATTCTATAGGAGATTCTTGTTATTTTTAATTTTTTTTAAGAGAATGCATATAATGATGCCCCATGATCCTAGTTGGTTGGGTTCGTAAGTAATGATGGTGATGTATGATGGTGTTGGGGTTCCTGATCTTGTTGGTTGTTTAGCTCTTTATTAGTTTGAGGTGATTTAGGGTTTGCAAGAATGGTTTATCTTCTGTTTGATGGCCACATGCCATTATTGCTCCACCTGGAAAAAATTTTGATCTTTTTGTGTAAAATATAAGGGAATGGAAGAATAATGAGAGAACTGAGGTCATTATGAACCAGAATGTCCAAGATCTGTTTAAATTGTCTAAATTCATCTGAGTATGGTAAAAAAAGGGCTTGCCATGCAACTAATTTTCTGCCTTTATATTTGTTATTTATGCAATATTTTACCAAACTCTATTTGGTGGTGGTCTGATTTTTTTAATAATGTTTTTATTCAGCTGTTCAATTGTATCAACAAATTATTAGCTTTGTCTTGAAGCTTAAATTTTTGAAAAAAAATGTTTTGCTTGTAGAATTTTTTTGGCGATGCATTTTAAGAAAGCAATTTGAGAAGTTCTTGGCTATCATACTTGGTACTATGTCAGCTGCAACTCTTTTGGCTGAGGCAACTCTGCTACTGGGAAGTTTTAATCTCTCACTTTTTTCAGTTCTTATAAATTCTATTGGAAAGCAAGAGCTTTTAGTGCAGGTACATTTTCATCTTCTGTTGAATAATTCTATAATTGGTCATATTGGGATATATGTGCACCTTATTACATGGGTTTACTTCCTGTGTTTTACTACTTTCTGTTGTTTTGGTCTTCAGGTGTTGGCTCTTATACCTTTGATGTATATGTGCATCTGCACATACTACTCTTTGTTCAAAATTGGAATGCTAATGTTTTATTCATTAACACCTAGGCAGACAAGCTCGGTCAGCTTGCTTATGATATGCTCGTAAGTTTTTCCTTGGAGATATGTTATCATCAAATCTTCTTCCCCCTCTCTTTGGACTAGAAGAAGCCATGTTGATATCTAATCTTAACAAATAACATGTTTATTAGGATGGTTGCTCGTTATGCTCCTCCAATTTCATACAACTTTCTCAATCTCATCAATCTTGATGCTAAAACTATATTTGAAAAAGTAAGTCTCCTTGCATTCCCATATATATGCATATCTTGTGTTAGCAGAAAAACAAAATGAAGTATTACCTGTTATCTATTTAATCTCTTGGCCCATTGAAAAGATTGTCTTGCTATCTCATCTTGTACCAATATCTATATTTTGGGAAATGGGAATGATGTATAAGATTGCTTAGTGTGTGAATATGGTCCATGAACTTATTAGAAATATTCCAATTCTATTCTAGCTTATTGAATTGTCTGCGATTTTTATATGGACTCTTTTACTTTAGGGACGTCTTGACTTGTTGGATCATGAAAAGTTCTATTGTATGTTCAATGTGACATTCTTGTTTTGCTTTTTTATTCAAAGAAATATTCTCTAATGTTTATCCAGATTGAAGTAGTATGGAATTTCAGGAAGGAGACCAATTCATAAGCTTCTGGAACTTGTTTTTCTTTTACTTGTAGCAAAAACTGTAGAAAATTATGAGTGGCTATTATACAGAATTAAGGAAATATGGAGAAAGCAATGCCATTTGGAAATGGGCTCCTTGCATTTAGTTTTCAAAATTTGAGTGAGTTTTCTCCTACAGCCCCCCAATATATTCTTCATAGATTTCCAGTTTGATCTTATGTATTTTCTTACTTCTAGTCTTAATTCTTTAACTTCCAGGTAAATTATACTAATGGTGAACTGAGTCTGAACTTTATACTAGTTTTCATCATCTTCACAAAACTTTAATTTGGGGCAATTTGGTCACTGAACTATAAATTAGTTGTAATTAGGCTATATCCATTTGATTCTGGCAAGAAACTTGCCAGAACTAGTCAGAATCAGATGTTGCAGACAATTTAGCATATCAAAACACTGGAAGTGAGGTATGGATACAGGTCCAAATCAAAGAAATTTCAATCTCTCTTTTCACTCTCTGTAAAATGATACAGGTTAATCCCAAGATTAACTTATATCTCTGTTTTAAAGAAAAACACAAGAAAAAGAAGGAAAATACTGAAGAAGATGAGAAAGATTCTAGAGAGAAGGAAAGAGATCTATAACTGTTACAATTCTCACTCTTCTTGCTATTTAGCTACTTGTAAAGTTCTAGATAGCTGACATCAACTACTAATCCTTTGATGACCTAACTAATTCTGTTTTGGTAGTTATAACTAATTTCCAGCTGTCTTTGCCTGCCTTATTTCTCAAGTTACTATTTCCCACACATCATAAAATGTTAATGACCCAAATGTCACGATAGATTTCCTGCGATTCTATTTCAGAAATCTTGAGAAATTTGCATAAATGAAGCAAAATTATAGTTTAGTGACAAATTTAGTGTTGTGACCATGATGAGAATTGGTTTAAAATTCAGTAGCCATTAGAATAATTTACCCCTCAAAATAATCCTCCCTTTCCTTAAATTCTGGTTCTTTGTTTAAGCTTTGCAGGTTGTCAATGTGTGCGTGTATTTTTTCCAATGTCAAATTTGTGGTTTTTTTTTTTTTTTTTGTTCTGAGGTCCTTGGTGTTTGGCTGATGATATATTATTTCCTTGAGAGTTTCTGTCATGGAGTTTCCTCCCTGTTTCTCATCCTTTCCTCATGTCAATTAATTTTGGCATAAAATTGTACACTGCTTGCAGCGAATGGGCAAAATTGATGATGTTTTAAAGATCTTTGGAAGTGGGTTTAACAAAATCTATCCTCTCATAATGGTTATATACACCCTTTTGGTTGCAAGTAATTTCTTTGACCGAGTGATTGGTTTCTTTGGGAGCTGGAAGAGATTTAGATTTCAAACTGAAGCAGATGATACTGATGGATTTGATCCATCAGGATTAATTATCCTACAGAAAGGTAACTGCTTGAACCTTTTTTTTTAACTAATGGGTCATGCAGGATGCTATATGATCTGCCAAGATATAATATGTGCTTGGAATTTATTAAGTTCTCCTTTTGTATCTGTGAAACTTGATGAGTATTCTCTCTCTTTCACACACACATTTTTGCAGAACAATCTTGGCTAGAACAAGGACAAAAAGTTGGTGAGCATGTTATCCCACTGGCAAGAAACTTTAACAGTGTGGACATGGAGTCTGGCAGCAATGGTGCAGTATGTATTCACATCTTAAACGATACTTACCATTTGTCTTTTTTGTTTCTTAACCTCTTTTCTTTTTTAATGTTATTCTCATATATAACATGCAATTTGAATGGACTAAGTATACTTCATAACAGTTTTGCAACAAATAATGAGGTTTGTTTAATGTAATATTCTATCATGTGATCATCATAATTCTTTTTCTTGTCATCTTAAAACAATATACATCACTGTATAATTATTAAGTGAAACCCTCAGGATAGGACTGGTGTTGAAATGAAGGCAACAACTAGTTTAGTCACTGATGCTACAAAGGTAAGCACATCAACACCTTTGAAAGAAGAGGGCCGCTCATATGGCGTCAGTAAAGAAGCCATTAGCAACAAATATGCTGCCTTTAGAGAACAGAGTAGACATGCCAACACTAGACCTGCGGAGAAGAACATCACCTCTGCTAAGGTATCATTGCTTGATGTGGGCAAATCAGAATCCAACAACACAACAGGAGGGCCATCTGGTTTGGCATCAAAATGGGAATCAATGAAGAATGGTTTTCAAAGTTTTAAGGCAAACATAGGGGCCAAAAGATTTCTTCCTTTACGGCAAATGCAGGAAACTAAACTCGTCTCTCATGATTCATCATCCGAGTCTCTTGATGAGATATTCCAGAGGTTGAAACGGCCATCTAACGACAATGGCAGTAATAGTGATGATGAAGATGTGAATGGGATGACTTCAGGCCCTGGCAGATAATGTTAGATTTGTTAACAGAATGGGAACTCGTTGCTGTTGTAGAAATTGAACACGAGATGTACAGACAAAGGGTTGATACCCAGCTCATACCAAAAAATTTTTCTCCTGAAACTTGGGAGGATGATCTATCAGATGCTGCCAGATGGTGACTTCGAACGTACTTCAGAATTGGAGACGCGATAGTATGGAAGGAAAAAGAAAGGATTAAGGAAAGACATTTGCTCAAGATGCAAAGATAATTGATCATGTGTAGGAGGAATTTGGCCAATTAAATTGCAGCAGTAGAAAGCATCTGGGCTTATGCTTTCCCTTTTGAGTAGCATTAATGTTAGTGTTAATATTATGATTTTTCTAATGGGTGTAAATATACACCCGTTAATGTTCATTTAATGGACTTTATTTATATGTTAAATCAAGTGAAATTATAATTAACAGTTAATTAAATATGATTTACATTCATTTGGCAAATTTTTTTCGTGCAAATTGTTACTAAAATTGTAAGTTTGCATACAAATAAATGTTGAAAAAAACCATTTGAATTAAATATTGTAAAATTTTTATAATTGAAATATTTTAAATTAAAATTAAAATTTTAAAAATATTAGTAAATATTTTACAATAATTTTATTAATAACAATTTAAACAATAATATTAAACAGACATTAAATTATTATTATTATTATTATTATTATTAAATGTTAATTTGGGAAACATACAATTTCTAATTGATTAATTAAAATTTGGACTATATTTTTATTCATTGAGGAGCAAGGAGGACCGCTCACTTGAAAGATAACTAATAAGGAAAGCTCAAGACATTACATATAGAAAATTTTTCATATATCAACAGTCAGTCGCATTATCTACAAACTGATCGTAGTAATTCTCTACATTTTCAATTAAAAAAAAAAAAAAAGATTTTGGCATATTTTTAATTAGCCTACTCGCCTTGGTTCAAATAAGTAGGTAGGTTTTTTCAATAATATTTTTGACAAAGAGTAACACTGAGTTGTGATAGATTTTGTACTTTTTGTTTATCTATAAATATCTATGATTATTGTGAAATTTAACAATTTTCATATCTAAAATAAAGCTTAAACTGATCAAATCAATTAACCAAGTTTTTTTTTTTTCTAAGATTTTCAATTATCATGTTTTCATCGGATGATAAGAATTATATAATTAATTGTGAATTTACTCGCAGTAATCGGCCTGTGCTCGTTGCCACACTGACGCTGAACCGTCCATGGGCTCGTGGCATATGGCTTTGATCACCTTCGGCTTTAGGTGTAGTTAAAATATTTCGTTAGTCTTGCATGTCAATGGGATGGAAGCAACGTCTCCATTGGATTAGTTTTTTAAGAGAAAAAAAAAATCTCTGTATTTTCAATCAAGAATTAAATAAATTAAAAATTAAATTTTGATCATATAAAAATAAATTTTTAGGCTAAATAAATTTTCATTTAATAAAATATTAATTTTTTTAATAATAAATATTACTTTTTTAAATTTTTAAATATTAAAAATTATTTACTATTTTTATTCAAAATAAAATTAAAAAAAGAGATTGAAGGAAAAAAATTTGTTTAATATTAAAATTATTATTTTACACCATTATTAAATTTTAATTAAATTTTTTTTATTTAATTTAAAATTTAATTTTAAACTTATTTTTAATAATATCAAAAATAAAAGCTTAAGCATGCATACTTATGAGATAAATATAAAACTGAAATTGTCAATTTTTTTTTCTTTTAAGTAAGCAGAGAAGAATATGCATTTAGTCAATTCCAAGATTTAAAAAAATAAAAAAAAATAAAAGGCACACAGAAAAGAAGAATAAGTAGTCGCATATGACGACATAAAAAATGATGAAATGATAGAACACGGCTCTTCATTCTTCTAGTTAAAATCCCACGTGTGAAAATGAAAAAGAGGAAGCCAAATTCCTCTCTAATATAAATTTACTACTCATTCACTCAAGAAATTATATTATAAATATAAAAGGATTCCTAAAATATAAAGAATAGATTTTACTTTTAAAAAATTTATAATTATATATTCACAAGAATTTAATTATTGTATGAAATATAAGATATGAGCCTATCTCGTTGTGAGAGAAAAAATCTGTAATATTAAAACACCTAATTACTCTTATGTGAATGAAGTAACGTGTGCATGTAGTATATTGAATAATCTAATCTCTCATGCCAATAATTAAACTTATGAGTATTTATGGATAATTTAAGTTTATATGAGAATAAATTTATCCATTGTTAAATTGAATTTTTATATATATATTCATGTGCTTTATATATATATTTTAATTGATTTTATATATTTTTTGATACAAATATTTAATCTAATGATAATTAAATTCGTTTTAATATGAGATTGAACTTATATTAAATGCACCAAATAATTAAAGGGAAAATATAATAAAAAAATAAATGATTTAATACAAAATAGCCAATATCCATCATCATCAAAAGTACTTATCTTTAATTATTTAGTGGGAAAAGGAAAGAAATGAAAATTTTACAGAGGAAATGAGAAAACTGTGAGAAGAAGATCAACAACAGTTTCACGCATGTTCATATGTAAAAGAAAATAAAGCTATAATCAACTTATACATTGAACACCATCTTTCCACCAAAATTAATCTCCTCGTTATTCTTTCCCTTCAAATGAAGCAACTTTGACCAAAACCCTTTCTTCTTATTCTTATTCGTCAACGTCCCATGCTTCACCTCTCCAACAAGGCGGCTGCTTCTTGATACAAAAGCAATCGATCTGCTATTCTTTAACCCATTTCCTGCACTCACCCTGAAAGATATCGAACCCATAATATCAGACATGTTTCGTTGATAACGATGATGATAAACTGAGGACATGTTGTTCGAAGAAGAAAAAGACATCGAAGAAGAAGAAGACGATGGTCCATCGGCTGCTGCTACTGCTTCTTTGTCGCTGGAAACAACTTGATGAAGTTGAGATAATCTTTCTCTTAGACATGCTGGACAAACCCCTTTGTTTTGATTGTGATAAGGGTGCTCCTTGCATGCTTTCTCTACCTCTAGTAAAACCATTTGTTTTCTTTAACGATCAAACCAAACCCAAATCTTTATTTTCTGTTTCTTTTCAATGGCAACTGTTTACCTTTTTGTGATTCTCTTCTATGCCTTTGCGTCTCCTTATATATGATCATATATGGGTATAGATGGAATAATTTTATTGAGTCAATAAAAATTTGTCATGTAAGTAAAATTAATTATCAATTTTTTTTAAAAAAATTATTTTTAAAATAAAGAGATAAGGGTAATTAATTAATTTTAATTTTATAAGAATATTTTTATTTAAATGAGATTTTTTATTAATTTATAAATTATTTTACTTAAAATTATTTTTTTAATTGGTTAAAAACAAGCAGGATAGGGAAGGCATATAATAATTTTATCAAAATATGCTAAGTCCTGTATCTTATGCATACACAGTTCATAATTAATATAAAATTTTGAAAGATCAATCTCACCATTTAAAAGTAAATAAATACTCATGAAATTAGGCTATTTTCACATAGCGTAATCAATTATCGCTATTACCCATAACTACTATTGTTCAACTACTCATTATTTAATTATTATCACTTATTATTAATATTATTAATAAATTAAATATTAAAATAAAAATTATTATCATATTACATTACTTATATTTTTATTTTATAATTAAATAAAAATAAAATAATAATTATAATTTTAATTATATTATATTACATTTGCTAACCTTATTATTTGAATATAGAATTTTTGGAATAGAAGATGGAGGCATATATAGTTGTTTCCGTGAAGGTTCCTTGGTCTCGAACGGTGGGTGTAGAATCAGCAATAGTTTAATGGACTAAAACAGTAAATCTCAAATCCAAATTATTTAACAAATCCGTTTGACAAAATGCTGTCATGAATTATGACACATTTACATCATTTTTTTTTTTCCATCTAAATTAGTCACCATTCTGCAGATTATTTATTATTTTATCTTTATAATATAATATAATATTTTTTATATTTTATTTTTATTTTTATAATTAATTTTATTTAAATTCAAACTCAAAATTTTTATATTCCTGAAAATGACTCTTGTAGGACTAAGTTAAAATTAATTTATTTTTTATTATTTTTTAAATTATATTGATTTCATTGTTTTAATATGCAATGTGTCAATTTTTGAAATATCATTTATTTTTATAAGTATTTTTTAAAATTCAATTTTTCATACAAAAATTTTGAATAATTATGTCTATTAAAATTAAATTAAATGTATATTTTAAATATATTTAATTGTCTTTCTTTGAATAATGTAATAATATAATATGTTATTATCACGACCCAACCTATGAACCGGACCGGCACCAGGACCTAGGCCAGCTTAAAGCCCCCAAGACCCGTAGTAAGCCTAACTATTCCTCAACCCCACTCGAAGACCCATTTGGGCCCAATTTTAAGAATTCAACCGGACAAAGTCTGGCCATAAAATGGACCATTCAACGGGAGTTTTTAACTCGTCTGACTTGTAAACACAATATATAATAAGTTGAGGAGCTCAACTCACCCTCCACATAATCAAAATGTCATAACTCAAATAGGAGTTTAGCTCCCTCATCCAATCCCATCATGCATACAGTTAATAATTTTATAGGTCCAACATAACTTTTATAATACAGACCCAAAATAAAATAAGTGCTTTTAACACATGCGAAATCTAAAAATTAACTCAATTGTACAAAGTATATTAAATACTATTAATGCACCTGCGAAGAAGAAGAAGAGCAGGTTAGCCACAATAAATAATCCTCCTGTAGCCTGAAAAAAATAGATGAACAGGAGTGAGCGTTCGACTCAGAGAGTAAAATACTAATTTTAATCATAATCCCTATAGCTATCTAAAACTAATGCACCATGTGGAGTGATATGCAATATTCTTATAATTTTCATACAATTTATATCATAACAGCAAAAAGATAATTTGGAGCACTCACACACCCAACACTGTCAAGCAATATATATATGGGAGCTGATCTCCTATACAGCCCTCTTAATCCAACCTCTGCCACCGAGTGTCTCTCAAGCCGGACTTTCGCTTAATAAACCAAATGCGGGGTCCCAGCAAGTGTCTATCAAGCCGTGTCTACCCCGAATGATTGGGTCCCAGCAAGTGTCTCTCAAGCCGTGTCTACCCGTCCTGTCCATATCCAATACCATACCACACGCACGCCACGCACACACACTGCTCCAAATTACCACAAACAACATCCATGGCACTTCAATAATTATGAATACAATATAAAACGTGCCTAATGTTTAACTACATAGATACATATTTATAAGTGATGCATAGGCATGCTTGAACATATAATAATATCGAAATTACAATTAAAATTAATATTTTACTCACAGACTCAACCGAAGTGATTGTGGCGGCTGAGCGGAGGAGAAAGACTGTCCTGGCTCACCTAACAATTTTATTACAATTATTCAATACATTTTACTCAATACAAACTGAGAAAAGACCAAAGATGTTCTAAGTCGTGCTGAAAATCCGACAGAGTCTCCTCTATACCTAGGATCTACCCAACCTGCAAAAATACTTAAAATGCACTTCTATATACACAAACCATACACCCACAGCTCAATCACATCACACAGCCCCTCCTGGGCCTATCCAAAGAGTCAACAATCACAATGTGAACAATTACAATTTAATCCTTATAATTAACCCTTTTTGCAAAAACTACCCAAATGAACTCTAAAAATTCTAAAATTTTTCCTTGCGGTCCTTAGCATTATTACTAAGCTAATGTTAAAGGAATTATAATTTTCTAAACTACCATGAATATTTTATAAATTTTATTCTAACCCAGTACAAGGCAAAAATTGAGTAATATAGAGTTCGAGTTTACTTATGCTAAATCTAACAACTGGAATGCGTCCAGAAAGTCTGAAAACGGTGGAGTAGCCTATAATCTTGACTCGGTTCTAAAATGGTTCCAGCAGCCTATCTGCTTGACCCGAAATTATAAATTCGGGCGACGATCGAATTTCCACGAAATGAAAGTACATATGCGAAGTCCACAATACCAGAGTTAGAATAATATATATATATATATATATATATATATATATATATAATTATTTGAAAATTAGGGATGTTACATTCTTCCCCCCTTATAGAAAATTCGTCCTTAAATTTTACACAAGGCAGAATAATGACACATAGTTGCATATCAAACTTATGAGTACTTGCTGCGCTTATCCCGCTCTAACTTTCAAGTGCATTCCTCCATAGATTAACTCCTCCTTAGGACTAACCATAGGGATTTGCCTTAAGCAAAGTTGTCTCATCTGATAGTCTACTATGGCTACTAGTTGCTCCTCAAAGATTAAATTCTCATTTAACTCCACTGTGTCTGGTCGCAGCACATGAGAATGATCAGGAACATACTTTCTAAGCATGAAAATGTAGAATACTGGGTGGACATGAGAAAGGTTTGGTGGCAACTCTAACTAATAGGCAACTGCTCCCACTCTGTCCATGATCTTAAAAGGTCCTATATAACGGAGTGTCAATTTGTCTTTTCTTTCCAAATCTCATAACCCTTTTCATAGGAGAAACCTTCAAGAACACAATCACCCATTGCAAATTTTACATCTTTTCGCCTTGGATCTGCATGGATGATTAAAAATTTTTATGTCTATCTGCCCCTGTCGTAGTATGCCAGCTACCATCCTCCTTCTGAGTCTAAACCATCACATCTGACTACTCATTTACCCCTCTTTTCTTTTTGTCATCTCTAGTACTCATTATAACTCCTCTACTCTTGACTTGATATCTGATAACTTTAATAAACTTTGGCGCTTACCTCACTTTTATTACGCCCTAACGTGTCTCTTGGTGACTTCAGTCCTTATTCCTTTGTTTCAATAATTTCTGTTCTCCAAAAACATGACTTATGTTCCTTACCCTATAGTATCCTATGAAATGCTTTCCTGTAGCACTTATCGTATACATCTCGTTCGAAACCCTTACTTGTCCTATGACCTCAATGGTCAATACCTATAAATCTTTTCACTCCCATGATACTTCAAATTTTCAATCTCTTTTGTGTCATTACTAAGGTCCTTAGACCAGTTCTTGTCCATTTTATGTTACTAGTTATGTAGAGCTCCATCCAAGTGTCAAGCGTACCCTACACCACTTATCAATATTGGAAAGTGAACTGGGTCTCTTCTCTTATAGGACAAATGTATTTGTATTCCTGATAACCCAGTTAATGCAACTTTATCGTTTTCCACTCCTTCTCTGGAATAGAAATATCTAGACTTCTTCCTAAAGCTTCTTAGTATGTGGCCTACTTCTAACACATTGGCACTCAGATCGAGGCTCTACTACTCCTTTAATTTATTATCTCATAATAACTTGTTTCAAACATCTCTTAGTGTGTTCCTAGCATACCTATTCCTTTTTATCCTCATCATTATAACTAGCTCTACCGAGCTTTCTTCCTGTCCTTTGGATCTTATCCACTTTCTTTATCGTTGATTTCTTTTCAACATGCTATACTTATTCCTTAATCTTAGTCCTATCTCACCCTTACATCTTTTCCTTCAAGGATGTCCATCCCATCATCAACTTTAACTTTTTTTTTTTATTATTTTTTAGTCTTATCTTGATTACTAGTTCCATTACTTCGAGAATTCTAACTTTACGATTGACTCCTACCAGCACATTCTTCACATTACGTAACACTTGTAATTAACCATAGAAAATTCTTTTTGTATCCCCTTTCCCAACTTACCTATCAGAACATTATCATTCCCTACCAGCCTTAGTAGGAAATTGCTCATCCTAGATGGATAGGAGCCTCAGAAATTATAAGTTCTATCTGAACTAACACGGCTATGGGAAATATGTGCCATGCCTTAATTCTGAACAAGATACTTCACAAAACTGAGGTGCTAAACTGAAGCACTCTTATATTAACCAAGGAATAACGCAGAATCTAGAAATGAAGAATTACAGAAAAAAGACGAAACAGAATCCTATACTCCGCATGTGACAACTCTAGGTGCACACTTTCTCATGAATCTAAAGCCTAAGCTCTGATACCACATTTGTCACGACCCAACCTATGGGCCGGACCGGCTCTAGGACCTGGGCCAGCTTAAAGCCCCCGAGGCCCGTAGTAAGCTTAACTATTCCTCAACCCAACTCCAAGGCCCATTTAGGCTCAATTTCAAGAATTCAACAGGACAGAGTTCGGCCATAAAATGGACCATTTAACGGGAAATTTTTTACTCGCCTGACCTGTAAACACAATATCTAATAAATTGGGGAGCTCAGCTCACCCTCCACATAGTCGAAATTTCATAACTCAAATAGGAGCTCAGGTCCCTCATCCAATCCCATCATGCATACAGTTAATAATTTTATAGGTCTAACATAACTTTTATAATACAGGCCTAAAATAAAAATAAGTGCTTCTAACACATGCGGAGTCTAAAAATTAACTCAATTATACAAAGTACATTAAATACTATTAATGCACCTGCGAAAAAGAAGAGCAAGTTAGCCACAACAAATAATCCTCCTGTAGCTTGGGAAAAATAGATGAACAGGAGTGAGCGTTCGACTCAGAGAGTAAAATACTAATTTTAATCATAATCTCTATAGCTATCTAAAGCTAATGCACCCTGTGGAGTGATGTGCAACATTCTCATAATTTTCATACAATTCATATCATAACAGAAAAAAGGCAATTTGGAGCACTCACACACCCAACATTGTCAAGCAATACATATATGGGAGCTGATCCCCTATATAGCCCTCTTAATCCAACCCTTGACAGCGAGTGTCTTTCAAGCTGGATTTTCGCTTAATAAACCAAATGCGGGGTCCCAATTAGTGTCTCTCAAGCCATGTCTACCCGTCCTGTCCATATCCAATACCATACCACACGCACGCCACGCACACACACTGCTCCAAATTACCACAAACAATATCCATGGCACTTCAACAATTATTAATGCAATATAAAACGTGCCTAGTATTTAACTACATAGACACATATTTATAAGTGATGCATAGGCATGCTTGAACATATAATAATATCGAAATTATAATTAAAATTAATATTTTACTAACAGACTCAACCAAAATCATTGTGGCGGCTGGGCGGAGGAGGAAGGCTGTCCCGGCTCACCTGACAATTTTATTACAATTATTTAATACATTTTACTCAATACAAACTGAGAAAACACCAAAGATATCCTAAGTCGTGCCGAAAATCCGGCAGAGTCTCCTCTATACCTAGGACCTACCCAACCTGCAAAAGGGCTTAAAATGCACTTCTATATCTACAAACCATACACCCACAGTTCAATCACATCACATAGCCCCTCCTGGACCCATCCAAACAGTCAACAATCACAATGTAAAAAATTACAGTTTAGTCCTTATGATTAATCCTTTTTGCAAAAACTATTCAAATGAACTCTAAAAATTTTAAAATTTTGCCCCGTGATCCTTAGCATTATTACTAAGCTAATGCAAAAGGAATTATAATTTTCTAAGCTACCATAAATATTTTATAAATTTTATTATAACCCAGTACAAGGCAAAAATTAAGTAAAGAGTTCTAGTTTATCTATGCCAAATCTGACAACTGGAACGCATCCAGAACGTCTGAAAATGGTGAGGTAGCCTATAATCTTGATCCGGTTCTGAAATGGTTCTAGCAGCTTATCTCCTCAGCCTGAAATTACAGATTCAACCGACAATCGAATTTCCACGAAATGAAAGTACATACGCGAAGTCCACAATACCAGGGTTAGAAAAAAAAAAAAAAAAAAAAAAAAAATATATATATATATATATATATATATATATATATATATTAGGATGTTACAATTATATTTTTAATAATCATTAATATAATTTTGTATTTAATAAATAATATAAAGATATGTAATTTTAGTTTTTAAAATAAGTTAATTAATAGATTTATTTTTTAAAATTTTAATTTCAATCATTTAATATTCTATTTAATATTTCACGTGATGATTTTTAAAATATTTTTATTAAGTGACTTATTTTTATAAGTCTTTTTTTTAAATTGCGTGTAGGGAATAAATCATTAAATTAAAATATATATATATATATATATATAATTGATTAATGAAATTATTTTTTTATAATAATAACAATTAAATTTTATTATTTATTATTTTTTTAAAAATTGCAATTTCACGAATTCTTTAATTTAAATTTGCACATTCTAAGGTTGATCAAAGTGAGCCCCACATCAATTTGATATACCATACAATTAAGTAATTGAATTGGTTGCCTTGAAGGTGCGCCATCAACAGCCAAGTGGACGGCATATATTGAAAGTAAAAGACTGAAAAAGTGGGATCCACAGGCGTCGATTGGATATCACCATTACGGCGGTGCACGTGAACAGAATATATGCATATAGAATTAGCCTCGAGCCACGCTCTTCATGGATACAATAAGTCAGCCGCACGACTCACGAGGATGATTTTTAGTTGTTGTTAAGAATTTTTCTTTTTATTTTGGCTCGACAAAGCCGTTGTGTCGTTTCATTAGGGGCATAGTTTCCTTGTATTCAGGTGGGGTTGTTGCCTCAATTGACGACCCCTTTCAGCTGGATCATAACTCTTCACCTAATTTTTTAAATTTAAATAATGCTTATTTGTGAAATTATTAAGATATCCACTTACATGTCAAGAAATTAATTAATTTTAAAATTTAAATTTATAAATGGGTGTCTTAAAAATAATTTTATATCTCTTTATTATATTTTTATATATGAAAATCTATTAGGTTTGAGCCTTAAATAAGTATAAATTCACTTTATTTTATGTTAAAATGTTCAACTATTAAACAGAATGGCGAGGATTTAAACTCTAAACATTTTAATTTGAAAATCTTTGATACTATATTGAAAAATCATTCAAAAATCAATTTTATCTTTATTGTTGTGTTATTTTGTATTGTATAAAGCAATAATCTAAGAAATTTTAGAGATTATTGTAGTTCTAATCACTACGATAAATCTAGGTTTTAATAACACTTTTTAACATCATTTTCTACGTGATATTAAAGTAATAAATAATAATATGGTAGTATGTTTAAATATTAAAATAACATATAAAGTAATAAATAATGTAAATAATATGATACATAATAGTGTTATAAATTAGTGTAAAAGTGTTATTAAAAATATTAGATTACAGGTTATGCACATCACTATGTGCTTATTGATAATTCTTGTTAATAGCATACTTTAAATTTTTAATAACATATAAGGTATGTTGTTGAAGTATAGATTTGCGGTAGTGAATTTAGATTTATGCTTAGACTTTATTTGGTTCAAAATACTCTCATTTATGAGAAGTATATTTGCAGGGAACTTATTTTCTAAGAATTATGATATAAATGTGTTTAGTATATAAATTAACTTCCCAAAAAGTACTTTGTATCAAAATTTAACCAAATAATAATATCTAAAAAATAATTTTAAGTGTGACAAATTAAAGGATAAATTGATAAATTCATTACGCTTAACTAGAGAAAGTACAGCTTATTAAGTTCCTACTGGGTAAGTTATTTCCCTTACACAAGAAAAGTAAGATGTTCTATTTCTTGGGAAGTTGATTTTGATAATGCAAACTAAATAAGACTCTTTTCCACGCTTTCTAAGAAGTTTTATTTCCTTAATCTACTTACCCCAAATCAAACAAGGCCATAACAAAACTCAAATTTTGCTCCCTGAAATTAAAGAATGATTTGATTACACATTTGTGTTTTTGAGTAATGCAAATGTTATGTGAAAGTTGGATGGCTTCTGCAACAAAAACAAGAATAAACTATTTTTTCTTTTTTTAATTTGGAGGATGTTTGACTTTACTTATAAAAATTAGCTTATAAGCACTGTATGTATATAAGTTAATTTAAATTTATAAGTATTTAATATTTTAAATAGTTTTGTATTTAGTTAAAGTACTTATAAGTGGCTGATAAATAATTGACATATTTAATAAAAAATAATTTAGAAGTAAATTTATTATTAAAATGACTAAAGAGTATTAAATTATTTTTTAAATAATAAATTATATTAACTCAATATTTTATTATAATATTATCAAAATATATTTCAATCATATTACAATATAATTTAATTTTAAATTAAATAAACAATATTTTATAAATAAATATTTCATTAAAATTAATAAAAAAAATAATTTTTACATTTATTAAAATTAATGTAAATAATTTATTTAAATTATTGAAAGAAAATAAAATTTTCAAAATGAATGTGAGAATAAATACAATAAAAATATAAAGTGGAATTATAAAAATTAAATGAAAGTAATTCAATAAAATATTTAATTAAACTAATTTATAACAACTTATAAACATCAAAATAAAAAGTTGTTCTTTCCGACTTATAGGTATAATTTATAAATTTTTAAAATGTTTTAAACAAACAAATCAAGTTTTAAAGTTATAATTTATAAGTTGATTTAACAAATATTCGTTAGTTTAAAGGCTCTTGTTGGCCTCCTCTATCTATGCCAATGTCATATCCCTTAAAAAAAATAATTAAGAAAATATTAATACCAAATTACACGATTAATATATATATATATTCTCATGAATCCTTGGCATTTGGAACAGGCTGCGTGCGATGCTTGGTGCAACAACCAAGACTGCTAGTTCACATACAAGGTCCAAGGGCATTCCGAGATGTATCTGCAAATGATTAAAAGTTTTGGGTTTCCTCGTGAAGGCCCATTTTGCTGTTTCTTATTTGAGATTGGCCTTTTGGGAATTCGAGTTGCTATACCCATTCCTTTTACTTTGGGCTTTGAATCTCTTCACTTGTTTCCTCCTTGGATTTCTCTTGAGGTGGGGTTGTTCCACTGGACAAGAATTCCATGAAAATTTGATTTTTTTTTTAAATTACTAAGAAAATTTAAAAAAAAAAATTAAATTTAGTGTTCACATGTATCAATTTTTCAAATGGATAATTGAAAAATCAGTTTTCAATTTTTTAAAATTTAATTAACATTTGGAAAGCAACTTTAATTGTTTTTCATTATTTTCCATTATAATAAAAATTTCTAGAAAACAATGACTTTTTATAACTAAAATTATATCATAACATTTTTATAGTTAAAATTGAATACATATTTAAAAAATATTTATTTAAAATGATAAAAAAATTAATTATATTACTATAAAATAAATAAATAACATATATAAAAAATTTTAAAAATAAAATAATTTTATGAATATATTTAAAATGATTTATATTTTTACTTGTGAAAAATATGCATAGTTTTTTTAATTAGAAAATGATTTTTTTAATTAAAAAAAATCATTTTCTTTTATTTGGATGTAAAAAATTTTAAAAATAAAATAAATTATAAATTTGTAATAGATTAAATTGAATCAAATTCAATAACAAGAAAATTTAATTGAGCTAAATCAATTTGATTTGATTTAATTTGGCTCGATTTATCTTTTGGGCTTTATCATGAGTTTTTCTTTGTACTCATTTCAAACTTAATTTTCATTATTTTTATCTTTTTGATTTAATTTTCCTTTTTTTTGTAAAAATTAAGTCAAACAAATAGACTAAATTTTTTAAAATTAAATTCGATTTGAAATTAACAGATTGAATTTAAAATTAAAAACTCAACCTATTTGCAAAAAAGTTAAATTAAATCAGTTCAATTAATTTTTTTTTAATTTGAATTGAATTATACCTATTCCTAACAAGAACCCTTTAGTTAAAATGGAATTTCAGTTCAGTCCCTTTAATGAGATTCTCACAAGAGTTGTTCTTTAAAGAGCTCAATCCACAACATAATAAAAGTCAAATAAATACAAAACCACTATTTGATGTTGCTGTGAGCTTCTAAAGATTAGTCCAAGTGCCAAATAAGCTTTCAAGTAACTTATAAAATAATAAGGAAGTAAGATTGGTGACTTTCTGGTTAACCACTCCGACACTTAAATTAGAGTTTGTTTGAAAGTATAAAAATTAGTAATCGAGAGAGTTCTGTAGTGATTTTGGCAGAGTAAGTATACCTGATTAATTGTTATTTTTTATATTTATAAACTAAAAATTAAGTAGCCATCATAGCTATTCGTATGAATTGCATGAATCTTAAATATTGAGTTAATATCTCGATATTCTCTTCTGAAAATCCGACTTATCATTGACTAACATTATTGTTACTTGGTAGAGTTTATGCTCAGCTTACCTCGCGAGTATTGTCACTACTCTTCTTCTTTATTAGACTTTTGCTCATTCTGAATTGCTTGAGAACTCTTCTACTCGATTTGGGCTATCCAAACATTGTTCTGCTCAGTCTAATTATTTAAACAAGCGTCAATACTTTAACTGTCACATTGAATATTTCATCTAGATGCCAATTATTTAACTTAATTTTAGACAAATAATATCACTACTATTAAAAAAAATCTTAATTTCTTCGCATCTCCTCACCACATTCTATATGTGAAATATCTCTCGCATAGAAATCAAATCAAGCACTTGTGGATATAGATGAGTGGCTCGTGTTTTCAAAAGAGACCCATCATATTCAATTTCTATTCACATTTAAAGCGATCCCATAATGGGCATTTTCAAACTATAAATGCAAAATTCAACACAATACGTCAATAATAACGTTACTCTCTGCATGGCAGCTCCACCTTGACGATGTATTCACTAATTAATTTAGATGATACCCTACCATAGTTGTTGACTAGCTACTTTCATTCATACTTGATGCGCTTCATAAAAAATCTTCACAGTATAAGTCAGATCATCTAGGCTCTCAAATTAAAATTGATATAAGAAAATAATATATTAAATTAATTAACAAAAAAAAATTATCTTCACAAATAATCTAATCTTTTTATATAACAATATAAATAAAAATTAATTATGATAAATTAGCTACATAATTATTATCTAACAAAATTATAGTTATATATTTCTATTTATATCATATAATTATATGTATTGTTATCTTTGACAATCCTATCAAGATAGAAATTGTTATAATACTGACTGAGATTCTTTCTTTTTTATTAGATGAGTCTTATAGTGATTGAATCGATTTTGATAAAACGCATGCTGAACCATTAAATACGATTTGGCCTATGAATTATCCAAAAACTTGAATTGTTGACTATATATATTGGGTAACTATATCATTACTCATTTTGAAATTGACTCTATTATATATAGTATGTAGTTTTAAATCTTTTATACAAGGCAAAAATTTATTTTGAAGGTCCTTATTAATTATATTGAGTCCTTATTATTCAATCTTGCACTATTTTTAAACTCCCAAATTTTAATTGTAATATATAAGGATGATTAAAAAAAAAAAAATTGGAGAATAGGAAAAACACATTTTTAAGCCAATAGACTTTATTTTTTTTAGTTTATTGATGAATTAAGAAATTTTGTTAATATATATTAAGTAAATCAAATTTCTATCTATCTTTTTTCTTTAATTTTCATTATTAAATAAGTACTTAATTAATATATTTAAATTAAATAATTCATGAACTCAATAAATATATAAAAATTTATCTATATGATATTGAATTCATCAAAATTAAATAAATTTTAAAAATAAATAAAAAAAAAGGTTTTGACAAGTTAGTGAACATATCTAATGACTGTGGCAATGAAAAAATAGATTTTAATTTAAAAATTGAACTTAATTAATTTAATTCAATAAATCGCTTCAGATTTGATTATATCATTTTAAAAAAGAGTTTTATATAGCTTGAATTTGGGTGATGACTCTCATCCTAAAAATGGCTACGGCTATAATTTTTATGTCAAGAATCGTTTCTAAAAATAGAGATGATTTTCTAAAATCGTATTCTTAATAATTAGGGTGGCTCGTTAAAGGGGCATATGTTAAGGATGATTTTTATTGTCTCCTAAATTTTAAGAGAGAAATTTTAAAATTTTAAATGACAATTTTAATAATTTCCTATTTTTTTTGCCCTTTTCCTAGTGTGCCATATGTACTTTGAAGGGCTGGGCTACCCCTCCTCTTCTCATCCTTATCTCTATGACCTCAAGAAATGGACAACTTTGGGTCCATTTGTTGCAGTTTCCATCATTACATTTATAAAAGCGAGACACTCTGTACTTATCCAGTGTAGGCCAACCCCTATCCTCACATCTCCCATATCATTTTCCTGTTTTGGATTACGTTTGAATATGCAAGTTGCATGTCATGGATTCAATTTTACCCTAATCCTAAATGTTAATTGGGCGTTGAATTTATAAAGGTAAACTTTTGCAATAATACAAAAGTACATAAGAGCTACCCAATGTGAAGAAAATTAACTTGGTATATACGTTTTCATGATTTGGGTTAATTATGTAGGTAACCAGGCAAGCTAGCTTGCTCCTCCTTTTATTTTAACAGGACACTGAAGAAAATTACAGCTACATGTCATATCATATCTAAATAATGCAATACTTTGGCACCACCACCAAATATTTCATGGCTGTAACTATAATTTATATCATAAAAATATTTAAATTTTAATTTAATATTATATAAAAGTCTCTTTAATTGGACTCTCTCAAATATTTAGACAAAATTAATTTAGATATAATTAATTAGATTATATATAATAAAAATTATTTCTCTATTTAACATGTAGAGAGAATAATCTCTCTGATTGTAGTTAAAATATTAATGATAATTCTTTTATGTAATCTAATTTTTTTATTCTTTTTATTTAATAAAAATATAATGTGCTAGTTATAATAATAAATTACACAATGAAAGATAATATTCTTCCTTTTTAGTTATAAAGATTAATAATTTTTTTTTTATCTTAAGATATATTAAACTTTAATTATTTTTTATTGCATCTAATTCATGTAGTCATATTCATATCAGCATTTGATTGGAATACCCAATGAAACTTCATTAAAGAGAAGTATTAAATTAAAGTTTAAATATTTTTATTATACAAAATAAAACTTATAAATGGTGATAAAATACTTTTTAAAAATGAAAAATAATGGGTGAAATTAAATCAGACATAAAAGAAAGCTAATTTTTTATTCACACAAACAAAATCAGATTCATAAAATTTGTATGTGAACTACAAAAGTTTTTATTTTTTAAAAGATAAATAATATACAGTCGAATTCAAGTCAGGCGTAGGCCTTAACGCTGGCCAAACGACGAAGACAAAAATAGTGTAACTTTCAAACGGAGGTGTAACAGTAAAATATAGAAAGGGGTGCTGGAAAGAAGTTTCTTTGAAGAAACAGAAAGGAAAGGACAAAGGAGGGAGGGGAGTATAGGCTAATCGGCTTAAGCCATTTGCGTAAAATTATTATATTATATATAATAAAAAGAGAAGAATTGACGTAACCCAAAACAATGGGCACAGAAGTCTAGGGGTAGTCTCAGATTTCAGAGAGATGCCTTTTTAGGGATCCGAGCTGATAGGCAAAAATCAGACTTTTCTTTTGGAGTGGTCTCACTCACGAACACCCCTCACTCGGTAAGATTATAGTCTTTGTGTGGGCCTCAATTTCTTACCCCACGTACACTATCCTCACACGCATGCCATTCACACTTCCTTCTCTCTCTCTCTCTCTCTCTCTTTTTTTTTTTAATATTAATACAATATATTTAATTATATAATATAATATATTACATACTAATTTTAATTTATTTATAATTTTAATAATAAATAATAATAATTATAATTATTGATAATTAAATGATAATAATAAGTAAATAATAAAATTGATAAAGTGCTAATGATAATAATAATAATAACGTGATGATAGAAATGAAGATAACGATAATAATGATATCGAGGTGAGTGATTTTTAGACATATTTTAGTAATAGCTTATGGGATGCTCTTTTATTTTGAATTTTTTAGTTTCTTATATAGTTATTTTATGGACTCAAAAATAGGCCAACAACAAGGAAAAAAAATTTCAAACAGGTTATTTGATCCCACTTTTTTTATACTATGCTTTGAAACTTTTTAGAGGGGAAGGAACAAAAAAAAGGGAAAATAAATAAAAATTTTATTCCTTCCCCTTATTTGAATTGAGAGAGAAAAATATTTAAAAGAAAGTTATTTTATGAGTAATAAAATTACTTTTTTACCCCTAAATTAAAAAAAATTTATAAAATATATGATTATATTTGTAATTTTGAGTATATTCTTCCTACTTTCTCCTTGTTTTGGAGATAAAGTAAAAAAGATAAAATATTTTTATTTTCCTCATAAATTTTTCATTCTTTTTTATTTTCTACTCAATCCAAATAAAAATAATAAAAAATAAAGTTATTTTTTCCTCATATTTTTTTCTTCTCTTATAAATAATAAAAAATAAATTTATTTTTTCCTCATATTTTTTCTTCTCTTATTTTCCTCCCTTCCCAAACATAGTGTTAATGTAGCACTGCCTTTAGTGGCGACAATCAAGTACTGGTGGTGGCTAGGTGGAGGTGGTGGAGGCAATGGTCGAATCATAGTGATGATAATTAGATGACAATAGTGACAGTGTTAGTAGTAACGGTGACTGAGTTATAATAATAAATACATTAAATCTAATCAATTAATTATAATTACATTTATTTTTACATGCGATGATATATTAATTAAAATATAATTTATTATATTATAAATAGAGTAATTAAAAATATAATATAATCATAATTATATTATAACTTTAATTATAATGTAGCGTAAATTCGCATTCATTTCAATTTTAGATAATACCATATTAACTTCATATCAAATTTGATACATTATTGTCTATATGAATTGAATATATTAAAAAAAATATAATAAAAAAATAATTAAAAATAAAATATGAATTGGATTGATCCTTATAATAATAAAAATAATAAATAAATAAATAAATATATATATATATATATATATATATAATTTTTTAATCCAAAATAAGTGTAGGAGAACAAGTTGATCAACAAATTCAGTTAAAAAAAACTCATATATATCTTTCTCCCATTTTTTTTTTAAATATTTAAATAGTTTGATTTAGATATTTTTAATTTGTAATTTTATTTAACGTCTAATTATTAAAAAAATAAATTAAATGCATCTATAATTATTTTTTCCCTTATAGATTTATTTATTTATATACATGTATTATAATATAGTTATTTGAGTATATTTCACCAACAATATTTTAAATATGAACATGTGAATTTTTTGCCTTAGTATATAATTAAATAATTTTTAATAATATTTTATAATATTATTAATATTACATTAATTAAACATATCATAAAAAAAATAAATATGACATATTTCTTTTTCATTTGATTTATTATTTCATAAAAATTATATGATTCGATTTAATTTAATATTTTTTAAAATTCAAAATTTTAGAATAATTTTTGTAAATTACTCCGAATTGCATGAAATTAAATTAAAAATATATAAAAAAAATTGAGCATTTGAGTCTTTTAATATTTTTAAATAGTTTGCATGATTTAAAGGGTTTAAAGAAGACTTTTACCAAAAAGAAATTTACACATGTACACACTGAAATGGTGTGAGTGCATACACGATAGTGGGTCCTATGCTATTGTGTCAATATGGAATGGAAAACCAATTGCGGAGTCTAGACGAGACTGTCGAGAGTCGAGACAAACAGAAGAGTGCCGACTTGGACTAACGAGTGCTCAGTGTCTTACAGATGTGATGTGACTTTTACGTGGCCTGCTGGGCTCCACCTCTCACCAACCACGTGAACTTACTGGGCCCCACTTTCACTTACTTTTTTATTTTGCACCGTTCTCTGTAACCTTCCCCACGCGCCACTTTTGAACTGCTGTGTACACTCTCTCCGCTTCACTGAAAAAATTTTAAATAACTTTAATTTGGATTTATTTGATAAAAATAAAAAATTATTAATTTATTTGATTTTAAAACTTAAAATTAAACTTATTTGATTTTTGATAAAAAGTTGTAAGTTATATTTAGATTTTTTTCCCAATTTTTATATACTAATGTATGATTTATTTTTTTATGAAAATAAATTTTTAAGTTAAAAAAATTAGTTTTTTTATTATTTTAAACATAAAATAAAAAAAATTAAAATTTAATAAAATTTAGATTCCAAATGAATGAATAATTAAAATTTGAAAATAACTAGTAAGGCTTTCACTCCCCAAAGTATAATATTATTTATCTAATTATCCTGTTAAAAGATTTTTCAGAAAAATAACACATTTTTATATCAAATTGTGACAAAAGTTTTTAAACTCAACACGATAACTTAATCAATGAAGGCAAAAAAAAAAAATCAATATATTATTAAGTAAATATAAAAAAAATTAATAATACTTTATTATAATTAATTTATTATATATTTTATAAATAATTATTAAAATTAATTTAATTAAATTTTTATGTAATATTTTTAAAAAATTAATATAAATGTTTAATTGAAATTTTAAATAATAATATTTAATTATTTATAATAATATGATTAGTTTTTTGTTGTTATAAATAAATATTTTTTTAAATAATCATTTAATTTTAATTATAAAAAGTTATAATATAATTTAGAAAACAATTAAAATAGAGTAAATGAAAATAGTGAATAATAATTTAAAATTATTTTTCAAATTTTAATTAAATTTTAAAAAGTTAACACATATTGAAGGAATTAAATAACTAACAATAATAATCGTTTCATAATTATAAAATAAAATTTATATAAAATTACTATTAAACTCACTTAAAGTTTTTAAAACTTTTAAAGTCCAATGTTCATCAAAATTTAATATAAGAATAAAAAAAAATTACCATTAAATCCTTAAAATTTTTTAAAATTTCAGAAGGATTCAATGCCTCCCTTGGCCCACCCCTGACTCCGCCCCTAGTTAAGCGTTTGAATTTTGGAGTCGTCTTTATTAAAAAGGTTTTATCTAAATATCATTTTCAATCGAAATATAAAAATACCATGTATTTAAAAAAAAGGCTATTCTATTTTTAATAGTTAAAATATTTCACTTTTAAATATCAAAAATTATTTCATTTTTATTTTTTTTCTGATTTTACAGATTAAACATTTTTTTCTTCTTTCCATTTCTTTTCTAATCTAATAAAAACTCCAAGCATATTGGGAGGGAAATGGGCTTTTAACCGAAGCTAGAGTGTAAAACTTCATATGCTACGCGCCCTTGACGCTCAAGTGGGAGTACATTGGTCTCTCGTGGGCCAAGACGGGGGCATAGCTTGTCAACCATTGCTTTCCTTAGGCCCATTGGGCCCCACCGTGAAGCTCCTTCTCTGTTACTCCACTTCCAAGGCACTGCTTTCGTTGGATCAACGCTGCCGTTACTTCAGCATTTATAAAAAGTGAAAATTATTATTTAATCTTCATATTTAATAAAATTAATTTTTTTATTTTTAGTCTATTAATTGTTATTTTTTATTAATTAATAAATTTTAATATAGTAAAATTATTATTTAATTTTTTTATTTTATTAAAATTAATTAATTAATTCATATATTTTTAAAAATATTAATATTTAATTTTGTATTTTAAAAAAAATTAATTAGTTAATTCTATATTTTGAAAAATACTATTTTAAAATATATATTCCTAAATAAAAATAAAAAGTTTGTTGTGTATTAAATCTGAATTTATAATTTTTTTAAATTATTTAAGTATTTTTATTCAATCCCTTAAGTAATTTTTTATTGAAAAACAATACTTAAAAGAATTATTTGATACAAATTTCTAAGTAACTAATTAAGGCGATAATTCAGAAAAATTATTTCCTTACACAATAAAATTTAGTTTTCACACAATAAAATTTTTATTTTTCATTTTGAAATATTATGCTTTTCAAAATATACGAATTAATTAGTTTTATTAAAATAAAAAGATTAAATAAATAATATTTTTAAAAAATATAATAATTAATTAATTAATTTTATTAAAATGGATGAATTAAATAGTAGAATAATCAATATTAAAATCTATTAACTAATAAAAAATTTAATGGAAACTAAATAGTTTAATAGAATCAAAATATATAAAATAGTATATTTTTTAAAATAGATAAATTAAATAATTAATATTGTGCGGTTTATTTCTTATTCTCATTGTAAAAAAACACAATCATGCCGTTGAATTAATATTTTAATAATCGAACGATTACTTCGTAATATAAGACATTAAGAATTTAAATTTTATGCAATTTTTAATATTTATATACTAGATTAGTCATTAAATCTGCTTATTAAAAAGTAAATTATTTTAATTGTATTCTTGAGGGTCACAATTTACTTATTTAACATGATTTTATGTAGCTTTCAAGCCTTAATATAAGAGGTTACTTTCACGTAAAGTTTCCTCTATTGCCAATTATTATTTACAATTCACTATCAAGCATGACAAAATAAGAAACTATCCGCTATAATAAATTTAGGCTTTAATAAGACTTTTTAAATAGTATATATTATTAAAGTAATGAATGAAATAAGATAATATATTTAAATATTAAATTGACATATAAAATAATAAATACTATATATAATATCATGCATATTATAAATCAATATGAAAATATTAAAAATTTTAAGTTAAGAGTTTATGCATATTACTGATAATTTATATTAATAAAATATTTTAAATTTTTAATAATATATAAGATATGCTATTAAAATCTAAATTTATCGTAGTGTCAATTTTAAATAAGCTTCACTTGTGTAATTTTATAATAAAAATATAAATTTACAAAATGATGAAAGTTTTAGTGACGAAATAAAATTTCAACGCTAATAATATTAATTAATAATTTCTCATTAATTCGTCGCTAATACTTGTAATGATATATTAAAAATTCATCACTAATAGTTTTTTGAATTAATTATAAATTAGTAACGGTGTATGTTCATCGCTAATCCATTAGCAAGAAGTCAGTTTTTTTTTTTTTAAATTACCCAATGCACGAAATTAATTAATCTATGAGTTATTCAACATAATAAAGTAAATAATAGTGATGATAAAATAAATAAATAAAATTATAAGCTTGTTATGCTATTCTTGTCTCTTGTGGCTACGGAAATAAAGAAAATGGGAGACGTAGTCGAGGTTGCTGTATTAAAAAAAAAAAAATTGCTTGTGTACTTTAATATTATAGTAAAAAAAGCATAAAAAATATAAAATAATAATATGGAGTTCACATGTTGTTTGAAGTGGAAAATTGGAGAGAATAATTCTTGGATCATCTGTTACGAAGCACTGAGATGTATATGTCTGAAAATATTGGAAATTAAAAATTATTTTATGTACTTTTTAATAATAAAAATTATATTAAACATGATTTAATATTGCATTCATGACAAAACATGAGATCTTAGGGATCATCTACTGGATTTTCTGAAGGTATTTTATTCACCCATTACTGGAAATCTGCAATTTTTAAAAATTTTTATTCTAGATTTGAACAAATATAGATGTAATTATTAAACTAATTCTGATTCTGGATTAAATTAAGAAGAGCATTAGCTAATGGTAAGACTATTCATGGAGATGTTGGAAACGGTGCACATGCTAGGTTTGGTGGGTGAGCAACATGAAGATGTCAATGCAAAATGTAGAAGACGTACACCTTAAAGAAGTCACATTGCATAACAAACTTTCAAGTTTTATCGAATTTTATTTGGAGACAATCATCTTCTTCACCATGAAGATGAATAATCATAAGTTGAAACATAATTCTTACAGCTTGAATAATGAAATTAGTGACGGTTTTAGAGGGTAGGGAAGCAGTCACTGTGTATGACAATACTGTACCAGTAAGAGAATTTTCGTCCCTGGAGTTTATAGAGATGGTGATGCCGAGAAAGGATCAAGAAATGGTGTTTGCTCGTTGGAGCTTGACCACAAAGAGTTTAAAGGTTTTGTGGATAAGTTTCATTGATCTGAATTAAATATATAAACATGGTCAAGCAAAGTTGCTTGAAACGTAAAAAGAAAGAATCACAAATACAAGGAAAGCTTTACAACAATAGGAAGAAAATTGCACAAGACCAGGAAATCATAAAGCTCCACAAAATTATTATATTGAAAGCAAAATCAAACTGGGTGATTTTTTTAAAGAAGATCAATCAGGCTATCCTTTGATTAATTTCCTTTAATATTATATGATTTTGCATTTCAATTTCACATTAATAAATTAATTGGTTTTATACAAGAACTTCTAACGATAAAATAATATAATTAATGGTTTGGTTTAAAGGGCTAATTCGCATCTTCAAATGGACAATTGTGCACTATTTGCGGCTTATTTTGTTTCTTTTATGAAGGAATCAATTCTTATTTTATGAAATAGAGTTTAAACTTAGGGTAAAAGTTCAATTTAACCCCTCAATTATAGAAGAGTGAGGTTTAGCTCTTAATTTTTAAATACGTTCAATTAAGTTTTTAATTCTCATTGTTAAATTAAAATTAGAATTTATTATGCTACAAAGATGGACACTTAATGGTTAAATTATTATTTGGAATGGGGTCAATAATAGTAACTATTGTGTATTGTGTGTTTGTGTCTTTCTCATAATATAGTAAGAAATTTTGTCTGTAATAAAGATTCTTATGTTTTTATGCAAAGCTAGGCTTGGACAAATTATTAGGTACACTCGGTGTATACGTGTCTTCATTTATAAAGCAGTAGATTTCATTTTCTTAATTTTATAGTGTAATTGCTTTTATATAAGCGTTCGGTATGCTACTTTTTAATATACTAAGTGAACTCTATAATTTATCGCTAGCAATGGCAAATCCACCTTATTAGATGAGAAGTTAATTAATCCCTCTTTTTATTATAATTTTCATGTAGATATATGTGTATTTTCAAATTGACTTCTCATAAATTTAACTATTGACCCGTCTTTTTGATAAACATTAAAATAAATTATTTTAATTATATGACTTGCTTGAATATGATTGATCTTTCACTTATTTTCACATAAAAATGTTAGTTAAATTGACTAAATTTTATCCTATTAAATTTTTAAATGTCGAACTTTTAATATTTGAAAATCAATTGAAAAATTTTAATTTTAATATATTGACCTTGGAAAATTTTTTTTCTGGAACCGCCACTAACACCTAGGAATAATGAAGTCATGGTTAGTTAATAGATTGCAAAGCAATGTGCATATATTGCTAGTACAACATTTACCATGCAGTGTATTAATAATTGTACGTCTATGCTCATAATTAAATTATACTTTTTTTTCTCTTAATACTATAATAGTTAAATGATATTATTAGTTAATTTTGATAATTTTATAAAATTATGTTATACTAAAGAGATATTATAGATTAATTTTTTTATCATATTAAATTTATTTTCCTCTTTTCTTAGTATTTATAATTGGACATATATTTTCAGGCCAATTTAAACATATATCAAAATTAAGTTTCATTCTCGAAATAGCCTAGTACAGTACTCATAAATTTTAAATATTTATAAAGTATTTTCAAATGAAAATAAAATAGAATAAAATTAATTTTATTGGTTTAATTAAATCTATTTATTAGAGAATTTGTAAAAGAAGAAAAGTATTTTTTATGGTCAACCGCAGAATTAAAAAAAAATCAGGAGAAATTTCCATCATAATTAAATGAAAATGAAAGAAAATTTTTTCCCAAAAGTATTAAACTTAAACATAAAACCTATAGTACATATCAAACAATATTGGTAAAAAAAAATGAAAAACACATAAAAGTGAGCTCAAAAAATACAAATAATAGAATACATACGATGCTGTAAAAAATAGTATACAGAATACTAACAGAAAATCAATTAAGTCATAAATTTAAGAAAGTAGGATCCATACTTTTACGAGTGATAATGCACGTATATTGGACACATTCAAGAATTTTTCCTTTCAAAGAAACGTAGACGATTAATGAATTTTAGCTTATTGATATTCGAGTTATCTTTATAATTTTTTTTTTTTTATAAATGAATCTTCTTTAAAATAATGAGATGCCAATTTCAAATTTAAATCGAAGGAAAATATATACATAAAAAAATTTTATATGTATAACTTTACAGTTGAATTATGACAAGAAGCAATAAAATAAGATCCTTTTAAGTAAGTCCACAAAATAATTATGATTAATCTTGGAAAATTCTACATTTCTAAAATTCCAATGATTAATTGACCAATTTGTATAGCCACTCCATAAGCTTACTTAAAATAGTAAATATGTATAATGAAAATGATGGAAAGCATAAGCATTAACCAACCGATGTGGACTGTATAGTATAAATACAAATACTTCCAAATCTTTAAATAATTCTGTCAAATGTTCCTTATTTTTCCTTGGAAAAGTACATACATGTTCTTGTAACTTCTCTGCTGTTGCCTAATTTACTGATTTGCAACACTTATATGGAAAAATCAATTGAACTTTGTGAAGTGTATCAAATCGTATAATTAATTAATTTCCATTTTCTATATATTGAAAATTAGGAATCAAATTGGATTCATTAAAAATTGTTTTTATTTTAGCATAAATTAAGTCATTTCAGATTTATCTAAGTTAATTCTAGTTGTATACTTTCATGTTGAATCAAATCTATAAATTTGGCTATTTTTCATAATTCAAAACACATAAACAAAATATTATTAAAATTAAATAAACTTTATCTGATGGGTTATAATAATTTATGAATTCTAAGCAATGTAAAAGATAATATATTATTTCCTTATAAAATAATTTCGAATATCTCACAGCTTATGGTTGTTTTGAGGGAGTGCTATATATAAAATATATCACCTAATTTATGCTCTGACATATGAATCAAGTAATTATGGGAACTGATTATAATAAACGCAGTTTTGTCAATATTACTTTTAAATTAAAGGTAAGTGAACTGAAAAAAAAAGTTTGATTAATTGATTGCAAAGTGAATAAAAACCTTGAAATTAAATGCAAAAGTTTGCAAAATTAAAAACAAATAAAGTAAAAGATAAATAAACTACTTGAAGTCTAATTTGTGTTATTTAATTGAGTTATTAGAACTTTTTACATTGCCGCTTATCTGATATTTATAACTCTCCTTGTAGATAGCTAAAAATATCTAGAAGATGCATCTTCACGTTTTGTCATCGTTGACAGTTACTAACCCACTATCTAACTTCTTGAAACTGCTAATAACCTTTGCTAACCTCTATCTTAGCTAACTACCTGATAACTCCTTGGACCTTTATTTAATAACTACCTTAGGCCACTAATTAATCACATTAATAAAATAAATTAATCAAATTAATTTTATAAAAAAATAATTTAATTAATCTTACACTTAAAAATAATTAAAATTAATTGTTTTAATACAAATATATATACTAATTAAAATATAGAAAACACAATCAATGAATTTTACTTCATTTTCATTGACATCGCATTTAAGATAATAAAGTCTTGAATTTAAATTTTATATAAGATTAAAAAAATAAACGAATATACGTGTATATATATATATATATATATATATATATCAAAACAAAAGCTAGGCAGCTTAACTAGCCATTTAGCCGAGTCTATATTAAACATTTTGAGTAAAGTTGATGATGACGAAAGTGATGGAGACCTATACGTTCTTTATCTAATCTTAGCAATGAATTCAAAATTTTCAAAAATTTGCTTGATTAATATATTTTTTTAGTGTATAGCTTTTCAAAGTCATGTCCCTACCATAGACTATAAGACACATACGCAACTATTTTTCTAAAAAAGTTGATGGGAGAGGCCTCCCTACAATAATATTTTATTTTTCATAAGAAAATTAAATTATATTTTATTTTATTTTATTTTTATATAGAAAAAGGAATACCCATGAATTTCTTATTGGAAGATCTTCAAATAAGCACAAAAGAGGATAATTCAATAGTCATGAAATACATATTTCAATTGGCTTGACTTGTAATTTGTAACTTGTCAATTTCTCTTTTACAATTTCCACCAATTACATATCTATTTATGATTGATGTTTTCTTCATGCTAATTTTGTGGCTTCACATCACAAATTAAATCAATGTCTATATCTTGTTAATTAATTCTATTATTAGACTAATAATTTAGTGAATTAGTTACTAATTTCTTCATAATGTAGCTTATTAAAAATTTAAATTCTAATATTCTCCCTTTTTTAATATATATAAATTTTATATTATTATTTTAATAATATATCAGTTATTTATCGCATGGGTATATATATTCGAAGTTTGTTTAGACGTGTCCAGCAGAGAATGGTTAAAAAAGCAGCCGAGTCAAGGTCCATAGGCTAAGGGGAAGAAAAGAGAGGTTAATGGTCAAAGATGTTGGCCAAATGAGGTTGGTGTTAACGAATGAGAAACAGCCGTCGGCCAGCGCATGAAAACAAAAGCGTCAGTCACTCTTATGAAATTTGTCTTGAACGGCGCCGTCTCATTCAAAGTTCCCTATTTGGCTGCTGTCTTTTTCGCGAGAGAATCACCCTTCTCATTCTGGGTTTAATTAATTGTTAAATATAATTAATAGCACGAGAGCGAATATTTCCAAAGCATTATAAAATGATTAATAAAAATATATATTTTATTATATATATATAACAAATATAAGAATTAAAAATATAATATTTCAAATAATATATATGGAAAGAATCAACATTATAACTAGCTTAATTATTATTATTTATAATATTTTATTATCTGCATCCAATTGCTATATTAAAGACCTCATATCTATAATAAATATAAATTAGTAATCTACCCATGTGTTGCCTGTGAAAAATTAAATTTATAATTTTTATTTAATCTAAATTAAATGAACTAATCGATTAAATTATTTATTTTGACAAAAATTTAGTTATTATATTAGCTTATATATCAATGTATATTTAGTTAGTAGTATCTATGATAAACCAAAATAATTGATCAAATTAAAATAAATATAGTAGAATTTCTGTAAACAAAGATTTTTCAAAGATTGAATTGTAATTCTTAGCTCAAAAAATAATTAGTGAAAATTTTTTTAATATACCTAAAATTATGAAATAATGTGAATGGATTATGTAAAAAATATTATTAAAATTTTAATATTTCTAAAATAAAAAATTATTTATTTGCATGACTAATAATTGTTTCTAATAATCATATGAAATAAAATTTAACATGTCACATGAATTTAATATTTTAGAAGAGACTCTTAATATATCAATTTTTCAGTTTTTAATTATAATAACAGGCCTGATAAAAATTGAATTTATAATTGAAAAATAATTTAAAATGGAATTTCAAACTCATTTATGATGATATTATTAAATTATGTATTATTTAATACTAACAAATAAAATAAAAAAAATATAAGTTAGAATGAAATTTCAAACTTAATTAAGATAAAATTATTAAGTTAATATCAATAATAAATTTATAATTAGAAAAAAATAAGTTAAAATGATATTTTTTAAATAAAATTATTTTTTTTAATAATGTCCAAACAGACAATTCATTTTTAGCTTAAAAAAAAAGAAAACTAAAATTTAGAAGTTCATATGTGTTAATGCATATATTCAATTGTTAAGAAATATGAAGCACACATATTTTATTTTTGATGAAGTGTTTGCATCAGACTTTTTCCTATATAATATATATTTGATATTGCATTTACACTTGTTTTATATATTTTTATACATATTAAAAAAATTTAAAATTCAAAAACTTTTAAAATTTGAAATAAATATAACTTTTATTCATATTAATTGTATCTTATATACCTTATATGCACTACCAATGAAATAAATTATTAATTTCTTTTTTAATATATAAATATATATATATACATATATATATATATATATATATATATATATATATATATATTTATTTATTTATTTATTTATTTATTTTTTTGTGATAAACTTCAGGCTATGATTAAAGACTTTTTATGGGGTAAAAAAAAGAGGAGAAAAATGCCTTCATGTATGCAGTTGGAATCAGTTGAGCATGCCTAAGGAAGAAGGAGGACTTGGATTTTAGGACTCTGAAAGTTTTAACCGAGCATTATTGGCTAAGCAAGGTTTTATGAATTATTACTTCTCCTCTATCTTTTATGGCTGGAGTCTTCAAGGATAAGTACTTATTTGACTTCTTTTAATGCTTAATTGGGTTCCATCGACTTCTTTTAATGCTCAATTGGGTTCTATGCCGAGTTTTACTTGGTGAAGAATTTTAGTTGATCAAGAAATTCTTAATCTAGGAGTGAGGTGGCAAATTGGCAATGCTAATGAGGTTCAAATTTGGTCTAACAGATGGATTCCACAACCTATGTCTTTTCAAATTGTAATGCTACAACATTTGCTTCTTATGGAATGCCACAGTAATTGATGATAACACTACAGTATGGAATTGGGATTTAGTTTCTAATGCTTTTTTACCAGTGGATGTAGATCAAATTCATAACATTCCTTTGAGTGTCGTTTGAAGGATTGATACTTTGGTCCAGCATTTTCACCCTAGTGGTGACTATGTAGTTAAAAGCAGATACCGAATAGAGCATAATATGTTATGTATTTTTGTTATTTTTTATGTGGTTTGAATTTTAGATATATGAGCATTAAGTGTTTAATCCTCAGAATATTTATTTTCTGGTTGGCAATATGGTCTTGAAGCTTGCTTCTATTTGTGCCCTAGATGTAGACAGTGTGATTGATATTAGTTCCATTGCTGCCACTCTTAGATGAACTCCTCCACTTGTGGGCTTGATTTAGGAAAAATTTTAGAAATAAAATACAACCAAGTTAAATGAGCCGGTGCCTTAGTGATAATCCAATGGGAAGTTGCGGTCCTCGCAACTAGGAGCCCTAAACCCGAGAGAAAATTCATAAAATAATTTTTGGGACTCCAGAGAATAGTCATTGAGGATTCTATGGCATTAGAATGCCAAGAAAAGGCTTAGAAAAATTTTTCAATCAGTACACACAATTTTAGTTCGTTAAGCTAAACAGAGGTCATTTTGATCATTTCGTCTTCAGAGATGATTTTTGACCAACTTGCCCATTTATGTAAGTGAATTATATGACATAAAATATGAATAAATATTGTTGAAAAATATTGAAACTTTGTTGATAAGATGGAGTTTGGGAATGATTGAAAACTTATTAGAAGTGTTTTTCACAGGTTCCGAAGAACTGTTTTCTCCATTTTTAGCCGGCACTCTGCCGAATTTTCTATAAAATTTGTGAAAAATTCAGATTAATCAAAATTATAAATAAATGAATTAAAAATGATAAATTGTAATGGAAATATGATTTGATGCTTCTGCATACTGTGTGGTATATCTTGCTCGGCTACACTGTAGACGGGTAAGGGGTGTCACATTATCCTTCCATTCGATGATTGTTGAGATTGCAAATATTTGTTGACAAGCTGTTGGTTGAAGCACATATGTGCATTGATCTTAAATCCATTCTTATAGATTTTTATTTCCACTACTGTTATTTGAGGCTCTGTCAATGGTCTTTTGCTCCTCGTTGTTGCAATAGGATGGCTCATGCTTTAGCTAACCTTTTTTGTACTCAAGCAGATGATGAACTTGTGATGTACCTATTCCTTTTGGTTAATGTCAGTGGCTTTGTTATTCGTTTTTTTTTTTAAAAAAAAAAGTGAAGGAAAATCAATGAAAATACAACTGATTGGCAATTCAAGATTTTTTTTTTATTCAAAAAGTCAATAAAAAGATCAGATCTACAAAAATTTTTAGAGGGACTCTACCTTCTCTTTAGAAACCACTTTGCATCCTCCTTTTCTTTCTATTTTTTCTACTTTTCTCCCTTTAATATTCTCTTTGGGTAGTTTTTTTGTTTCTTCTTTTTAATAACTCCCAAATTTTTATCCGTTTGGAGCATATTTTGGGCATATATCTCAGATCTATATTGTTAATAGATTTTTGAGTGAATAAATCCCATATTTATTCTTATTGGTGGATCTTGAATTTTTGTAGTGTTTTTTCTCTTTTAATAGATTTATTTATTTTTTGTTGTTGAGATATTTTTTTAGAAAATAGTACTCAAAGTAGTGTAAATTTTTCATTCAATGAGAGTTTTAAATTTGAAGGTTATCTGGTGGATTCATAAAAGGATTATGAAGTTGAAGAGTGGAGTATCCAGTCCGCCTATTAACCAGTCTACATGCTCTGTCAACAATATCAAATCTTCTAAACTATTTCTATTATTTATTGTATAAGTAATTAGTCATTTACGTAAAAATATAATATATTAATTTGTATTGTTCCTATGCACTCAATTTTAATTAATGAAATATTTTCCATTTTTATAAAAAAAAATCAATTAAAAAATTTATAAACTTAATAGCTCCATATTGATTTAACATATAAATTTCAAAAATTTGAAAATTTGAAAATGACATTTAAAAAAATGAAAAATCTAAGCAACTTTGTAACATGTGAAAATTGAGATGAGTTGTTTTTGAAAAAAAGTAGACTATGTATTTCACTATTTTTATTTGAATATGGCGTTGAAGTAGACCATATTAGTTTAAACTTGTTAAGCAAAATTTTACAAAAAGAGATGTAATTATTCTTACTTAAATCATGTTAATAAAAATTAACTTATAATTTGGCACTTACAAAAAGAGAATCTAGCTAATTTCTTAAAGTCTTGTCCATACTTAAGGGATCCAAATTTCTTCAAATTTTCTTCTAATGCATCATTAATCTTTAATTTACCACAATACCTATTAAAAATATCAAAATTATAAAAATTAAATATAAAGTAACTAAAATTAACAATTTAGCTAAAATAAAGTTAAAAATATAAAAATTACTTAAATATAAGGATAAAATGAATGCAAAACTACACTAAAATATTTAAATGAAATAGCCCAATCAATTAAGCCAGCTGAATAATTTTAAATTTTAAATCAACTTATCTAAACATAATGTGTGTGTGTGTATATATATATATATATATATATATATATATATATATAAAATAAAAGATTCCCATAACAGTCTTAAAAAATTGCCTCCAACCCATATATGATCATGAATTCATGATTCCATCTAAACTCACCAGAATTCTTTAGCATGATTCTTAATCTTCTAAGTTTAGATTAAAAAGGATTAAAAAAAATTAAAATTATGATTTCGCAAAAAAAAAAAAAAGTCAATTACTAACTAATGCTGCTTTTGATTTGAACACGAGAAATGGTTAGACAAAATTTTTTTTTCTTATACAATTGGCTTTTATTGAAAATTTCAACTTAAAATTTAACGGTTTGAGATAGAGCAGTGTATGCTATTAGGAATCTTGAATTGAACCGAAAAACTGCATTGAAATGATCAGAAAGGTATCAAATTAAACTTATTTTGATACTTTAGTTTAATTCTGGTTCTTCATTAAGAACTGAATCGAAAATTGAATTTGTGCATATATTTTTTTATCATATATTATATAGTTTTAATACAATTATATATATATATATATATATATATATATATATATATATATAATTAAGGATTAAATATAACTTGACATTATATTTCATTTCTTTACATTTTCTTAATAATTTTAATTATGAACATATTAAATTACCTTATAATTTTTAATTGTAAGTATATACATATACATATATATATATATATTAAAAATTTAAAATTAAAAAGAAATATTATATGACATATTATGTATTAATAACTCACTTTAAAATTTAAATGTTAATTAAGTATGACTTTTTAAATAAAAGATTGTATAAAATTGTTTGAAAAACTAATAATCAAACCAAAATCATACCAAGCTGAAACCTAAACAATAAAAAAATTAAACAAAAATTATACCAAAATTTCACTTTCTGTTCCTAAGTAAATTACGAATCGAAACTGTAATCGTACATCCCTAATTTTAGAGTTGGCTTTAATACCACTAAATTAAAGCCCATTGATAACTAGACAATTATTTTATATATAAGACTATTTGTTTAATGAAAAATAATTTATATGTGAAAAATATTTTTATAAAAAATATTTTCTATAAAAAATATTTTTTCATAAAAATATCTTTTTATTGTTTGACATATGTCTAGTATTTTATGTCATTATTTACAAAATCTATCAAGCCAAGTATTGTGAAAGTTAGGAAAGTGAGGTTAGGAAAGTGAGGTTAGGAAAATGACTTTGATTTTAAAAATGAAATTCATTTTTCTTTATTTTAAGATTATTTTCTTTTGGCCAACAACTTATTTTTCTTTGACCAAATTTCTTAAATATTGAAACATTTGCCATCAAATAAACGGAACCTAAATGTAAATAAAAATGTAAATTATATAATTAATAGCCTTTGGCTTAGGGTGTTCCAACACCCAAAATCCTATAGCCGAGGTATAGTGTTTTAATTAGAGCTTAGAGCATATCTAAAGATTCCCAAATGCTCTTAGCCTAATGACAACATCAAATCCATGATTTGTGAATAATTGAACTTAATATTTAAAATTAAGGAAAGAAAACACCCTCCACCAACACACACATCATCTATAATCATTTTCATCATTAAAACTATATTTTTTTATTCATTACTTAATTATAGTTGCTAAAGCTGTGCTGGCATGCATATTGGTTAAGTGGTCCATTTCATGGTTATCTTATATTTATTATTTAGATCAAATCAAACAATCATTTTTTTTTTAATTTTGATTTTAATCTAAAATCAAATCCATCAATTTCGATCTAATTCTAATATAATTTCAATCAACTTGAATTGATTTAATTTCAATTTAAAATTAAATTAGTTTAATTTCAATTTTAAGTAGATGGTGCCATCTCTATTCAGAATAGCCCTTTTTTTTTTATCATAATTGCAGTTATTTTATTTTATTTTTAATTCAATTGGAGGCCCAATTCAATAACAACTAATAAGTTATATAATTAAAATAATAATCTCTCTTTTTCACTATAATAGTAATTTATTTTATAAGTAAAATAAGGAGACTTAAACTCGAAATCTCTCTACTCTTTACACTTTAAATATTAAAAAAGTCTAATCAGACTACTTCTAATTAACAAACAGTCCAAATAATAATAACTCTTAGGTTAGTCCTATAAAAGTTTAATTAAGTAGAATTAATAGAAGTATATAAATGGCATAGCTCTAAAATTATCTCACTATATTGACAAATGAAATAATCCTATGTTCACAACGTAAAGGATTCATGCACTTTAAAACCCACAGATTTTTTTTTTTCAATTATGATAACAAAAAGAAGAAAAAAAGCAGAAAAGATCAAACCTGAGTTGTCTTTGTAATGTAGATGGAACCCGAACGCAGTATCCTTTGCGTGAAGAAAGTGGAGCATGCCACCCTATGCGTGAGCTGCATGGAAATACTTCAAAAAATATTAAAAAGTGATAATGATGGATCATTAATTAGTTAGTTAATTATAAAAATTAATCATAATTAATTAGAAAGGTGAGAACAAATGTTGGGTTTTCTTTTTGGATTAAGTAAAGCGGGGACCTCAATTAATTAAAATAAGCTATCGTGAAGCACCTGAAGTGAGAAAACGAAGAAACAAAGAGATTCTAATTAATTTTTTTTCTTCTTCTTTTTAAAAAAGTTTACTTTTATGCAAATTATTTCCATGGAAAACCATAGATGTCCACATCAACCATTTGGTCCCATTGGATAGACTTAGTGGAACATGGCATTGTTTTGCTTCTTCACTCTCTCTTTTCAAAATGCAAATTCATCAATTCGAATTACATCTCTTGAACACTGAAAATTTAGGTTGATTGAGTCAATTAAAATGGCTCAATTTCAAGCCGAGTCATATGTATTATTAAGTTAACCCTTAATTTTATGAATTATTTGGATTCGAGTCATTTCAATTTTCGTAAGAACTAAAATGGGTTAGAATTAGTTTTAGGTCATTGGTTAAGTCAAAATTGGCTGACAATAATCATTAATATTCGTGGAAAGACTCTTTTAAACAGTAATCGTGTATTGTGCTACAGATACGTTGTGAATAAGTGTAGAAGTAGATATATGAAAATGGAAGTTATCAACTATGCTTATAATTTATCCTCCATCGTCAACTTTCCTGTCTGATGGGGTTGAGTGCCGTGGGCATCCGTTTACTTGGAAAAATAGAAGAAAGGGTTAGCTATGGAAGTCGGTTTCCTTCATCTCCAGATCTGATTTGATTGATGGTTCTGATATGGCTACTTGTTGGTCCTCTACATATGATCTAGAACTTTAATTTTTTTTTTCTTATTTAGAAATTAAAATTCTATAATAATTTAATTTAATTGATTTTTTTATTAATTTTTATATTTTAAATAAAAAATTTTAATTTTTTTAAATTTTTTAAAAACTAAAATAAATATGATGGTAAAAAAATTTAAATTATAAATAATTTATTAAAAAAAAAAAGATGATGTCTCCCATTTCAATTAGTGATATGTAGATACTCTAATTCGTTTAGAAAGCACGAAATAAACATATTTATTGAAACCATATTAAAAAAAAAGTAAATAAAATAATAATAATTTTAAATAATAATAATAATCAAAGATAAAAGGTACATGGTAGTCTGGAATCGGTCGAGCCGAATAACCAAAATGTTTTAAAATATAATCAAAATTGAACTGAAAATTTTGAAAAGGCAACTTAAAAAACTGAATTAAATAGGAGTTTTTATCTTTGATTAATATTGTTATTTTAGCATAATAATAATAATAATAATAATAATAATAATAATAACAATAATAATAATAATAATAAATAACTAATAATAATAATATCTCAAAAGAAATTAATAGATTATTAAAAGAGAAGTATTCAAGTTTTTTTTTGGGATTCTAGTAAAAATAGATATGAATATGATAATTTATTTAGATCTAATTTATCATAAATTTAAAATATAAATATACGGATGTCTTATGTCTTAGTTCATAGGCAAGAATTTTTCAGATAGACATTTTTTGAACATCCTTCAAAGTAGACAAAGATGGGTCTTGTGCAAAAATTAATTCTTTGGCAATAAAACTAAAGCAAGATTTTGAATCAAGCAATGTGTTTCCTCATGTTCAGAGACCTTTGAGCTAGAGCCAAACCCTGGTTTTCCCTTGTTATATTCAGTGGTCCCTCCTCCCAAAGGTTCCATAAAATTCAACTTTGACGCAGCTGTTTGTAAAGAGAAAGGTTTGGGTTCTGTTGTGGTGGTCGCTCGCAATCATCTTGGAGTTTCCCTCTTTTGTGGTCAGTCAAACAAGTTCCCCATATTTCTTCTCCCTTGCTCTGGACGCAATTGCACCACAGGAAGCAATAATTTTAGCTAGCGATAAGGGAATGCTCCGTCCATTTTTCAAAGGAGATTCAAAAATGATTATTAATACTGGTGATATATGGGCATATTCTATGCCCCTCTGAAGTGGATATAATAATGACACATACTGCTTCTTTTTTTTTTTCTTGCTCTTTGCTTTTCATTGAAAGGAAAGATAACTAGACTGCCCATAATATGGGAAAAATGACCTTAATTCAATCAAATTTTTTTTAATAAAAAAGGAAAAAAATATCTATTGCCGTATAACCTATCAATTTTTATTCAACTTATTATATTTTTATTAAATAAAAAAAATTGCGGTGGCTTAAAAATCTTATGAAGCTATAATTGTTTTTCATTCTAATTAATGATCTCCCTAATCTATTAGGGGAAAAAATGTCATGGTCTGTTCGATTGAGAGAGAGAGAGAGAGAGAGAGAGAGAGAGAGAGAGAGAAAAGAGCCCACATCACGTGCATCCACCAATCAATGATACAGAAAAAAGGGACACGCAAAAAAGGAACCATTGATCCCTTATTCTAAAGTATTTCTTCTATAGCGCATTGGGAAGCAAAACTAATTGGAGTCTCGTCGGTTGCCCGCAAGGCACATCAAACATCTGCATCATAGGCTAATTTTTACCGACTCTCGCTCAACTTTAAAATTTGTATACTTCATTATTTTATTTTTACTTTTTTTTTATTTTAAAATCTCTTAACTTAAAAAATATTATATAAAAATCTTTTATGTTAAAATTTTAATATATTTTTAATCAATTTAATACGTGACATTACCGCATTGTAAAATAAAAATAAATTAAGTACAATAAATTATTTCACCCAATAAAATTTAGCTTTAAAATCAGAAAACTCATCCGACATAATTTTTTTGCATATAAAAAAATGTGTTCCTGGATTTTCTCCAATCCAAGATGTTCGCAAATCAGCTTTGAGGTTGTACCTACACCTTGGATGAAAAATTGCTTCATTGTATCGTGACATTATCAATCAAGCTTCAACAGAAGAGTAGAATAGAAGAAAGGAGAGGATCCCCTTTAGCACCAATAGGTATTTAAAATGAAAAACAGGGGATTTTAGAAAGAAAGAGAGAGAGAGAGAGAGATTGAGAAGAGAGTAATATGAAGTTCATTTGTGGTATCTTTAACTTTTTATTTATTTTTATTTTATAATGTGGTATCATTACGTATCGGATTGCTTGGAGATATTTTGGGATTTTAGTATAAAAGACTTTTATGTGGTATTTTTTAAGTTGAGAGATTTTATAGTAATAAAATAAAGATAGGATGGAAGTGTAATGAACTCCAAAGTTAAAGGACAGCTGGTAAAAATTAACCTTACATAATAGCATAAGGAATAAAAAAAAAAGTGATGTAGTCGACAAAGTTGAATTCATAGATGAAAAGTGAACCACCTTATAACACCCCTAATTTTTAAATAATTATTTTATATGTAAATGTAAATATTTTGGTCTAATCCCAGGTGTTGTAGGCTTTGCATAGGTACTATCGTTTAATGGCAATTCGGCCGTCGCCCGGAACTATAATTTCGAGCCGAGCAGATAAGCTGCCAGAATTACTTCAAAATCGAGTCAAGATTATAGCCTACTCCACCATTTTTTGATGTTCTGGATGCGTTTCCAATATCTGAATTAGCGTAGGTAAGCCCGAAACCTATGTTTCCTTAATTATTTAGTTTTGAGTTTAGATTAAAAATTCATAAAATATTCGTGGGTAGTTATAAAATTATAATTCTTTTTGTATTAGCTTAGTAATATTGCTAAGGACTGTGGAGCAAATTTTTAGAATTTTTAGAGCTCAATTGGGCAATTTTTGCAAAATGGGTAGTTATAAGGACTAAATTGTAATTTTTTAAATTATGATTGTTGACTATTTGGATGGGCCCAGGAGGGGCCATGTGATGTGATTGAGATATGGTTGTGTGACTTGTGAATATAGAAGTGTATTTTGAGCCCTTTTGCAGGTTGGGTAGGTTCTAGGTATAGGAGGAACTCTGTCGGATTTTCGACACGACTTAGGATATCTTTGATTCTTTTTAAGCTTGTATTGAGTCAATTATATTAAATAATTATAATAAAATTATCAGGTGAGTCGGGACAACCTTCCTCCTCCTCCCAGTCGCCACAATGACCTCAATTCACGTCTGTGAGTAAAATATTTATTTTAATTATAATTTCAATATTACTATATATTCAGACATGCCCATACATCACTTATAAATATAAATTTATGTAGTTAAATACTAGACAAATTTTATGTTGCATCTTTATTTGATGAAATTATATGGATATTGTTTTATGGTATTTTGGAGCAGCGTGCGTGTGGTGTGTGGTATTGGATATGGACTGGATGGGTAGACGCGGCTGGAGCTTGACTCGTTGGGACCCAATCCTTTTATGGATGAGTCGAGGTAGGCACGACTCGAGATGATCTCGTTGGCCCCCTCATTTGGTCTATTAAGCGAAAGTCCGGCTTAAGATGTACTCGCTGGTAGAGATTGGATTAAGAGAGCTGTATGAGAGATCAGCTCCCATATGTCCACTGTTTGCATATTATATGAGTGCGTGAGTGCTTCATATTACCTTTTTGCTGTTATGATGTGATTTATATAAAAATTATGATGGTATTGCATTTCACTCTTTAGGATGAATTAGTTTTAGATAGCTATAAAAATTGTAGTTAAAATCGATATTTAACTTTCTGAGTCAAACGCTTACTCCTGTTCACCTTATTTTTCCAGGATACAGGAGATTTCTTGTTGAGTTCTAACCTGTCTCTCTCCCTCGCAGGTTATCTATTAATGTCTGTGATATTTTCTATAATTTTACTAACTTCTAGAATTCTGCATGTGTTATAAATATTTTATTTGAATTGGGTTTGTAATAAAATATCGTGTTGAATCTGTAAAATTATTAGATGCATGTATGATTGGATTGGATGAGAGAGCTGAGCTCCTATTTGTTTTTATGACATTATGATTATGTGAAGGGTGAGCTAAGCTCCCCAAATTATTATATATTGTGCTTACAGGTTAGGCGAGTCAAAAACTCCCCGTTGTATGGTCCATGTTAGGGCTGGACTTTGTCCGATTGTTTTCTTGAAATTGGGCTTAATATAGGCTTTAGGATTGGGTTAAGGAATAGTTAGGCTTACTACGGACCTCGGAGGCTTTAGGCTGACCCAGGTCTTAGTGCCAGTCCGATCCATAGGTTGGGTCGTGATACACCTTATATGAATTAAGGGTAGACTCGACAAAGGTCTAGTTTCAACCCCAATCAACCTGGAACCATCGGTTCTAAGGTCCAGTTTCAACCCGGAACCATCGCTTCTTTGGCCATTCGGGTTTGAACCGAAACTGGCCTGGATTTAGTTATTTCAAACTGGTTCTTGTTCAATCATGGATTCTAGGTCAATTTCAATTTGATTTAGAAGCGAATTCAATTTCATTTTATATAGTTATGGTTTTGATTGGATCCCGGTCTAATTTTTTATATGAATTTTGTACCAACATTCTTAAACAAAACTTAAATTTAAGAAAATTATAAATAAAATATCAACATTTGTTTTTATTGATATATAAATTTATTACAACAAAATGTAAAAATAAAAAAAAATGACTAAAACATATATATGATATACAATTTAGCTATATAATTTCCTTGTTAACACGAAATTAATAATTGATTCTCCTTAATTTCATTTTTAATATTACAATCACTCTTAGCTTGCAGTAACAAAATATACAGTTACCATTTTATTGCATATCATAATCTCATAAATATTTTAAAATATAACATGTAATCTAATCATAACTATTCATAAATCACCAAACTCAACAATTTTTATTTTAATTAAACAATGTCATTTTAATATTCTTTTATCTTAATCCCATATATATATATATATATAATTTCTCATAAAACATCTAAAAAAGTTTCCACTTCCACACCAATATATCTTATATAATATGCATGCATGCATCAATATAGCATTTTAACTCGTCATAAATTTATTGCGTTTAAAAAAAATTCATTTTTATACAAATTAATTTTTCTACAAATAATAATAATAATAATAATAATAATAATAAATAAATAAATAAATTCATAAAAAAATTCATCAATTAAAAAGAAATCCCTTTTTAAATATTTCTACACCTTAAGCACTCAAGAGTATATTTTTGAACTCATTAAACTTTAATAAAACTAAAAATCTAAATATACTAATTAAATTAAAAAATTTATAGAAATTATTGTGTGTCTTATTTGAGAATAGTTCAAGAATTAAAGATATTCAAAATCATATGCATAATCTAAGAAAACTGTTAAAAAAATATAAGTTCAAAATTTTAAATCAAATCTAAAAATCTAAAACATGTTAAAAAATTTTTAAATTATTGTGTATCTTATTTAAGAATAGTCTAATATTAAAGATGCTCAAAATATTTTAGAAAAAATGTTAAAAATTTCAAATTCCATTAGTGTCACACCTTACCCCTCTGTAAGGCATCACATGATCCCGTAGAATACCTAATGAACTACCGCACTTCACCTACCGATAACTCATTAAGTACCCTACAAGGGATTTTAAAACAATTTTCCTATTTTTGATAAGTGGTGAGCATTTTTAATAAGTGTTTAAAACATTTAGTTGAAATTAAAACTAATTAATATTTTTGGCCATTTTAGTTTTCCGCAAATTTTATAAAAATTTTGACAGAGTTTCCTCTATATTTTGAGAAAACCGTTCTTCGAATATCTGTAAAAGCACTTCTAAAAGTTTTTCTCAACCACTACTTCAGTTTCACAATCAAACTCAATCAATTTTTCAAGATTCACAAGTTCAATAATTCTCAAAATACTGTCAATCAATATCATTCATATTTCATTAAAAACAAAACAATTTGTACACAACCTTACAAATTTATATCAAAAGAAACACAAACTAAACTTTATTACAAACTTCATACAAATTTGTGTACAAGCTGCTCAAGACCCATTTTTACATGTCCATACATTTATGTGCAATATATACATCAAAAGAAGTATTCTGATTAGGGTATAAATTATACCCGAAGGCTTCAAGTCGATGACTTCACACACCTCAGACTCGATCTGCTGCTCCTCTAGTCTCTGTATCTGCAACAGCAATAAAAGCTATCGCTGAGTACTATGACTCAGTGGTGCACAATATACTAAAATAATCTTTATGCAAAACTTAAAGCACATTCATTCAAAAATTTAGCTAAACATGAAAATTAAATACAATCATGCATTGTGAGATTTTACATGTAAACCAAGTTCATTTCAAAGTATCAAAACACATTTCATAAAACCCACAGTTAGATCACGCCATTCGAAACAAATAGAATCTCAATAGCCAGAGGCTAAAGAGAAATCACATGAATCTCAATAGCCAGAGGCTAAAGAGAAATCATATCACAAGGCTAGCTAGCTCAAATATATGGATATCCATTCACATCCTCTTCTACTGGCACACCTCAACACTTCTCCAAAGAAGGAATCAAAATTCAAAACTAATTACCCCCACTAGTCGTGCTAGTGAGGTGTTCAAATATGTGGTCATGACACTGTGGTTTCAAAACTTATCTTAACAATTTGCTAAACATTGTCTTTTCAAATATACAAAATAACTTTCAACAATTTAGATCAAATATCATAAGAATGCCATAATCCAATATTTAATATTATTCAAATCGATATGCAAAAGATGATTATAAAAGTATATGTTGTGCACAAACCTCAAACGAGTCGCCTGTTGGCCTTGACTCGACTCCTCGGGTTCTGTCCCGGTATTCTTTTCCACTGAAACACGAAATTTTCCAATGTTTCAGTACTAAAACTTAAAATAAATCCAAAATAAACTTAACTTCACATTTACCTAGCTCTAACGTGTTAAATTCGACGTTCTCGAAATTTTGTGTTTCGGGTTACTATTCACTGCACTATTCAAGTCAAATTATTGACTTTCTAAGGCTTAATGGGTATGGGAACTCCAACTTCACCCACATACCACATTTTGGTCACCAAACTTGTTGGTTTTGGTCATTTGTTTAAAGCTTAGGTCATTTTGGCAAAATTGCCAATTTTCGGTTTTGGTTCTCCGAAGTTGTACTGTTCCATTGGTCGATCTACTGTTGGAATTTGACAAAACTTCCTTCATAGAAAATGTTCCTTATTGTCTTAAGTGTATTCTCATTTTTGGATCACCCCAATCGGAGTTTTGTAGCTCAAGTTATGGCCAAAATAAGTTTACTGTTCACATGTAATTCATACCGAGATTTTAGTGCTGGCAGATTTTTGGTCCAACTTTGGTTAATAATTTGACCAAGTTAAGTTCATAATTTGGTCTCACTTTCTTCATATGAAATGTTGTACTATGTCTTAGGTTTCCATCGGTTCAAGAATCGCCTAAATCCGAGTTTTCTAGAGAGAGTTATAGCCATCCAAACATTGCTGCTCAATGAAAATTCTGCAGAATCTCAGTACAGTAATTTAATTTTGCTCAAAGATTTTGAAAGGGTTAATGGCCTAATTTGGGTTGGTGTTCTCATGAAAGTTTTAGGTCTATATCATATCTAATTGCTGGTAAAATTTCAGGTCAATTTGACCTACCTAGCTCGAGTTATGACCAAATGAACAAGAATCGTTCATTTGGTCGATTTAGTGCGATGGCAGCCTGCAATCAATCCACTTTGGTCAATTGTTTCACCAAGTTTTAGTCAGTTTTTGGCCATGGTTCCTTAATGAAAATTGTGCTCTTTTATGTCTATTTTCATCTCCAATTGGTGGCATATCAATTGGACTTGTAAAATTTGAGTTTTGTTCCTTCAAAGTGGGTTTGGTCATGCTGCCAGCAGCATGACCATTGACCTACGAATTTGATTTTTATTCCAACAATTCCCACACAACTTATTTGGTCATAATTGACCATTATTTCACTTCACAATAAGTCCAACATGCCATTTATGCATTTTTCCCAAAATTTGGTTCACAACCCTAGCATTTAAAACCCTAACTCATCAATTTCACTACTTTGTTGCAATTAATCACACTTAATGGTTTTAATACTAATCATTCAACCAAGAAAGGTTTCTAAACTCATTCAAATGTATCATATCCATGCAAATCATATTCCTCTCAAGCTGCCCAAAATTTCAGTTTAATTCTTCCCCCATATTTGTTTCATTTAAATCAAGTTCTAAGCTCACTTTCAACCATCACATGTGCATTTGAATGGATAAATGAAGAGTTTAGCATACTAACCTTAGGTGAACCTTAAATCTTCATTTTTGTTCTTCTTCTTCCTTCTTCTTCTTGCTTTCTTATGCTTCTTCTATACTCTTCAAGATGCAATAATGAAATTCATGTGGAGAATTTTAGGGAAAGCATGTTTAATTTAGGGTTTCAAAAGCTTGGTTAGACTTATCCATGGTGGAAGATGAAATAAGTGAGAGGGAAGAGTGAGTCACGTTTTTCCTTTTGAAGATGATGAATTTAATTTTTTTTTTCTTTTGTTTCTTTTATTTATTTTGCTATGGAAGACCATAAATATCAAATTTAATAAATATTTAATAAATTTGTTTATGACATCATTAATGATGTCATCAACTTTGACTTTTCCAACCTCTTTTCTTTTCTTTTTTTTTTTCTATTTATTTCTCTATTAGTTCTTTAATTTTATTCTCGATTCCGAAATTTTCTTTTCTCCGATTTTATTTGTGATTAGGTCGAGTCGACTCTCGGTCAATTGACCAAATTGCCCCTCGGTTCATCGGTTTGCAAATAATCCAAAATTTCTTCCGGCTCTCGACCTAATTATTTGACTGGCTTCTTTTTCGTGGTTTTCTCTTTTCCACTGTGTTCATAAGGGTCCTAAGGACCGCAGCGTCACTTTTTACGGTTCGAAATTTGAGTTTAGAATGACTTCGCAGTCATTCCCGAGGAAGTCACTCATCGCTGTGACTCTCGGCTTGTTTAACGTCTTATGTTCTGTTTTTCTTATTTATAGTTAGCTAATTAAACATTACTAATTATTTGTGTTTATGGCTTCTCAAATTGTCTTAAGTGTGGCCCTAATCCCATTAATTGTCCGGACCGACACCGGTCACCGGAACAGTGAAATATACCAGGCTATACAACGGGGTGTTACAATTCTCCCCCCCTTAAATAAATTTCGTCTCGAAATTTTTACCTGGTATCAATCTCTGAACAGCTGTGGGTGTTGTCTCCTCATGTCCTCCTCTCGTTCCCAAGTAGCTTCTTGGCCCGAATGATGGTTCCACAAAGACTTTTACCAACGGTATCTGCTTAGTCCGTAGCTGCTTCACCTCATAAGCCAGAATCTTTATGGGTTCTTCTTCATATGTGAGGTCTGGATTCACTTCTATTTCTTCTACTGGTAGTACATGAGATGGGTCTGATCGGTACCTCCTCAACATGGACACATGGAAGACATTATGTATCTTCTCCAACTCTGGAGGTAGTGCCAACCGATATGCCAAAGGACCCACTCTTTCTAGAACCTCATATGGCCCGATAAAGCGAGGACTCGCTTTCCCCTTTCTGCGAATCTCATAATTCTCTTCCAAGGAGAAACTTTGAGGAAAACTTTCTCACCTTGCATACTCAATATCCCTTCTCTTGAGATCAATGTAGGACTTGACGGTCGATGCGATCTTAAGTCGATCTCGAATCACCCCGATTTTCTCTTGATTTGTTGAACAATTTGGGTCCAATCATTTTTCTTTCACCCACGTCATCCCAACACAACGGGGTTCTACATTTCCTACCATACAAAGCTTCATATGGAGGCATCCCAATGCTTGATTGGTAGCTGTTGTTGTAAGCAAACTCAACCAAAGGCAAGTGTGTATCCCAACTACCCTCAAACTCAATCACACAAGCCCATAGCATGTCCTCCAAAATCTGAATTACCCTCTCAGGTTGGCCATCTGTCTGTGGGTGGAATGCAGTACTGAAGTTCAATCTAGTTTCTAGGGCTCTCTGAAGACTACCCTAGAATCTAGAAGTGAACCTAGGATCTCTGTCTGATACGATAGATACTGGCACTCCATGCAGTCTCACAATCTCATCGATGTATAACTTGGCCAATCTTTCTAAACTGTAATCCATCCGATCGGAAAATGGGCGATTTAGTCAATCTGTCAACAATGACCCAAAGCGCATCATGACTCTTACGTGTCCTCGGAAGTCCCATCACAAAATCCATCGTTATTCTCTCCCATTTCCACTGCATCGGTAGTGGATGTAACAACCAGTGGGTACTTGATGCTCTGCCTTTACTTGGCGACAAGTTAGGCATTTGGATACAAATTCGCCACATCCCTTTTCATACCCATCCACCAAGAATGCTCCTTTAGCCCTCTATACATTTTTGTTCCACTGTGGTGCATGGCAAAGGAGACTCATGTGCTTCCTTCAAAATGATCGCCTCAAATCAACATCATTAGGAACACACATTCTGCTGGTGTAGCGAGACCATCATCTCTTATTGAGAATTACGGTTTCTTGCCTGCTGACTTCTTCCATCGACCGATACTTCGATCATTACGAGACCATTCTAATCTGATCAACCAACACTGGCTGTACATGCCATGCAATTGCTATTTGCCCATCATCATTAATCTCTAAACTGGCATGTAATGATCTCAACTCATGTACCAAAGACAAAGGAGTAACTTGTAGATTTGCCATAGTCTTACGACTTAAGGCGTCAGCCACCACATTAGCTTTCCCTGGCTGATAGTATATCAGATAATCGTAGTCTTTTATCAACTCTAACCATCTCCTTTGTCTCAAATTCAGCTCTTTTTGGGTGCCCAAATACTTCAAACTCTTATGATCTGTGTAGATGTAACACTTTTCCCCATATAAATAATGTCTCCAGATCTTAAGAGCAAACACAATGGCTGCAAGCTCCAAATCATGTGTTGGATAATTCCTCTCATGCGGTTTCAGCTGGCGTGATGCATAGGCAATGACATTTCGATCTTGCATCAACACACAACCTAACCCGTTGTGAGAAGCATCGCTGTAAACTGTATATTCTTTACCCGGTGTGGGTAAAGTTAGGACTGGAGCTTCAGTCAAACATCTCTTCAATTCATCAAAACTCAGCTGGCATTTATCCGGCCACTGAAATTTTACATCTTTTCTAAGCGGCTTGGTCAATGGAGATGCCAACATGGAGAATCCTTCACAAATCTACGGTAGTATCCAAATAAACCAGAAAACTACGAATTTCGTGACATTTCGGTGGCCTCCAATTAAGGACAACTTCAATCTTACTTGGATCTACCTTGATGCCCTCTTACGATACTACATGCCCCAAGAAAGATATCTCCTTCACCAAAATTCACATTTCGACAATTTGGCATATAGTTGCTTTTCTCCTCAAAATCTGCAGATAATCCGCAGATGTCTATCATGCTCTTACGCATTCCTCGAATAGACCAATATATCATCAATGAATACCACAACAAATCGGTCGAGGTATGGTGCAAGATAGTGTTCATCGATCCATAAAGCAAATGGAGCATTAGTTAACCCGAATGGCATAACCAAAAACTCATAATGGCATAGCGGGTTCTAAAGGCGCTTTAGAAATACTCGCTCTTGTACCTTCATGATAATAACTCGATCTCGTGTCAATTTTGGAGAACATACCGCACCCTCAACCGATCAAACAAGTCATCAATGCGGGATATGGATATCTATTCTTTATTGTCACCTTATTCAATCGCCGATAATCAATACACAAGCGGAGAGTGCCATCTTTCTTCTTTACAAACAACCTGGCGCTCCCAAGGTGACACACTAGGCGGATAAAGCCCTTGTCAAGCAATTCTTGCAACTGCACTTTCAATTCTTTCAATTCTGCAGGTGCCATTCTATATGGCGTTATGGAGATTGGGTCCACACCAGGCATAACATTAATCTCAAATTGCACTTCTCTTTCTGGAGGTAATCCTGGTAGTTCATCAGGAAATACATCCGGAAAGTCACATCTGATAGGGATGTCCTTGATCTTTGGACTCCGCACTTGGGTGTCTATCACATGTGCCAAATATGCTTCACACCCCTTTCTAATCATTCTTCTGGCTAGTGTAGCCGAAATGATGTTTGATGGCAGTAAATGCCTCTCCCCGTGTATTACCACATCACCGTACAAAGGGAGACCAAAAGTGATCTTGATCTCTGATCAATCATAGCGTGATGCCTGGCTAACCAATCCATGCCCAAGATAATATCATACTCTCTGAAGGGCATTTCAATCAAGTCTGACAGGAAAACATGTCCTTGGATCACCAAAGGACAATCTCTATAAATTCTGTTGACCCGGACTTCTTGTCCTAACGGACTAGTTACTAGCACTTCAAAATCCATTTGCACACATGGAACAGCAAGTGAACTGACTATGCTAGCACTAACATATGAATGGGTTGAACCCGGATCAAACAATACAAATACTTCTTGATCAGAGATAGAGAATGTACCAGCTACCACATCAGAAGTCTCAGCCTCTTCTCGCTGTCTCATCGTGTAGACTCTGGCTGACGCACTTCCTTGTGCATCCCGACCAATCGTACTGCTCGAGCGGTGCCTCTACCTCTGCCTCTTCCTGCCTTGTGTGTGAACCTCTAGGAGCAGGACTCTGAATAGATGCCTCGGCAGTAGTAGGAGCTGGACCATATCTCGGAGCACTAGTACAATCTTTAGCCATATGGCCTTTGCCTCCACAGTTAAAACAGGCTCCAGTGGCCCAATAGCATTCCCCCCCATGAATCTTGCCACAAGTCTCACAGGGGCGGGCAGAATGTGAACCCACCTTGGCTGGCCGACCAGACCTAGGGGGTCTCTGACTAGAAAATCTGCCTCTGCCAAATCTGCCACCTCGACCCCTGCTGGGTCCACTAAACTTCTTTTTCTTTCCGGAGGTAGCACCAGAACTCTGCTCAACTGATTTTTCCCCCTTGTCTTTTTCTAATTTCTCGACTTTTTCCTTCACTGGGTTTGCTTCTGCTTCAACTCTCTCCAATTCAAGTGCTTGAGACATAAGCTCTGAGAAGTTGCTGTGTCGAAATCCTACAACTTGCATCCGTATGCTGGGTTTCAAACCCGTTTCAAATCTCTTGCACCTTGCCTTACTGGTAGTAAGGAGACTCTCCGCATAGTGACTCAGGCGGGAGAACTCCCTCTCATACTCCGCCACTGATCGATTTCCTTGTTTTAAGCTCAAAAATTCTTGCAATTTCTGATCAACATATGCATCTGGGATGTATTTGTCTAAACTCTCTGATGAAGTCATCCCAGGTCAGCACTGGTGGTTCTGCCAAGCTGTGGGGGATGGTCTTCCACCAATCATATGCATCCCCTTGCAGTAGCGACACAGAATATTCAAACTTCAACTCATCTGGGCAGTGCAATTTCTTAAACACTCTGTCCATTCTTTCAAGCCATTGCTCTGCCTCTAAAGGGTCCACAGTACCCTTAAATTCTGCAGCCCCATACTTCAATAATTTATCATATTGTCTGGCTGGAGGCAGTGGTTGTGCCACAGGTGGTTGGGGTGGAGCTTGAACGGGCATACCCCCAGCCATTTGTTGAAACATCGCAGCCATCTGCTGTGTCTGGCAGAGCTGCGGCATTTGTGGTGGTGCGGTGACCCACTAACATTACGCAAAGTGGGGCTTCCTTGTGCCTCGGCTTCAACAATTCGCTCAACTGAGCGATCCCCTTCTTCCATTTCAGTCTGAAGTTAGGGTATCTCCTGAATAAGTAACACATGGAGATTTCCCTCTGTTAGTTCATATTCATGATGTAATGCACTGTATGTAACAATTATGGACATTGAGCAATTGTACTTAACAAGAAAGACACAAATTTATATGTTAAAACATACTTCAAAAATTTGCTCTGATACCACTAAAACATGTCACACCTTACCCCTCTGTAAGGCATCACATGATCCCGTAGAATACCTAATGAACTACCGCACTTCACCTACCGATAACTCATTAAGTACCCTACAAGGGATTTTAAAACAATTTTCCTATTTTTGATAAGTGGTGAGCATTTTTAATAAGTGTTTAAAACATTTAGTTGAAATTAAAACTAATTAATATTTTTGGCCATTTTAGTTTTCCGCAAATTTTATAAAAATTTTGACAGAGTTTCCTCTATATTTTGAGAAAACCGTTCTTCGAATACCTGTAAAAAGCACTTCTAAAAGTTTTTCTCAACCACTACTTCAGTTTCAAAATCAAACTCAATCAATTTCTCAAGATTCACAAGTTCAATAATTCTCAAAATACTGTCAATCAATATCATTCATATTTCATTAAAAACAAAACAATTTGTACACAACCTTACAAATTTATATCAAAAGAAACACAAACTAAACTTTATTACAAACTTCATACAAATTTGTGTACAATTGCTCAAGACCCATTTTACATGTCCATACATTTATGTGCAATATATACATCAAAAGAAGTATTTACTGATTAGGGTATAAATTATACCCAAGGCTTCAAGTGATGACTTCACACACCTCAAGACTCTGCTGCTCCTCTAGTCTCTGTATCTGCAACAATAAAGAAAGCTATCATGAGTACTATGACTCAGTGGTGCACAATATACTAAAATAATCTTTATGCAAAACTTAAAGCACATTCATTCAAAAATTTAGCTAAACATGAAAATTAAATACAATCATGCATTGTGAGATTTTACATGTAAACCAAGTTCATTTCAAAGTATCAAAACACATTTCATAAAACCCACAGTTAGATCACGCCATTCGAAACAAATAGAATCTCAATAGCCAGAGGCTAAAGAGAAATCACATGAATCTTAATAGCCAGAGGCTAAAGAGAAATCATATCACAAGGCTAGCTAGCTCAAATATATGGATATCCATTCACATCCTCTTCTACTGGCACACCTCAACACTTCTCCAGAGAAGGAATCAAAATTCAAAACTAATTACCCCCACTAGTCGTGCTAGTGAGGTGTTCAAATATGTGGTCATGACACTGTGGTTTCAAAACTTATCTTAACAATTTGCTAAACATTGTCTTTTCAAATATACAAAATAACTTTCAACAATTTAGATCAAATATCATAAGAATGCCATAATCCAATATTTAATATTATTCAAATCGATATGCAAAAGATGATTATAAAAGTATATGTTGTGCACAAACCTCAAACGAGTCGCCTGTTGGCCTTGACTCGACTCCTCGGGTTCTGTCCCAGTATTCTTTTCCACTGAAACACGAAATTTTCCAATGTTTCAGTACTAAAACTTAAAATAAATCCAAAATAAACTTAACTTCACATTTACCTAGCTCTAACGTGTTAAATTCGACGTTCTTGAAATTTTGTGTTTCGGGTTACTATTCACTGCACTATTCAAGTCAAATTATTGACTTTCTAAGGCTTAATGGGTATGGGAACTCCAACTTCACCCACATACCACATTTTGGTCACCAAACTTGTTGGTTTTGGTCATTTGTTTAAAGCTTAGGTCATTTTGGCAAAATTGCCAATTTTCGGTTTTGGTTCTCCGAAGTTGTACTGTTCCATTGGTCGATCTACTGTTGGAATTTGACAAAACTTCCTTCATAGAAAATGTTCCTTATTGTCTTAAGTGTATTCTCATTTTTGGATCACCCCAATCGGAGTTTTTTAGCTCAAGTTATGGCCAAAATAAGTTTACTGTTCACATGTACTGTTCATACTGAGATTTTAGTGCTGGCAGATTTTTGGTCCAATTTTGGTTAATAATTTGACCAAGTTAAGTTCATAATTTGGTCTCACTTTCTTCATATGAAATGTTGTACTATGTCTTAGGTTTCCATCGGTTCAAGAATCGCCTAAATCCGAGTTTTCTAGAGAGAGTTATAGCCATCCAAACATTGCTGCTCAATGAAAATTCTGCAGAATCTCAGTACAGTAATTTAATTTTTCTCAATGATTTTGAAAGGGTTAATGGCCTAATTTGGGTTGGTGTTCTTCATGAAAGTTTTAGGTCTATATCATATCTAATTGCTGGTAAAATTTCAGGTCAATTTGACCTACCTAGCTCGAGTTATGACCAAATGAACAGTTACTGTTCATTTGGTCAGTTTAGTGCAGTGGCAGCCTGCAATCAATCCACTTTGGTCAATTGTTTCACCAAGTTTTGGTCAGTTTTTGGCCATGGTTCCTTAATGAAAATTGTGCTCTTTTACGTCTATTTTCATCTCCAATTGGTGGCATATCAATTGGATTTGTAAAATTTGAGTTTTGGTCCTTCAAAGTGGGTTTGGTCATGCTGCCAGCAGCATGACCATTGACCTAATTTGATTTTTATTCCAACAATTCCCACACAACTTATTTGGTCATAATTGACCATTATTTCACTTCACAATAAGTCCAACATGCCATTTATGCATTTTTCCCAAAATTTGGTTCACAACCCTAGCATTTAAAACCCTAACTCATCAATTTCACTACTTTGTTGCAATTAATCACACTTAATGGTTTTAATACTAATCATTCAACCAAGAAAGGTTTCTAAACTCATTCAAATGTATCATATCCATGCAAATCATATTCCTCTCAAGCTGCCCAAAATTTCAGTTTAATTCTTCCCCATATTTGTTTCATTTAAATCAAGTTCTAAGCTCACTTTCAACCATCACATGTGCATTTGAATGGATAAATGAAGAGTTTAGCATACTAACCTTAGGTGAACCTTAAATCTTCACTTTTTGTTCTTCTTCTTCCTTCTTCTTCTTGCTTTCTTATGCTTCTTCTATACTCTTCAAGATGCAATAATGAAATTCATGTGGAGAATTTTAGGGAAAGCATGTTTAATTTAGGGTTTCAAAAGCTTAGTTAGACTTATCCATGGTGGAAGATGAAATAAGTGAGAGGGAAGAGTGAGTCACGTTTTTCCTTTTGAAGATGATGAATTTAATTTTTTTTCTTTTGTTTCTTTTATTTATTTTGCTATGGAAGACCATAAATATCAAATTTAATAAATATTTAATAAATTTGTTTATGACATCATTAATGATGTCATCAACTTTGACTTTTCCAATCTCTTTCCTTTTCTTTTTTTTTTTTCTATTTATTTCTCTATTAGTTCTTTAATTTTATTCTCGATTTCGAAATTTTCTTTTCTCCGATTTTATTTGACAGTTAGGTCAGGAGTCAGCTCTCGGGGTCAATTGACCAAATTGCCCCTCGCCGGTTCATCCCGGTTTGCAAATAATCCAAAATTTCTTAGGCTCACGACCTAATTATTTGGTGGCTTAACAGTTCTTTTTCGTGGTTTCTCTTTTCCACTTTGTGTTCATAAGGGTCCTAAGGACCGCGGCGTCACTTTACGGTTCAAAATTTGAGTTTAGAATGACTTGTGATCATTCCCGAGGAGGTCACTCATCGCTGTGACTCTCGGCTCGTTTAACCTCTTATGTTCTGTTTTTCTTATTTATAGTTAACTAATTAAACATTACTAATTATTTGTGTTTATGGCTTCTCAAATTGTCTTAAGTGTGGCCCTAATCCCATTAATTGTCCGGACCGACACCGGTCACCGGAACAGTGAAATATACCAGGCTATACAACGGGGGTGTTACAATTAGTTTCGATTTGGAACCACCGGTTCAAACCTGCCAGTTTTGGTTCAGTGGGGGGGGGGGGTGGGGGAATTATAACCAAACCCTAATCCCGATTTTGTATTATAGAAATTATTGTGTGTCTTATTTGAGAATAGTTCAAGAATTAAAGATATTCAAAATCATATGCATAATCTAAGAAAACTGTTAAAAAAATATAAGTTCAAAATTTTAAATCAAATCTAAAAATCTAAAACATGTTAATTGACTTCAAAAATTTTTAAATTATTGTGTATCTTATTTAAGAATAGTCTAATATTAAAGATGCTCAAAATATTTTAGAAAAAATGTTAAAAATTTCAAATTCCATTAGTTTCGATTTGGAACCACCGGTTCAAACCTGCCAGTTTTGGTTCAGTGGGGGGGGGGGGGGGGGTGGGGGAATTATAACCGAACCCTAATCCCGATTTTGTATTACAAAATTCATCATCTTAATTAATTAATTAATTAACTAATATAATATAAAATCTATTTGATATAATAAAATTGGATTCTTCAACGACTCCAGTTTAGAAGGTATGATTTATAAATTTGTAAACGGACAATTAATTTTGTACATTTACGAAAGCCTAATGAAATAAAATTTTATATTAATAAATCCTAAGAGAAAATTTTAATTAAATATTAAAAATAAAATTTTATATTTTAATTAAACAAGTAATCTTAAACTCTAATATTTAAATAAGTGAGGTTTTTTTTTTTATATTATTTATAACAGAAAATTTTTTCAATTCTATAAAAATGAATCTATGCTAACAGCTAAAAAAAAATATTACACACACTGTCAACGTTAAAATAAAAAAAGGAAAAAACGGATAACTTTTTATAAAAATATAAATTAATTAAAGATATATTAATTTAAAAATTAATAAATATTTTATTATTCATAAAATTAATTAAATTAACATTAAAGTTAATATTTTATTTTAAATAATTATAAATTTTTTAATATGCATACAATACACATATTTTAAGTATTAATATATATATACACACACACTCCATAAGTCAATTATTTCTATACAGTGATGTAAACCAATTGAGAACTCTATTGAAAATAATCAATTGAGAAAAGGGTTTTCACTTACCAAATGGCTCATGAAAATCCTAAAATATTGCTTGAAGATTAGGACAACGCATTCAACAAGATTTCCTTGACCTATAATATATTTTTATTTTTTTTGCAATATAAACAAAAATTAAAAGAGTTGTGAAACTTTATACTTCAATATTTGGTAAAAGTTAATTTCCCAAAAATTTTAAGGAAAAAATTTCACTGTCAAATTTTTGAATTCTCAATTATGTTCATATTATAATGTTCATATAAATTTTCAATTTTATTAAAAATTTTAATTAAAAAAGGTTGTTAAAAAAATGAACTAAATTTAATTTCACTCCAAAAGTTAGCTTAAGGGAAAAGATTTGTATTCAAGTCTTATATATAACTTAAATACTTTATCCAAAATCAATATGGGACAATACATCCCCCTCATATCATATTGAGAAAATAGATCAGATCTAACTCTACCCTAAAAGTTAATTAAAGGGGAGGAAGTTTGTCCAAATCTTATATATAGCTCAAATATCTCATCCCAAATCAATACAGGACAATAAAAATTTAGATAACTAAAATCAAAGCTAATGAAAAATTCAAATCAAATATATTAAAAAATCTTAAGAGAACTGGTTTGGTTTGAATTAATTTTGAGCCGAAATTAATAATTTAGGATTTGACAAAGAGATGAACTGAAATTGGATCAATTAGTCACAATTTTAATTCATTTTAGTCTAATTTTAGCATGGTTCAATTTCAATTTCAATTTCTAATGGTTTCAATTGTAGTTCAAAAACGGTTGGGCTCATGCAGCACCTTTAAAGCCAATTCTCTTTTTTAAAAAAAATAAATTTAAACTATATCACAATTGGTGGTTCTAAAATTCAATTCCAATTCAAGACTTGGGAAGAGGATCAAACCAGTCTCCCTATAGTCAATTGGGTTCCAATTAAGATTCTTAAATCATTGACCTGGATCGGTTTCGAGCTGGTTCAAAATATCTATGTAAATAGAATATGAATGAAAGAAGTAGGAAAGAAAAGAAAGAACGAATGGGACAATGAAAAGAGAAGCAATATTAGGTGGGATTTGATTTTCTCTAGCTTTTGCATGACAACTAAAGGAGAAGAGCAGAGACTTTGATGAATACATGGGCTACGTAGTCGTAGCCTTACTCCATGTGCCTTATTATTGTTATTATTATTATTATTATTATCTAAAAAGAGGGGAAGATGACTTGTCGTAGAAAAGTGTGGTATTGGTGTGGCGCCACCGAAAAGCTGCGCCTCCCAACAGACATACATATGTTTCGGCCATCAAATCATGGACCTCATCTTTTTACCACTCCTTTTGTCATTTTCTTTTTCCATTCATTCTCTCACTTGGGCTAGGTTATTGTGTATGTTTCCTCAACTTTCATACTTCTTCCCAAGGAAATGATTAAAATAGTTAATGTTGTTTTTTTTAAATAGGAAGACTAATTAATTAGTTTAATTAAAACAGAAGAATTAAATAGTAGTTTGATTGATATTGGCTAATAGAAAAATTAAAGAAGTGACTAAATAATTTAATAAAAGTAAAATATAAGCATTAAATAGGTATATTTTTGTATTTTTTTTTATGCTATTGTCAAATAATTGTCTTTGATTACTTATAAATATAGGGAAACTAATCAACCTTTTTTTAGACAGATTGCATCATTTTTTTTTATTAAAATATGAAAACAAAGAGAGAATAAGTGGGAGAAGGGTGTAGGCGTAGAGAAGAAGAGATATAAAGAAAGAGAAATAAGAGAGAGTAAGATAAAAATAAGGGAGAAATGATTAAAATAGTTAATTTATTTTTTTAAAATATAGGGACTAATTAATTAATTTAACTAAAATAGATGAACTAAATAGTTGTTTGATTGATATTGACTAACAAAAAAATTGAAGAAGGGACTAAACAATTTAATAAAAGCAAAATATAAGCATTAAATAGGTATATTTTTGTGTTTTTTTTTTGCTATTATCAAATAAATTTTTTTGATTACTTATAAATATAGGGAAACTAATCAACCTTTTTTTAGACAGATTGCATCATTTTTTTTATTAAAATATAAAAACAAAGAGAGAATAAAGGGAAGAAGGGTGTAGGCGTAGAGAAGAAGAGACATAAAGAAAGAGAAATAAGAGAGAGTAAGATAGAAATAAGGGAGAAATGATTAAAATAGTTAATTTATTTTTTTAAAATATAGGGACTAATTAATTAGTTTAACTAAAATAAATGAACTAAATAGTTGTTTGATTGATATTGACTAACAGAAAAATTAAAGAAGGACTAAACAGTTTAATAAAAATAAAATATAAGCATTAAATAGGTATACTTTTATGTTTTTTTGCTATTATCAAATAATTTTCTTTGATTACTTATAAATATAGGGAAACTAATCAACCTTTTTTTTAGATAGATTGCATCATTTTTTTTTATTAAAAGATGAAAACAAAGAGAGAATAAGGGGAAGAAGGGTGTTGGCGTAGAGAAGAAGAGACACGAAGAAAGAGAAATAAGAAAGAGTAAGATAGAAATAATGGGGAAATGATTAAAATAGTTAATATATTTTTCTAAAATATATAGACTAATTAATTAGTTTAATTAAAATAGATGGACTAAATAGTAATTTGATTGATATTGACTAATAGAAAAATTGAAGAAGAGATTAAACAGTTTAATATAAGTAAAATACAAGCATTAAATAGGTATATTTTAACAAATAAAGAGATTAAGTAATTAGTTTCATTAAAATATAAGAACTAATTTAATAATTTACCCTTATTATAACCCAATGAAGGAAATTTAATTATTCTATTTATTATTATTATTTTTTATTATTAATTAGATTATTGGAAAATTACAATCAAATAATTGAAAAAAAATTCTCAATTATTAATATATAAATTATATATGATTTTAATTATTAATTGGAGACGAATTTCAGATGTAACTAATTAAATTTTTTAAGAAACAAAATAAAATTATCCCTAAATACATATTTTCATTTTAAAATGTTTGGTGAGAAAGAAAAAAAAAAAGAGTAAATTCTCTTCATTTTAAGGGATGATTTTTACAAAACATCATAAAAAAAATTAATATTTAGAGACCTTTTTTCAATACATAGCTGATTATTTCGACTCTAATTCCTAATTTTTTTTGGTAAATTCATTAAATTGACCAATTATTTTTTTTCGTTTTCAACCGTAGTCCCTCCATATATTTAATATATGTTATAAAATATTTCTAATGTCTTGAAGGCTTTCATTAAAGAGTATTTATTTTAATTTATCTATATTGTTATATAATTAACTTATATATACACTTGATATATGTTACATTTAAATAATAACATTGAATTTATTATTTAATTGTGTAATTATTGTACAGTGGAAATTAAAATATGACTTTTAGTGACAGATCAAAATTTCGTCGCTAATAATATTTATTAGCGATAGATTTGTCAACTAATGCTTTTAATGACAATATTCAGCGATGCAAAAAGTTCGTTGCTAAAGTTAATATTTTTAATTAACTAAATTAGTGACTAATTATGTCATCGCTAAAAGACTTTAACAACATATCAAATATGAATCAGCAACAAATTCGTCGCTAAAAGTAAGTATCTTTTTAGTGTATTCTTAAATTCTTTTTCTTGTCATCTTTTTCAATTGTGAAAGAGCGTTTCGGTAAATTTAATTAGGGTGGGTATAAATTAGAGTTTTTTTAATTAATAGAATAATATTAGAATGTGTAATGCCTTTTTTTTTAATATAATTTCTTTTTATTTTATTTGTATTTTAATTTATAATAATGAATGGCCACCGAAGCTCTCTTTCTTTTGTTGCAGATGGGAAATAGTGACTGCACATGAAGTCGTAAGTCCTCAATTCGGATACAACCAATAGAAAAAGGAAAAAAAAATTAAAAAAAAGGGAAATATAGCATAATATTTTACTTATTTAATTTTACGTGTTTGTCTTTATGAAGGATTAAGACTAATTTATTCTAAGAGGAAGAGTTGGCATTTATTTGAGAGTTATTTAGTAGGAATTTTGTAATATTTTTTATTGCTGTAATTTTATTTTTATAGAAAGTTTTGTTGAGAGGAAGCTTCCTGACTTACTATCGATCTCTTTAAGAGATTATAGTGAAGTTTATAGATCAACTCAACTAAGCATTTATCCCAAAAATTTGGAATCGGCTATATAGATTCACTTTTTTCACTATAAACGATCTTGGGTTAAATTCTCAGAAATATGTAATGCTTCTAGGTCATGTTGTACTACTCTCCTCCAAGTCAATTTAGGTCTACTCCTTTTTTTTTTTTTTTTCTTTCTATCCTCTAACCTAATGTGCTCTACTTGTCTAACTGGAATCTCCATATGTCTACACTTCAAATGACCCAACCAACTCAATCTTTCTTCTCTCAACTTATACTAGATTAATTTTAAACTTTTAATCTAATAAAAGTATTGAATGAGTCTTACTAATTAAATCAACCCTAATTGATTTTTATTGTAATAAATTAGTATCATGCATTTTATACTATATTAATTTTTTTTTCTTCAATTTAGTTAAATAATTATTTATATTATATAAAAATTATTTTTTTTATTTTAATATTTAATTTATCCTCCTTTATTAAAATTAGTAACTTTTTTTTTATTTGAATCATTCATAATTTTTTAAGGGCTGCATGGAAAATATAGTAATACTCTAATATCCCCAACATAAATTTATGTTTTAGAAACTTATTTTAAATACTAATTTGTGCAATTTCATTAAGCTCGCTTGCTTGAACAAATAAATCGACTATTAACCCTTATTTGGTTCATTTAGCAAAAGTTTTTAGAGATTGCATTTGAAAATTAGTTTATCTTGCTCCACTTTTATTCTTTCAATTTAATTCAATTAACTTTTTTTTATCGATTCTCATATTTAAAATAAAAAATTTAATTATTTTGAACTTAAAAAATTTTAATTTTAAAAAATAAAAATATAATATAATTGTATGCAACTGCATTTAAGAATTAGTTTCATTTTACTCCACCTCAGCTCTCTGGTAAAATTTTGCAATAATTTAATTTAATTTTTTTATCGATATTTGCCATAATTTAATTCAATTGTTTTTTGTCAATTCTCATATTTGAAACAAGAGACTTTCATTTTTTTAAAAATTTTTAAAAAATTATTTTAAAAAAATAAAAATAAGCATGATTTATCTATTTTATTTTATTTCACTTAATTACATTTGTAAAATAACTAACAAATCAATATGTTAATTTAAAAAATTTTAATTTCTAATTAAAATAACTTTCATAAAATTAAATTAAAATTTAATAAATTTTATAAAAAAAATTAAAATTAAATAATTTTTATAAACAAATTTATAAAATTAAATATTCACATATAATAATTACCTGTGATACGAGTTAAAAATGCATTTTTCAACAAAATTTGCCCTTTCGTGTGGCTTTTCTTTTTGAAAAAAGAAAAAGAAACAACCCATCAATATATGATTAATATATAAAAAGAAGAGAATTAAAGAGCATAGATAGAAGCGAAGTGTGAACAAGAGATAAAAAAGAAGAAAATAGCAGGCATGATTGTTTCTCCATTACAGGAATTCTTCCCCCATGGATCTTCAAGGATCTAATGATTTTTTCTTTTTTTTAAAAAAAAAAACTTTTTTACAGCAGAGAGGCTCCAATTACTACCTAATCATTCCCGCACACAGAAAATTTTATATACCCATTTATCGTCACCCAAGCCCAAATGCTCGCTCTCTCTGTGCTATTATTATTTTTTTATTGCTCCAACTTCATTTTCCAATATATATATTATATTTATTTACCATTTTTGTCCATCCCCTTCATTTATCTTCCCATATTCTTCCTTCTTCCTTGCTTTGCTCATGGACCAGTTCTCCAATTTTCACCTTTTCCACTGTGGAGATCAAGGCAAGGAGCTTTAGATTACATAGATACTCCACTGCCATCTTGCAAAATCCTTGGAGCTAAGATACCACCACCACCAGCCCCACTCCACCACCTACTGGTTTCTTTTTTTTTTTTTTCTTTTAATTCCATTGATCAGGACAGTACCATTGAAGCGTAGGGGCTTGCTCATCAGAGAAGAAATTGCATGCCTCCTCATTGCTAAAGAAATTGTGCTCTTCCATCTTCACGAACTGGGTTTGATACGTTGTCGTTTTTGTGAACTGGAACGATGATGATGCTGATGCTGGTGGAGGAGACATCATTAACTGGTGGTTTTGGAGAATCCCAGTTGAAGAGGAAATGGCTGGATTCGGGCTGTTATCTTCGTTCAAGATCGCGCTTGAGTCGCTATCTGACGACCCATCTTTAAAGTCTGGGAACAGAGAAGCCCCTAGTACTCCATTGTTGTTGCTGTTGAAGCTCTCATAATTTAGGTCTTTTATCCCTGATGCGGCCACTGAAACCAGAAGCGGTGGCTCTTCACTTGCTTTATCATCGGATTCTGTCAAGATTATCTCTTCTTTAACAGAAACATTGCTCTCTGTCTTTTCTTCGTTGAGCTTCGCCTTCAGCTCTCTTACCTGCAACACGAACAAACACGTTTAAAAAAATGCAAGGGCATTGACTTGACAAGGACGACCAAAGAAGGTGATAAATTATATACTTGCCTCTTTGAGTAGAGTCTCATTGTCATGTTGGAGGGACTCAAAATTGACTTTAAGAGCTTCGTAATTGGCTTTGAGAACACCATAGTCTCTTTCCAATTGCTTGGTTTTCCAACGGGCACGGCGGTTTTGAAACCAAACAGCCACTTGTCTTGGTTGCAAACCAAGTTCTTGGGCTAGTTTCACTTTTCTCTCTGGTTCAAGCTTGTTTTCAACCTCAAAGTTCTTCTCCAAGGCCTTGACTTGATCTACACTTAATCGCCGTTTCTTCTCTGATCCACGGCCTGATTCCTCTACACAAGCTTCCTCATCTAAGCTCTCCAACATGGACATGGAATGAAATTCTCTCCCATAAACATGGTTGCTGTTTCTCGGACTGTGCTCGTCTAAAGACAGAATAATTAAGAAGTTAGTGGATGAATCAAAGCTTTATACCCAAGAGAATAAAGGGGAAGTCAAGTTAAAAAGCATGGCAAGTCTTGAAAAGGAAAATAAATAGTTAGGAACAAGACAGGCACATGGGTATGTCTGAATTTTTGACACGAAGCATTAAAAAAGATCAGAAAGTAATAATGCGTTCTGCGTAAGAACCTGTAGTTGGGCAGATGGACATCAAAGCACCAAGGGAATCAGAGCTGCCAAGTCTCTTCATGACTCTAAAGAAAGAAAGAAAAGAACTCTAGAAGAAAAACCAGATCTTTGTTTACAGATCTAATCCTCTTCTTCTTTTTTATTCTTTGTTTGTGCGCTAGCTAGCTCGTGGATTTTAGTGAGAGATCTTTTTAGAAGCTCAACAAGTGTCTGAGTGTGTGTGTTTTTATTTTGTTATGGTACACGATTTTTTTCACTTGCAAGGAGAATTCTAGTGTATTACTACTGTATGCAATTGTACCACCACTGCTCTCTCTTCTCTTGTCTCTCCTATCTTTCTCCTTTTTCAATACTTCTACTACAGCTTCTCCTCCCTCTGCACCCATCCAAAAGAAAGCAAGAAAAAAAGATGAATGAAGGAAGAAACACAAACAAACAAAACCCAACAAGCAAAGCTTTCTTTCAAAGCCAAAACAAAACCCAACCCACAAGAGAAGTTATCATTCTGTACTCAAGAAAAATACTACGCCCTTTCTTCCCCACTCTCTCTCTACATCATTACTCAATCAATTTAAGCTTAGCTAAGAAATTTGAATTTCTTCACCCAATAGTCTATGACTGTTCATCTACAGAGAAAAACAAAGATAGAGTAAAGGGAAGATGCGAGGGAGATGAGTGAACTAATTCACAACCCAGCTGGCCTTTCACAATTTCTTTCTCTTTAAATAAACCAAAAACGGATCTTGGGTAGGGACTATAGCCATCAGGGTTAAAATCTAACTTGGGTTAGGTAAACACAAAATGAAATGAACTTAAAATTCAGTCCAAATGAAAATTTTGGTTTACCGGCTATTGCCAGTTTTCCTTTTTCGATCCTTTTCATGGTGAAAGATATCTTTTTTTTTTTAAGAGAGAGAGAGAGAGAGAGAGAGATACGAACGTTGAAGCTTAGCTGTGTCCAACGGCTCAGCTGAAGTTTAGCTGACGGAGATTTGTTTGGCGTCGGCGGATCAGGCGCCGTGTTACTACGGCCAGGTCGGTGCGATTAATCAACGATTTCGTAAGAATTTCGTACGCTATAAGCACATCTGATTATTTTCGCAGTATTTTATTCATTAAAAAAAAGTAATACTATATTTTATTTAGGAGAAAGTATACATAAGTGTTTTATAGTGAGCAATTTTAATGTATTTATCTCCGTATTTGAAATATAAAATTTTGTAAGAATTTAATTAATTTATTTTTATTAATTCTCATATTTAAAGTAAAAAAAATATTTTTTTTAATTTAAAATAATTTTATTTAAAATAAATAAAAATAAAATATAATTATATGAGAATTCAATTAAAATTTTTTTCTTATAAATGATTTACTTTAAAGTAAGCATGTATACTTTGTTACTTAAATGCAAAAGGCTCAAAATACGCATCATGAATTGTTAAAAAAAAAAGTTCAAACCCTAAATATAAAAAACGTAAAAGTCTAAGGTACTTATTAAGTCTCTCTCTTTTTATTCATGTCCGTATCTCTCCCTCTCCCCTTTTTCTCTCTTGTTATTTTCGTCTCACTTTCTTATGTTTCTCCTCATTAACTTGGTCAGAGATGGAGTTGTGTGGGCTGACTTGAGAAAAAAAGAATGGTGAAGTGAAAAATTTTCAAAACATTAAACGATGATAAGAATTTTGCTGATATTGATGAATTTTTGCTAATGTTGATCAACATCTTTCTATGGTTAAAATTTTTCTCTCTTTTCTTTTCATGATTTAAATAATATTATTTTCATTTTTTTTACAAGTTTAAAATGTGCTTATAATGCTATCATTTTCTATCTATCAATCAATGAAATTTTCCTTCTTTTTAAATGGGGAAGCGAAAAATTTTCAAAACGGTAAAGGATGATCAGAATTTTGCTTATGTTGATGAACATCTTTCTATGGTTAATTTTTTTGTCTTTTTTCTTTGCATCATTAGTATCATTATCATTTTCTTTTTGCAAGTTTAAAGTATGCTTGTAATGCTATCATTTTCTATCTATCAAATAATGAAATTTTCCTTCTCTTTGAATGGAGAAGCGAAAAATTTTCAAGACGATAAAGGATGATCAGAATTTTGGTGATGTTGATGAAAATCTTTCCATGTTTTTTTTTTTCTTTTTTCTTTTCATAATTAGTATCATTATCATTTTCTTTTTGCAAGTCTAAGGTGTGCCTATAATGCTATATTTTTTGTCTATCAATTAACGAAGTTTCCTTTTCTTTAAAAATTCTCTTTGTCAACTTGTTTCCACTTATTGTGATCAAGGTTGTTAAACTCACGTTTTTAACTTAGAACTGGTAAAGGCACGATAAAATCGTATCATAAAATCAAATAGTAAAATTATAAGATTTTACAACTTACTTTAAATACCTTAAAAAATATAAATATGTTTATATAAATATGTTTATATAAATAGATAGATAAACTTTCATGCACATTTAGGTATAAGAAGTTATAAAAGAAAAGCCTTCTTATATATTGCTCAGTTTAATATTAAAATTATTTTAATTTTAAATGTAATATTTTATCCACCAAGTTATCAATATGAGAATAATTAAAATAATTTAATAAATTAGCACATGCATCCACATATTTACACTTCATAGTTGATAGCATAATTCTAAATTCCCAATTTTAAAAAGATGTAAATACAAATAATATAAATATTTATGAATAATATATAGAAATAGATCATATTTATGATAATAACAATATAACAAAAGTTGCTAAAAAATAATATAAAAAATTACAATAAATGCATGATAGTTGTAGTAGCATAAATAATAGTTATTTCGATACATAAAAACTTTTTTTTTTTAAATCTAGAAACAGTACTAAAATAATTAAACAAATAACCATGATGAATTTTAAAATTTCAAATTTCAAACATATAAAATTGTAGAATTGTGAACTAGAAAAATCATATTATTTTCAAATTCGATTTCACTTATTTAAAACACAATTTATCTTGATTTTCATTTTTCATACGTTTTAACTTATTTTAGTGATTGTAATTCGTAAGTCAACTCATGATTTCAACAATCATGATTGTAATTATAAGTCAAATTTTAATAACTTCACTATATAGATAAGAAAAAAAAGGAAGAGAAAAGAAAATTATTGCAAGACAAAAACATCAAACCATAAGCACATAAAAATTAAAACATACTACACTTCTAAAATTTAGCACTCTAGAGTGAAATTTAGTACTCTAAAAATTATTGCAAGATCTTGAAAGATCAAAAGAACATATATCTAAGCTAACAAAGCTTTCAACATTTAATCATTTCTAGATAAAGACAAATCAATAAAGGCCCCAACAAGCCATCCAATTGATTAACATCTGATTAATCAGAAACATTCTTTCCAAGTGTTAATGTAAATCCAATGACATTATTTAATGTAACTCTTGTATTTGAAGTCGAATTCGAAGGTCCTTCTGCATTTCGCTTCCTTAGCGTCTGTATTATAGGATTTCTACAAATTCTTGCTCACTCCAATAACATTATGTTCATATTCTTATCATGATGGGTAAATTCTAGGGTTAATGCCTTCAAAAACAAGATAATTGACTCGGTGCGCAAATCAAGACTAGATCCGATACCTGCATTTTCAATATTTTACAACGACTTTTAGTTGTAGTTAGATTCTTTATTTTCTTAAATAGGTTTTATTTATATTTTATACTTTATTTAGGATTTTAAATTTTGTTCCTAATTAGTTTAGAAATTTTAAATTGTTTCCTACTTAGATTAAGATTTAAAACTCTATAAATAACCATTTTATTCTTATTGTGTACATGTTTTTTATATTTATTTAATAAAGTTTTATTTTTCGTAAAACTATGTTTGTTTTATTTTATCCTTAAATTCTGGATTGAATCTTGTGTTTCTTAAATTTTTAGATTAGATCTTATTTTATTTTCAAGGGTTTGATTTTGTGTTGATAATTTTTCGCACTATAGTTTGCGTCACTAATACTTTTGCTTTTCATTCTCTTATCCATAGTATGCATAATAAAATCTACTTGAAAAGCAAATATTCTTGCTTGAAGATGAAAAAAAGATTAAAAAAAATTTAAATGACAAAATTTTCAGCTCATTATTGAGGAAATATCATTCAAATGGCAACCATATATAAATATTTAAATGAATAGATGCAAAAGATACAGATCGAAGATGAAAATGGCAACCATATTTCATATCCTATTGCTTTTCTTACTTGGAGATGAAAGAAATAATAAGAATATACAAATATCATATATACTTTTTTCTTTACTCAAATAAATGGCAATTATATTTTTCTTCCACAGAGGATGAAGCTATTTTCTGTTGCTCAAGTGACAGCCATAAAGAGGATATTTAAAAAGAGTAAAAAGAAATTAATGAGAGCAATTGAAATTGAAATTTCAAATTGTTTACATTATTATGAAAATTATTTAAGGAGTAATATTGTAAAAGCACTTAATAGTTTACTGTAAATTTTTACATTGCTAAAGGATCAAGTTGAAATTTTTGCTAAGTTGACAACAAACAAGAAACGCACATAACATGCTTGATTTAATTACGATTTCTTTTTCCTTTCTTTATGACCTTATTAACAGAGGTAGAACATTCTTTGTATTGTTGCTCAGAAAAATTTTCACTTCTTTTCCAGTAAATTTTCTTGAAATGCAGTTGTATCATTAAAGCCAGTAAGACGTCTAGCTAGGCCCAACGTCAAAGGCCCACTACATATATATATATATATATATATATATATATATATATAGATAGACAGTTTCAAATTGGACTCAACGAGTTGTTTGACTCAGAAGCTATAGTTGGCTGTGAAAAATTGGTAACCAATGGTTAAAATTGATTATGATCGCTCAACTAAATACACAGTTAATTAAATTAGCCAAAAGCTAAAATCCCAATCTGGAGCCATTTACACCTCCAATTAATGCCCAAAAATAAAGTTGTTCAGTAGAGTTCATTTTGGATGAAAGACATTTATAGATGAGGCAGACCCAGCTAGCAGCTGTATAATACTAGTGGTGATGAAGAAACCCATATATGGGAACTATATGACTATATGTCATTGCAATTAGCTCATGTATGGTCATTTTCAATGAGTCTATTCTCTTTCTCAATGGTGCCTTAACTAAGCAAAATTTCCCAACCTGTGACCAGCAGGTGCAAGTGGGATTTGTAGCTGTAATATGGTCGCAATGTAATTCGATTCATTGTCGTAAGTCCGATACACAATATATGTTGTGAGACTCGCATGTAATATATATAACTTAGAATCCACCTTAATTTTCTTCTTAATTTTGACAACAAAACGTGTGAGTTGGGTCATGTAAGGCTCTCAAGTCTATGAACATAACCCCACTGAACAGGGAACTGATGAGTTGTGTGCATGTGGGATTTTTGTACTTCTCTCATAAAGTGTCAAAATTGAACTCCTATTGCATTCAAGATGAGAGAAACTTTGTCCTTCAACTATTACGTGAAGATGGTCCACAGGATATAAGCACAGTATAGCTTCATCACTCAATAAGCTCTCTCAATTCTCAAGCAAATTAAACACACGAACTTGTTGTGTTTTATAATTGAGAATCAAATAGTTATTTTCAGAAATTTTAAATAGAGAAGAAGCTTGTCAAATTTTGAATTCATTCATGTTCTTATTTGATCCATTTAACCCTAAAATAGATCATTGAGTAGAATTGAGGATGAATAATTGTAGAATTTTTTTTTTTAAAAAAATTTTATAACTCACTGAATGTCACATGTTTGATACACATCATAATATGTACTCTCTTTGTCTACTTGTATTTGTTTTTTTAATAATTATTTTATTCATAATTATTTATTGTTTGGAGAAAATAAAAAAGTATTAATTATTTTTTTTTTAATTATATCCTTATTTCTACTAAACACAATAATTAATATTTGTATAACTTCCTAAAACTCATTTTAACACCTCCCATCTTTTTCTCTTAATTAGGTGAAATAAAGGTTAATCTAGTTAAATTAAAGAGTATTTTATTTTAATTTAGATGATTTAATTATTTCCTTCATCACTTTGTAAAAACAATAAACGATTGATAGAAGTATAAAAAAGTATTATATAAGAAAATCTGTTAAATTAGATATACAAAACTTTCTGATTATGTATAATAGCCAATGAAGAAGAGATATCCAATTAAGCATGTTAATTGAGAATTTTTATTTAGTAAAGTTGTTGTATATATAACGATTTTATTGTACCTGTTAATAATGTCAGAATTCACCATAATTAACGATTATAATGAAATCGATATATATATATATATATATATATATATCAGTTTTATTATAATATATATATTAATTTTATTATATAATTTTTTATTAAAAATTTTTATTTAATAAAATTAATTTTATTTTAATTATTAATTATGGTGATACCCACCATAATTAACTGTTTGCATAATTTTTCGTTAATCGAAGGAAACTTAAAGTAAAGCTTTCAAAGACAGGGAGGAAACAAAGGTGTGCACTAGATATGAAAGTAAACAGAGGGCAGTCAATTTCGACATTCGGCTAAAGTTTAAGCATGTCGGGAATCAAACTTTTAATGGGCCAATCAATACTATGATTTTTCAACTTTTTTCCTCGAGGCAGCCAGCTGTGGTAGGGCCCCACTACTCCAAACGAGGTCACAATTGCCGTCTGATGCCATGCAATTAAGTACGTTAATTGTATTTATTATGATTGGTGGTGATTGGTGAATACAATGACTCCCATAAAAAGACTCCCATCACCACTAATAATGAGGCAATGACCGACCCAATGAAAGGAAAATTATATAATACAATGGTTATTTCATCTAGAATAGTTTAATATAGAAAACAATAGAAGATATCATAGAAGGAGACCAATTAGGAAGGAGCAGGATAGGAGGAGGATCAGGGTTGGTACTTGGAATGTTGGATCACTTACAGGAAAATTGATGGAGCTTGTGGATACCTTGGAAAGGAGAAGGGTGAATATTGCTTGCATTCAGGAGACTAAATGGGTAGGAGAAAAAAGTAAGGAAGTGGGTAATTCAGGGTACAAACTGTAGTTTACCGGAAAGGAGAGAAATAAGAACGGAGTGGGTATAATCATAGACAGAACATTGAAAGACGCAGTAGTAGCTGTGAAAAGAGTAGGAGATAGAATTATACTAGTAAAGCTAGTACTAGAAGGAGAAACAATAAATATAGTTAGTGTTTATGCCCCACAAATAGGACTAGACAGTGAGAGTAAACAAAGGTTTTGGGAAGATATGGATGATTTAATGCAAAGCATACCGAATGAAGAGAATGTTTTCATTGGTGGAGATTTGAATGGACATGTAGGAAGTGATAGGCAAGGTTATGAGAATGTTCATGGAGGTTTTGGTTTTGGCAGTCGAAATGAGGAGGGAAAAAGCATCCTGGATTTTGCTATGGCATACGACCTAATACTAGCAAATACCTACTTTATAAAAAGAGAGTCACATTTAGTGACTTTCAAAAGTGGGCAACATAGAAGCCAAATTGACTTCCTCTTAACCATGAAGACAAATAGAGCTCTATGCAAGGATTGCAAGGTCATTCCAGGAGAGGCTTTAACAAGTCAACATAGGTTGGTGGTCTTGGATGTCAAGTTTAGAAACAATTCAAGTAAGGTTAGAAGAAATAGTGTAGCTCAAACAAAGTGGTGGGAGTTCAAAGGAGTAAAGCAAGTGAAGTTCAAAAATGAGCTTCTCGAGTCCGAAGTATGGAAGCTAGATATGGAGGCCAATGATATGTGGATACAGATGGCATCAAAGATTAGAGAAGTAGCTAGAAAAGTACTTGGAGAGTCTAAAGGGCATGGACCACCCTCAAAAGAGAGATGGTGGTGGAATGAGGAAGTACAAAAGGCAGTGAAGAGAAAAAGGGAATGGTATAAGAAATTACCTAAATGTGATAATAATGAGGCATATGAACAGTACAAGATAGCAAAGAAAGAGGCAAAAAGCGATTAGCCAAGCAAGAGCATGTGCCTTTGAAAAGTTATATGAGAAACTTGGAACTAAAGAAGGGAGAAAGATATTTATAGATTAGCAAGGAGTAGAAAGGAAATGTCAAGATCTCAATCAAGTTAGGTGCATTAAGGATAAAGAAGGAAAAGTGTTGGTAAAAGATGAGGACATTAAAGAAAGATGGAGAAATTATTTTAATGATCTCTTTAATAATAGTCAAAATGGTAATAGCGTGAATATAGATTATAGAACAATAGAAAAGAATGTAAATTATACTAGAAGGATTCGATCTTTAAAAGTAAAGGAAGCACTTAAGAGAATGAAAGTGGGTAAAGCCTGTGGACCCGATGAAATACCAATTGAAGTGTGGAAGTATTTGGGAGATATGGGAGTGGCATGGTTAACTAAATTATTTAATAAGATTCTAAACTCAAAGAAAATGCCTGATGAATGGAGGAAGAGTATTTTAGTACCTATTTTTAAAAATAACGGAGACATACAGAGTTGCTCAAACTATAGGGGAATTAAACTCATGAGCCATACTATGAAGTTGTGGGAGAGAGTTGTGGAGCATCGACTACGTCATGATACTTCTATCTCTCTCAATCAATTTGGTTTCATGCCCGGTCGTTCAACAATGGAAGCGATCTTTCTCATTAGAAGCTTGATAGAGAAATATAGAGATGTGAAGAAAGATCTACACATGGTTTTTATCGATTTGGAGAAGGCTTATGATAGTGTTCCAAGAGAGGTCTTATGGAATGTGTTAGAATAAAAGAAGGTATCTATTAGGTACATACAAGTATTGAAAGATATGTATGAAGGAGCAACTACTATTGTGCGCACAGTGGGAGGGGACACAAGTGATTTTCCGATCTCAATTGGATTACACCAAGGATCAGCCATAAGCCCTTACCTTTTTACATTAGTTTTAGATGAACTGACGAAACATATACAAGAGAGTATTCCTTGGTGCATGATGTTTGCGGATGATATTGTTCTGATAGATGAGACACGAGAAGGAGTCAATAGGAAGCTAGAACTTTGGAGAAGTACTCTAAAGTCAAAGGGTTTTAAGTTAAGTAGAACGAAGACAGAATACATGCATTGCAAGTTCAGTGAAGGCCAAACTGGTGATAGGGAAGGAGTTAGTTTGAATGGAGTGGTACTGTCCCAAAGTAATCACTTTAAATATCTAGGCTCAATCCTTCAAGTAGATGGGTGATGTGAGGAGGATGTTAGTCATAGAATTAAAGCCGAATGGTTGAAGTGGAGACGTGCCACGGGAGTTTTATGTGATCGTAAGATTCCCAATAAGTTGAAAGGAAAATTTTACCGTCTGACCATACGAGGCTATGTTATACGTTAGTGAGTGTTGGGCACTGAAAGAGTCGTATGCATCTAAGATAAGAGTTGCAGAGATGAGAATGTTAAGGTGGATGAGTGGCCATACTAGACTAGATAAAGTCCGTAATGAGAGTATTAGAGAAAAGGTAGGAGTGGTGCCAATTGAAGATAAGTTGAGAGAAGGGAGATTGAGGTGGTTTGGTCATGTGAAGCGTAGACATACGGAGGCTCCAGTTAGACAAGTAGAGCACATTAGGTTAGAGGATAGAAAGAAAAAAAGGGGTAGACCTAAATTAACTTGGAGGAGAGTAGTACAACATGACTTAGAAGCATTAAACATTTCTGAGGATTTAACCCAAAATCGTTCAGAGTGAAAAAAGCGAATCCATATAGCCGACCCCAAATTTTTGGGATAAAGGTTTAGTTGAGTTGAGTTGAGTTTAGTAACTTTATTTATATATATTTATTATTTTCTATTGCTATGCAATTTTATATAATTTGTTGACATGGTATAACCACTTCACTGTATAATTTCTTCACAATGAATGGCTGTCAACACTAAAATTTTATTTTTTGATATGAGTATATTTTTAGTAGACTCCCATGTCTTGTCTTTTGAAAAGAAGATTTTTAATAAAAAAAATTAAAATATTAATATTTATTTACTTAATTAAATAAAAAAATAATGACCTCATATTTTATAAATTTCAAAGTTATATTTTTTATTGACTGAATTAAAATAAAAAAAAATTAATAGCTTATATTTTTTAGAAATCTTTAATAATAAAAAATAAATTTAAAAAAAAATTCAAATTGCAAGTTAAACACATTAAAAGATATTTAAGTTTAAATGTTAAGCCTGTCTTTGATATCTTAAATTTAAATGCAAGATAATTACGTCCATCGCTGCTCCCTTGTATTTAAGTGCTACTAGTAGGTATGTAGCTAGCTAATCTTGAAATGTTGAAGGAGAGTAAATGAGTTTTGTGGAGTTGATAAGAATTAAGAACATGCATGAAGGTTTTTGTAGGATGGTTTACTTTGATATGGTAATCCAATATATTAGGGACAAAGAGACAATTTATTTTGCAGTTACAGAACCCATTGAATAATTAATTCAACAATGGCAAAGCAAAGGACTTGATAGCCAAAACTCAAATCTAATTAACCAGATTGATTGACAAATGGGATCTACTCATCAAATGTGCTTTGCTGAGAAAGAGTCTTGTTTAAGTTTATTTCCTGAATTGAGAAGAGATGGAAACTCAAAGCATGAAGAAAAAGAAGAAGAAGTTTTCAAACACATGATGAAGTATTTTTCTTCATTACTTCTTCTCTTATTTACTTTATTAGAGAGATGGAAAGAGATGTGTCTTTTCGTAATGGAATAGATGGGTCCTAGCAGAGGGCCTAAATATGAACAAGCGTGTGCATAGAATCTTGCATTGGGTGCACTACAAAATCAAAGAGAAGAATTGAAAGAAAACAAAATTAAACAGGGAAAAGAAAAGATTTTGGTTAGGTGAGATGGGTTTTGAGGGGGGTAGACCCTTCGTGGTAGGCAGCCTTTCCTTTCTATTTTGTGAGTGCTGTCTAAAGTCTGTTTTTTAAAAAAGTTAGGGAAAGTAGAGAATCTTGCCAAAGACCTTCTTTTCTTCACCTCTCTTTAATCACATCAAACTCCATTTGTTTAGCTAAAAATAATTTCTATAAAAAATATATATATATTTTTAAAAATATTTTTTATAAAAATATTTTCATTAATTTAATTATAATATTAAATTAATTATATGTGTTTATATATGTATAATTATTTTACATTTTAATAAGATTAAAAATCTAAAAAATAGAAAATAACTTCTTTTGAAGTTTTTTTTAAATAATTTAATTTTCTCTTTAATCACAAAAATATTTTCTATTAATTTTTTTTAAATATAAATATATTTTTTTAAAAATTATTTTTCGTAAAATAAATAAGCTTTTAATCTATTGTTATTCTCAATTTTAATGATGTAAGCTTATTTTATGTACAAAAAATTGAGCTTTTTTTTATAATTAATTTTGATTGATACTCAAATTTAGATCTCACAATCTTAAAAATGATTTCAATATCACTAAATTATAAAAATTGAGCTTTAGGCTCTGTTTTTTTTCAGAAAATATTTTTACAAGAGAAAATCATTTTCCTAACTTTGATTGTACATGTATAATATAAATTTATATTATTATTTTAATATTGTAACTAAATAGTCTAAAATATTTTTATAAAAATATTATTTAAAAAATAAATTTTATAAAAAATAATTTATATATATAAATTAACTTTAAAAAACAATCAGAACCGTAATATCACTATACTTCCCAAAATTATTCACACAACCTTATATTTTTTTTGTTTCCATTTTGTTTCTTCTAATTAACTGTCTGCTAGCATGTCCATAGATATGTTTTTTTCCATCAATTTCTTCAATCGAAATAGCTCTCCAATATTCATTATTGGCATCAGTCTGAAAAATCATTTTTCCTGTATGAGGAATCTTTAAAGGAAATAAATTCTAAGTTATCTGTTTGAGTGTTTTGGATTATAATCCCAATTAGTCTTATTTGACAATGCTGCTTCTAATTATGAAGTATCCTCTTGTAAAGGATTGAAGGATAATCTTTGTGAATTCTTTATGCTTTCTCAACTTCTTTTTTTGGTTTAGTATATTTTATAAATTTTTACTTAATAAAAAATCTACATTCTTATTCATTTCAAATGCATATACATTCGATTGATATTTAATTATTTTTTATTTAATTAATTTATATTTATATTTCGTGAAATTTAAGTTCATTTAAAAAATTAATTTGAGAATTTAATTTAAAAATAAAAAATAGATATCTATATTTTAAGAAAAATTTTTATTTAGTCCCTCTATTTGAAAGATAAACACACAAAATGGTGTAAAATTAGCAATAAATGGTGCAAAATTAGTAATTTTAATTTTTTCATTTGTAATGTTTTGTGCAACATACAAACTTTTTATTCTATTGCAAAACACATATTTTGATTACAATAAATTGTAACTTAATTGCTAACAATCGTAATTGTCATTAGAAACTAAAATCTTAAAATAAACAAGTTAAAATTTAAGGATTTTACCCTAAATGAGCATAATCAAATTTTAACACCTAATCTGGGTAGAGTAGACCATTAAATGTTGATCCTCTAGTTTGTCTATACAAATAACTTGATCAAAATTTCTTTGAATGAACCAAAACACCTTTCTTGTGCTCCCTCTAGATTTGGCCAACCTTGCACAAAGTAAAGTTTAGATTTTTTCTAGGTTTTAGCTTTATGAAAGTGCATAGAAACTATTTCTATATTTTTAACTCAGGAATTGTAACTTCTAATTTCTCTTAAATTAAGCATAAAAAATAAGAAGATGGAAAAATTTTACTTGAGAGAGAGAGAAAGAGTATTTGGCCAAGAGGAAGAAGAAGAAGAATAATATTTCTCTTTTCTAACTCTTAAATATTTTAATTTCCCTAATTATAATTAATTGTACAAGTGTCCACATCTAATTCTATAAGTAAATGTGTTTTTTAATTCTTAGTAGGCCACTTGTTAAGTTAAGTTAATTAGGAAATTAACATTTTAATTAATTAGTATTATGAAAAATACTAATTAACTATTACTTTCTCTCTCTTTTGACTCAAGTCACATTAATCAAATTAATTTTTTACCTTATGAATAATTAATCAAGTTTATATTTAAACAATTTAAATATTAACTTGAATACTTCCATTGATGAATTTAGTTTCAAGTCATTCTAGGGATCTTGCAATCTAATTGCAAACCAAAAAAATATTAATTTGATTAATTAATCAACCATTTAATTAATTAATCAAATTAATTTTGGTTTGATCATGTTGTTCTTTTGTGTGTGACTACCTAGGATCATTATTAATTGGTAATGAGAATAATATTGACTCTTTAATATTATTAGAATTATTCCATACTTAAAATGAAATTCTCTTTTCATTTTTAGTTCTCATAAATCATGGTTGACATCTAGCATAGTGTACCATGACTACCCAAATAGTTATGAATAAATCTTAACTTATGAACCTTGATCATACATACCATGTACTAAAATCTCTCCATTACAAAATCCCAATTCTAGTTAGAGTCATGGTTTATGTTAAACCCTTATTGTTTAGAATCATATGTCCTCATTTTAATTCTAATTCTTGATTAATAAGAATTTCCAGTCAGAAATACTTTTCTGACTAAATCTATCTGCCCTGGTCAGAAACTTAATCTATCAAAAAAAATTTAAATTGAGATAGGATTTTATTCCTATTTACTTAGAGTAACAGATCCAATATTGCCTAAACACCTATCTCCATATGTAACTAGTTGGAGCTAACACTTGCCCGTATACTCATACTTAGTACAAGCATGAAAGCAGTATCAAACTCAAACCACTTATATACAAAAAAACTATGTTATCTTAGGTTAAGGGATTATATGCACTACTATGATCTAGATGATTATATATTAACAAGAGTAAACGCCATGTACGTATCATCTTACATCCTTGGTTTGACCTACTTATTTTATAAGTGCCCATTTTGTTTATTATATGGCATGAGACTCACCATTCTATATTATTAATATCTCATACTGATCGACAAGAACAAACAAAATGGCAGTCTATATGGATAAATCTTATCCTCTGAAGTATCCAAAACTGTAAACCGTAATTTATAATACTTGTACCAGAACGTTCTGTCACTCATATTCTTAACACTTTAAGAATGAAATATCTAACAAGTTACTAATGGATATATTTTCAATTAAATTTAAACCATTTAAAGTTTAAAGAAAATGATATATGCCATTAAAGGGAATAAATATTTACAAGATACAAATTTCAAGATATCTCTAAGGCATACTTCTAATACTATTTTAATAAAACTAATTATTTGATCCTTTATTTTAAAAATATATTAATTCATCTTTATATTTTTGTTTCATTTACTCTTTAGTCTCTCCGTCTAATTTAAATCAATTATTCTATAAGTCATTGTATTTAAAGAAGAGAGAAATTATCTTTCTAAGGATTAAATAGTATTTTTTTTTTTAATTAGGAGGTGTATTCCAGCTGTTAGTCAACCAGACTAATCACCTCCCTAAGCCATCGCAATAGCCTAAAAATTACAAGAGCCAGATAGCGAGCTGTAATGTCACACCTTACCCCTCTGTAAGGCATAACATGATCCCGTAGAATACATAATGAACCACCAAACTTCACCTACCGATAACTCATTAAGTACCCTACAAGGGATTTTAAAATAAATTTCTTACTTTTATAAGTGGTGAGCATTTCTAAATAGATATTAAAATCATTTATTCAAAGTTTTAAAACTAGAAAAATTTTAGTTTCATTTTATTTTTCCGCAAATTTTATTGAAATTTCGGCAGAGTGCCGTTTGTATTTTGAGAAAACAGTTCTTCAAATTCTTGTAAAAAGCACTTTCAATAATTTGTCTCAACAACTTCTTCAATTTCACAACCATCCCAATCAATTTCAACATCATTTATCAATTTTCAAAATTCAACAATCATCCATTTCATTCAAATTAATATAAAATACTTCCATTCATATTTCGTTAAAGATAAAACAATTTATATACATCATTACAAAAATTTACATTAAGAAAAATTCAAACCAAAATTTATTACAAGTTTTATACAACTGCTCATAACCAATTTTACATGTCCATACAGTTACATATATCAAAATAGTTTTTACAATCAGGGTATAAAATATACCCGATATAACTTCAAGGTAGGTCACTCCACAATCCTCAGCAGCTCACTCTGCTGCTCCCCTAATCTCTATATCTGCGACAACAATAACAGCTATCGCTGAGTACTAGTACTCAGTGGTACACAACATACTAAAAATAATCTTTATGCGGAATTTAAATCATATTTATTCAAAAATTAAACTGAACATGCGATATCAATACAAAACATGATTTACAAAATTTTAGTTCAAACAATTTTATTTCAAAAGTCTCAAACCATTTACATAAAAACACATAGTTATATCATGCCATTCGAAACGAATATAATCTCAATAACCAGAGGCTAAGGAGAAGTCACAATACAAGGCCAGCTAGCTCAAATATATGGAACCCATTCTTTTTCTTCTTCTACTGGCACACGCCTCAACACTTCACCCAGAGAAGGAATCAAAATTCGAAACTGATTTCTCCCACTAGTCATGCTAGTGAGGTATTCAAATATATGGTCATGACACTGTGGTTTCAAAACTTATCTTAACAATTTACTAAACATTTATTGCCATTTCAAACATACACAAATAAACTTGCAACAATTCAAAGCAAAAGCATAATACACAATTCATGTACTTTGTAAATGAATTTTAAAGCATATTGATGTTGTGCACAAACCTTAAGCGAGTCGCCTCTTGGCCTTGACTCGATCCATCGGGTTCTTTCTTGGTATTCTTTTCTACTGAAACACACAGTTTTATAGTGTTTCAGTATCATAACTCATGATAAATCCAAAAATAAATTCAAATTCACTTATACCTAGCTTTAATATGCTAAACTTGACGTTATTTAAAATTTGTGTTTCGGGGTTACTATTCACTACACTATTCAAGTCAATTTGTTGACTTTCTAAGGCTTAATAGGTATGGGAATTCCAACTATACTCACATACCATATTTTGGTCACCAATTTTGTTGGTTTTAGTTGTTTTCTCAAATTTTAAGTCTTTTAGGCAAATTTGCAAATTTTCAGTTTTGGTGACTTATATTGCACTGTTCTATTGGTCATGTTACTGTTAGAATTTGGCTAAGTTTTCTTCATAGACATTGTTCTTTAATGTCTTAACTTTATTCTCCTTTTTGAATCACTCAAATTGGAGTTTTTTAGCTCAAGTTATAGCTATTTGAATCATGGCTACCGGATTAGACTTACCCAGATTTTCTAGGCACCAAATTGGTTCTAGCAGTTTTAGGTCACCAACTTTGGGTGGCTAAATGACTTGGTTAAAGGCATAATTTGGGTTTGTATTCTTCATAAAAGTTTTAGGTCTATGTCTCAGCTTTCTACTGGTAAAAGTTCAGGTCATTTAGACCTACCTAGCCCAAGTTATGGCCACATTGTTCATTTGGTCATTTTTATACAGGTCAGATTGCCTAATTTGGATTTGGTCAATTTGTTCACTAGGTTTTAGTAACTTTTTGGGCATGATTCCTAAATGAAAAATGTGTCATTTTGTGTCTAGTTTCATTCCCAATTGGCCTCACACCAATTAAGCTTGTAAATTTTCAGTTTTGGTCCCTGAAAGGGACTTTAGTCATGCTGCCTGCATACTGCCCCCATTCAATCCGAATCTCCACTCACTTCCAACACTTCCAACATACACCAATTGGTCACAAATGACCAATTCTCACCTCAAACAAACTCAAACACACCATTTAACACATTTTCACATTTTTCCTCCTAAAACCATAGGTGCCAAACCCTAATTACCCTAATTGTTACATTTTACTAAATCTAAGCATACCAACATCATTCCTCAACTCCATTAAGCTTCCATACATATTGAATTCAATCAAAACACAAGCATATCCATAGCAAACCCTACATGGCCAAATTTACTTCTAGTCCTTCAACAATTATTTTCATTTCATTTTAAGCATAATTCTAAGTTAGTTAAGCTACAAACACAATAATTAAACAAAAAAAATGTCAAGTTTACTTGCTAACCTTATGCAGAATTTCTTTCCCTTGCAATTCCTTCCTTTCTTTTTTCTTTCTTCTTCAAGCTTCTCTTCTAGTTGAGATAGCAAGTTTTCTTTAGGTTTAGTGTTAAACTTATGGGGCAAAACTAAGTTTTTCAAGCTCAACAATGAGCTTCAATGGAGTTTAGTGAGGGAGAGGGTGAGAGAGATGGCAGACGGCTTGGGAGAAGATGAAGTCCCTTTTTTTTTTTTTTTTCTTTTCTTTTGTGTTTTTAGTCTTATGGAAGACCATAAAATTAAATTAATTAAATTTATTAATTATACATTTATTGCATCATGCATGATGTCATCATCTTTCACTTTTACTTTTTTTTTTCTATTTATTTTTCCATTAGTTCTTTAATTTAATTCCCGATTCTAAAATTTTCTTTTCTCCGATTTTATTTGACAGTTAGGTCAAGAGTCAGTTCTCGGGGTTAATTAACCAAACTATCCCTCGCCGGTTCGATCCAGTTTACAAATAATTCAATATTTCTTCCGGATCTCTGACCTAATTATTTGACCGGCTTAACATTTCTTTTTCATGATTTTCTATTTTCCACTGTGTTCGCAATAGTCCTAAAGACCGTAGCGTCATATTTTACAGTTCGAAATTTGAGTTTAAATTGACTTTGCATTCCTTCCCGAGAAGGTCACCCATCGCTGTGACTCTAGGCTCATTTAACCTCTTATGTTCTATTTTTCTTATTTATACTTAACTAATTGACAATTACTAATTATTTGTGTTCATGACTTATCTTAAGTGTGGTTCTAATCCCCTAAATTATCCGGACCGACACCGATCACCGAAATAGTGAAATATACAAGGCTATACAAATAGGAGTGTTACATGTAAGATTCTGGATTAAATGGTACACTTACAGCTTTCAGGCTCGAACCTGAGATCTCTCCTAAGTGTTCCTCATCATTAACCACGAGGCCAATAAATTATTGGTTAAGAATTAAATAGTTCAAAGTTAGAAAATAGGATAATTGTATAATTGTATTTTTCAAATTATAGAGATTGAATGAAATTCAAGGTAGAGCTTAAAATGATTAGAGAGACTAAAAAGTAAATAAAATAAAAATATAAAAATCAATTAATCTATTTTTTAAAATAGAACTATAAAAAGATTAAATAATTAATTTTACTGAAATAAATGAATTTAATAGTAATTTTTTCAATTTTTTTAGCTCTTAAATTTTAATCATAAAGTTAAATAAATAAAAAAAAAAATTTATTTAATCTTTAAAATTTAGAAGTTGAGATTTAGATTTAGATTCAGGGACGTTGATAGACTTAGAGCCTCACTGATGTCTGGAGAAGGTGATCTTCTGTCTTGTTCCGAAAACAATAAAGTTTCAGCACAAGATACCTTATTAGGCAAAGGATTGAACCAACAATCTGGCATTGAGTTACAACCTGATGCAATACGTTTTGGAACACTTTGTGCTGAAATAACTCCCACTACAACTGCTTTCTTTCCTAATGATGATGAGTATGAACTGGATTGTCCTATTGATGGATTTGCTTCCATACCAGAGGCCATTGAAGATATTCATCAAGGCAAGGTTTGTCGTCTTGTTGCATATATAATTGTGGAATCCAGCAAGTATGTTTAGGAACTACATTCTCTTGAAGAATTATACATTACTGATTGGGGATAATGTTGCAGTTAGTAATTGTTGTTGACGGTGAAGATAGAGAAAATGAGGGAGACCTAACAATGGCAGCATCAAAGGTGACACCGGAAGCTATGGCATTTATTGTCAAGCATGGAACTGGAGTAGTATGTGTGAGCATGGAAGGAGAAGACTTGGAGAGATTGGAACTTCCTCTATTGGTAACACAGAAGGAGAATGAGGAAAAACTTTGCATGGCATTCACTGTATCTGTGGTATATACCTATAACTTTGTTCTTGTGAAGTTCAAAAACTATTGTTTTTATGTTCGCTAAATGGGCAAGAACATCTGTGAAAGAATTGAAACCTTTTCACTTGTTATATGGAAAAAGGTATATTTTTGTATCTCTTCAGTAGACACTTATTTAAAGTTTGACATATGCATTGCAGCTAACAAGTGCATCTGTTTCATAATTAACATGTTTAGGCATTTAACTTCCGTATATTCCTTTTCCACTTTGTTTTCTTTGTAAATATATAACAGTTCATAGCTGTCTTTTTCAACATCTATGGTGCATAGTTCAAATGCAATATTAGAAATATAGCCATAAATCTGGTAGCTTACATTTCTCCTTAAAGAAAAGTAGTTGAAGGTTTCTATGCCCAAGGAATTTGTGCAAACTACTGTTGCAGGCTTTTTGATAGGTTTTGTGGAGTAATCTCAACCATGTTTTTGGTGGCTCCTATTAGAATAACCAAATCATTGCAGTGGATTTGACGATCCGTGCATATTTCATGCCAATATGGATAATTAATCTTTGAGCATTTGAGAAAGGTTTTGGATGTTCCATTCCAAAATAATTTAGATTTCTTCTCAAGGGGATATAGGGAGAGCAACAAACAATTTGGTTAGTATTGATAGATACATAAATCAAAAGTTAGAATTATGAAAGAATTTCCTGGATTCCTATGTTTTTAGGTTAAGCAAAACTAAAATGATAACTTTTAGCAATATGAGGATTAGAAGAAGTGTTGTTAGATTGAATGGAACAGAAATATTTCAGTTGTCATCATAGTTGGGACATGTGTTCCATCATATTGAAAGGAGAAGATTTTGTTGATACGGTATGGGCATAAAGGATCCATGAAACTCACCACAACCAGTTTGAGAAGGCACTTGATGGAGTTGAGGAATAGAATTCTAGTGGTCATTAAAGTTAATATGAAATATCTTTTAGTTAATTGGAATATTTTTCAATGACGATCAATTGTAAGTCTTCAATTATCCTTTATTCAGGAGAGGAAACACTAGAATACTCTTTTAAGTTATTGGGTAGTTTTGAAATTACTTATCTTTTTTACTTTTCTGTCTTTTTTGATTTGAGGTAATTTACATCCTTTCAATCATTGCTGGTGCCTATGTCAGTTAAGGACCAACTCAAATGTTCACTTATGGTTGCATATGAAAATAGCCCTTAACTCTTTCCATCTCCTATGCAAATCTTCCAGCCCTTCTCTATAATAGACAAGACTTTACCAGCTAATATTAAACTAAAAGCCATTAAGTGAAACGATCTTTTCTTATGTCTAGAAATTGCTTACTTTCTTTAGCTAATATCGACTTCATGTCCAACAAGCATTCTGTTTATATAGGATGCAAAACATGGCACAACCACTGGTGTCTCAGCTCGTGACAGGGCAACAACAGTGTTGCTTTTGCCTCTAGAGATTCAAAACCTGAAGATTTCAATCGTCCAGGTCATATTTTCCCACTTAACTACAGGAAAGGAGGGGTTTTAAAAAGAGCTGGACATACAAAAGCTTCTGTCGATCTTGCAATGCTAGCTGGATTAGAGCCTGTTGCCATTTTATGTGAGATTGTAGATGTTGATGGTTCTATGGCAAGATTACCAAGGCTTCAGCAATTTGCGCAAGCAGAAAAAAAATAATTTCTATAGCAGATCTAATCAGGTAAACTAATTAACGTTCATGCTTCACTGCTTCTGTTATCAGATTCAGGGACTTATTGTCACTTCTTATCATATTTACTCGATTGTTGAGATAAATATTCTTAGCTGTTGTAATTAGGAAAAGTTACTACAAGCATCTGAAAAGTGGGTAACTAGCGTTTATGGTATATCTGCACTGCATATCATGCATAAAGAGAAGAAGAAAATGTACATTCTTGTGAATTAGTATATCTGCTGAAGGAACCGTCTTCTACAACTGCTATAATTTTATCATACTTTTAAATATGCTTCAGTTGGGCTAATAATTTGTATCACATTTTTAGTTACTTCTTGGATAAAGAGAACTTAATCAGAGTATACTCATCAGATTTTGTTTATTGGAATTGATATTAGGGTAATTGCTAATTTAATCTTTATATTCCTGTTATTTTGAGTTAATGAAAGTGATACTTGTCTCTATAATGTTTGTATAATTGACAAATATAGGGGAAAAAGAGATAGACTGGTGGAGCTGGCTGCTGCTTCTCCAATACCAACAATGTGGGGACCTTTCAAAGCCTACTGTTACAGGTCATTGCTGGATGGGATAAGAGCATATAGCAATGGCTAAAGTAAGCTAGCAATAGGGCTAAATTCTTTTTGCCACCGCCTTTCTCTAATTCTATGCCTTTTACATTTGCGAACAATTTGTTATAAGAAAAGGATTCAATTTAGGAGTTGGGATGATTAAACCTTCACACATGGTTTTAAATGAAAGCTGTTACGTTTTGTAATGGTCGTTGTTTATAGGTTTTTTGGCCCTCCTGTTACTTTGGCACCTGTTATTTAAAGACATAAAAAATTTTATTCCTATAACGGTCATTACGTCCGTTACTTAACGATAACGGCCATTATTTACTGTTGAGCAATGGTAACGGTCCATTACATTGTTTATTGTTTTAGACTAGATGGGAGGAACAACTATTGCTCATTTTTTTAGTCTGGAGTGTTTTTTACTGTTGTCTCTCACTCTCTCAAATTTCTATATAAACTTTTCTATCTTTCTACAAATCTTTCGCTCCTCTCTTGAGCTAGGATCATTAACAACCTTTCTAGTTCTACACATTTATTTCTTGCATAAAGTGAGTTATTTAATTTTGTTTTTGCTTATTTGTTAAAAGAAATTATGTTTGATGCTAGGTTATTTGTTAAATTTATGGTATGAAGTATTAGTTTGCTTGATCTACATATTTATAAGCTTTGCTCTTTACCATCTACTTCGTTATTTAAACTTTAAATTGATCAATACTAATGATGTCTAAGAACGATGGATTTAATGCCATTATTTGATGTATTTATGCTTATTATTTAGTTGTATATCTTAGTTTTACTCGTGTCTTTAAATCTATGTTAATTTCATGCAAATTTACAAAAAAATTTGTGTAGCAATTAGCCTTTATTGTTACATTACAAGTTGTTAGAAGCCTATTTCTATTACCCACGACTATGACAGCGAATGCGATTTAAATCCATGCCTTCACATGTCTAAAGAAAAGAAAGTGAAATTTTCAATAATTCTTTTCAAGAAATTGCTTTCAGAGAGAATAGAGAATAAGAAAAAGAAGAGATATGTGGAATAATTGGCTTGATGATTTCTCTCAAGCTATGACTATATATATATACACTTATAGAGTCCTTATGAGGGAAGGAATACACAGTTTCAGTAATCAAGGGATTCCTTGATTATAGGGATTTACATCAATCTATACATTCCTATTCTAACACTCCCCCTCAAGCTGGATCTTACATATTGCATGCTCCTAGCTTGATACAAATATACTCAATTTGGAGATGTGAATAAAGATTTATACATGGTTTTTATCGATTTGGAGAAGGCTTATGATAGTGTTTTAAGAGATATCTTATGGAGAGTGTTAGAACAAAAGAGGGTATCTATTAGGTACATACAAGTGTTGAAAGATATGTATGAAGGAGCAACTACTATTATGCGCACAGTGGGAGGGGACACAAGAGATTTTCCTATCTTAGTTGGATTACACTAAGGTTCAGCTGTAAGCCCTTACCTTTTTACATTAGTTTTAGATGAATTGACGAAACATATACAAGAGAGTATCTCTTGGTGCTTGATGTTTGTGGATGATATAGTTCTGATAGATGAGACACGAAAATGAGTCAATAGAAATCTAGAGCTTTAGAGAAGCACTCTAGAGTCAAAGGGCTTTAAGTTAAATAGAACGAAGACAAAATACATGCATTACAAGTTTTGTGAAGCCCGAACTAGTGACAGGGAAGGAGTTAGTTTGGATGGAGTAGTACTGCCCCAAAGTAATCACTTTAAATATCTCGGCTTAATCCTTCAAGTAGATGGAGGATGTGAGGAGGATGTTAGTCATAGGATTAAAGCTGGATGGTTGAAGTGGAGACGTGCTACAGGAGTTTTATGTGATCGCAGAATTAAAGAAAAATTTTACCGTACAGCCATACGACCGGCCATGTTATATGGTAGTGAGTGTTGGGCGCTGAAGGAGTCGTATGTGTCTAAGATAAGAGTCGCGGAGATGAGAATGTTAAGGTGGATGAGTGGCCATACTAGACTAGATAAAGTCCGTAATGAGAGTATTAAAGAAAAGGTAGGAGTTGTGTCAATTGAGGATAAGTTGAGAGAAGGGAGATTGAGGTGGTTTGGTCATGTGAAGTGTAGACATACAGAGGCTCCAGTTAGACAAGTAGAGCACATTAGGTTAGAGGATAGAAAGAAAAGTAGGGATAGACTTGAACTGACTTGGATGAGAGTAGTACAACATGAGTTAGAAGCATTACACATTTTCGAGAATTTAACCCAAAATCGTTTAGAGTGGAGAAAGAGAATCTATATAGTCGACCCCAAATTTTTGGGATAAAGGCTTAGTTGAGTTGAGTTGAGTTGAGCTTGCTAACTGATAATTTGAACTGAAAAAACTAATAGCAATACATCTATATTCGAACTTTTGTTTAATAAAATGACAATATATGTGTTTCATCCTCTCATGAAATATAAGATTAGAAGCAATATGTAATGCTGCTTGATTGTCACAAATCAACTTTATTTGTTTATCATCTCCACATTTTAACGCTTAAAGAAGCTGCTTTAACTATATAAGCTCACATGTAGCCAAAGTTATAGCTCAATACTTTGCTTTTGCACTTGACCTAGCCATCACGTCTTGCTTCTTACTTTTTTAGGATATTAGATTCCTTCGATTAGAATGCAATATCTTGAAGTTGACCTTCTGTTTGAAGGGGATTTGCCCAGTCTGCATCAGAATACCCTACAATCTGTATATGTCCCCTGTCCTCATATAACAGATCCTAACTCGAGGCTCCTTTAATATACCTGAAAAATTCAAACTATTGCACTCCAGTGACCATCACAAGGATTTTGTAGGAACTGCCTAATATCACTTACTACGAAAGAGATTTCTGGTTGTATGATTATGAGGTAATTTAACTTACTAACAACTCTTCGCAACTAACCAGGATCTTTCAGAGGCTCCCTTTGTCTAGGAACAAGCTTAGCATATGGGTCCATGGGAGTATCAACAGGTTTGCAATTTAACATGCTAGTTTCTTTCAATATATCCGATGCATGTTTCCTTTGTGAAATAAAAATATCATTGCTAGATTGAGCAACCTCAATGCCTAGGAAATATTTCAACTTCCTCAAATCTTTGATTTGGAAATGACCTGTCAGATGTTGTTTAAGTTAGGCAATGCCTTCATGATCATTACCTTTTATGACAATATTATCAATATAAACTATCAAATAAATATACCTGTTGTTGAAATTAGAGGATTGAAAAATTTTGTGTATATTTTATACCAATCAATTGATTTATAATGATTTTAATTTATACACAAAGGCTAGAACCTAAATAGGAAAACAATAAAAGCTAATAAATACAAATATCCCTAATTTATAATCTAATTTATAGCTAATGCACTAATTAAGGGATTCTAACACTCCCCCTCAAGTTGGTTCATGTATGTTGCATATGCCCAACTTGCAAACTAGGGTATGAAACACTTTGAAACTTAATCCTTTAGTGAATACATTAACTAATTGGTCTTTCGAACCTACAAAAGAGACACTTAATGAACTATCCACAATTTTTTCTTTTATGAAGTGTCTGTCAATCTCTATATGTTTGGTTCGAGCATACTGAACTGAATTATGAATATATTGATGACAGCTTTGTTATCACAAAACAAGGACAAACCACTAGCTTCCAGCAGCTTAATTCCTCCATCAACTTCCATAACCACAATAACTCACAGATACCTTGAGCCATTGCTCTGAATTCAGCCTCTGCACTGGATCTAGTTGTCACATTTTGCTTCTTGCTTCTCTAGGTGACAAAATTACCACCAACAAACGTATAGTAACCTGATGTTGATCTTTTATCATCAAGAGATCCAACCCAATTTGCATCTGTAAATGCCTTAATCTGAAGATGACCATGCTTTGAGAAAAGAAGTCCTTTTCCAAGTACAAATTTTAAGTATCGCAAGATGCTATGTGGAACAGAACACAAGATAGACATAGAAAACAATAGAAGATATCATAAAAGGAGACCAATTAGGAAGGAGCAGGATAGGAGGAGGATCAGGGTTGATACTTGAAATGTTGGATCACTTACAGGAAATTAAATGGAGCTTGTGGATACCTTGGAAAGGAGAAAAGTGAATATTGCTTGCATTTAGGAGACTAAATAGGTAGGAGAGAAAAGTAAGGAAATGGGTAATTCAGGGTACAAACTGTGATTTACCGGAAAGGAGAGAAACAAGAACGGAGTGGGCATAATCATAGATAGGACATTGAATGATGCAGTAATAGCTGTGAAAAGAGTAGGAGATAAAATTATACTAGTAAAGCTAGTACTAGAAGGAGAAACAATAAATATAGTTAGTGCTTATGCCCCACAAATAGGACTAGACAGTGAGAGTAAACAAAGGTTTTGGGAAGATGTGGATGATTTAATGCAAAGCATACCAAATGAAGAGAATGTTTTTATTGGTGGAGATTTGAATGGACATGTCGGAAGTGATAGACAAGGTTATGAGAATGTTCATGGAGGTTTTGGTTTTGGCAGTCGAAATGAGGAGGGAAAAAGCATCCTGGATTTTGCTATGGCATACGACCTAATACTAGTAAATACCTACTTTATAAAAAGAGAGTCACATTTAGTGACTTTCAAAAGTGGGCAACATAGAAGCCAAATCGACTTCCTCTTAACCAGGAAGACAAATAGAGCTATATGCAAGGATTGCAAGGTCATTCCAGGAGAGGCTTTAACAAGTCAACATCGGTTGGTGATCTTGGATGTCAAGTTTAGGAACAATTCAAGTGAGATAAGAAGAAATAGTGTAGCTCGAACAAAGTGGTGGGATTTCAAAGGAGTAAAGCAAGTGAAGTTCAAAAATGAGTGTAACACCCCTATTTGTATAGCCTGGTATATTTCACTGTTCTGGTGACCGGTGTTGGTCCGGACAATTAAGGAGATTAGAACCATACTTAAGACAACTAGAGAAACCATAAACACAAATAATTAGTAATGTTCAATTAGTTAAGTATAAATAAGAAAAACAGAACATAAGAAGTTAAACGAGCCGAGAGTCACAGCGATGGGTGACTTCCTCGGGAACGACTGCGAAGTCGTTTTAAACTCAAATTTCGAACCGTAAAATGTGACACTGCAGTCCTTAGGACCCTTATGAAAACAGTGGAAAAGAGAAAATCACGAAAAAGAACTGTTAAGTCAGTCAAATAATTAGGTCAGGGAGCCGAAAGAAATATGAAATTATTTCCAAACCGGGATGAACCGGCGAGGGGCAATTTGGTCAATTAACCTCGAGAGCTGACTCCTGACCTAACTGTCAAATAAAATCGGAGAAAAGAAAATTTCGGAATCGAGAATTAAATTAAAGAACTAATAGAAAAATAGGAAAAAAAAAAGAGAGGAAAATGAAAAAGTAAAAAGGTGATGACATCATGCATGACTTCATGCATGATGTCATAAACAAATTAATTAAATTGTTTATTAAATTGGATTTTTGGTCTTCTAAAAGGGATAAAGATAAAAGAAAATAAAAAGAAAAAAAAATTAGAATTGTCTTCTTCCTTCTCATCTTGCCGCCCCACCTTCTCCCTCTCATCTCCATGAAAATCCTCCATTAAAGCTTGCACTCAAGCTTTAATTCTTCCACTCAATCTTCATAACTCCCCTAAAAACCCTACTAGAGCTTGTTATTGCAACTTAGGAAGAAGAGTATAAGAAGAAAGAAGGGCTAAAGCTAGAGATTTGAAGCTTTAAGTTAAGGTTAGTATGTTAACTTCTTATTTTTCCATTTAAATGCATAATTAGTGCTTGAAATGAGCTTAGAATTAATGAAATGAAATAAAAATATGGGGGAAGGACCATTGCTGAAATTTCGGCCTGGTTGATGGGAGTATGATTTTGTATGGTTTGATGTGTTTAAAGGGAATTAAAGGTGTTAGTAAACTTACATGAGTATGGTAGTAAGATGGAAATGCATAAATGTGATTAAATGCATGAGATGGATGACTTAGGGTTTGAATGTTAGGGTTTGTGAACCAAAATTTGAAGAAATGAGTAAATGGCATGTTTGACCTATTGTGAAGTGAAAAATGGTCAATTATGACCAAATGAGTTGTGTTTGAATTGTTTAAAGTGAAGCCAAATTCGGAGGTTAAATGCAGCATGACCAAGTCAACTTTGAAGGACCAAAACGGAAATTTTATAAGTCCAATTGATATGGCACCAATTGGAGATGAAAATAGACATAAAATGACACAATTTTCATTAAGGAACTATGCCCAAAAACTAACTAAAATGTGGTATGTGGGTGAAGTTAGAGTTCCCATACCTATTAAGCCTTAAAAAGTCAATAATTTGACTTGAATAGTGTAGTGAATAGTAACCCGAAACACAAAAACTTCGAGAACGTCGAAATTAGTACATTAAAGCTAGGTAAAAAATGAAGTGAAATTTATTTTTGGATTTATGCTAAGTTATGATACTGAAACACTGTGAAACTGTGTGTTTCAGCTGAAAAAGACTTGGAAATTCGAAGAGACTGAGTCAAGGCTTCAAGGAGACTCAAGTCAGGTTTGTGCACAATAATAATTGTTTAAATATTTTAATCTCAAAAATTTGACTTCTTTGATTAATTATGTACTGTGTTGCCATTTTATAATCGTAAATGTGACTTTAGAAATTGATCAAATTTCTCATAAATTGTTGTATAAATTGTTTTGAATTGATTTTATGTTCACACTTAGCATGATAGTACCACATTATTCCTCCTCCATTTATGGGGTTGAGATTGTTTATTTTCCTCCCTCTCTGGCTTGCCAGTTGAGGTTGTAGATCGGATGAGTACTCATTAGCTAGCTAGCTAGCCACCTCCCTCATTGATTTCGATTAATGGGGTTGAGATTGCTTTGTCGTGGTGTACAACGCGGCATTGATTGGAAATTTTGTGTCATGGCTTAAGTTGTGTATGACTTTGGCAACACTGTATTTATGAAATTATTTGACTAAACTGTGTTTAATCGATTATTTGACAAAATGGTGGTATTATGAACTTTGATAATTGTGAAATGTGATTGACAAATATTTAAATTGTGTTTGGCAATGAATGATTTATTTATTGTATTTTAAATTTTTATTGTGCACCACTGAGTATTTTTATACTCAACGATAGCTTATTTTGCTGTCGCAGATAAGAGCAAGGAGAAAGCAGCAGAGTGAGCTGCTGTTAAATCGAGGACTACTCTGACCATTTTGTACGGGTATTATTTTATACCCTTGTAGATAATCGTGATGTAAATATAAAAATGTTGTATGTATCAATGTAGTTGAGCAGTTGTAAATAAATTGTAATAATATTATTTTGGATTTTCTTCTGTAAATTTAATATTTGTACATATGAATTTTCTGCTTTATGCTTTTGTCGACACCATATTTTGGCCGATCCCCAGAATCAATAAACCTTGAAACCGATCCCCAGAATTAATAAACTTTGAAACCGATCCCCAGCACTAAATTTTCCTTTGCCAGCCAACTACATTTCCGACCTCTCTTTGCCATATTACCGATCTCTCTTCACAGAGAATCGAATAAATGCTAAGCCCTCGTATCATCTAAAGTCTTGCCAAGTCGCTCACCGATCTCTCAAGCAAATTGTTAAATTTCCTGACCGGCTGATTACATTCCCGATCTCCCCTGCCAAACAAAATTGAATCAATACTAGATCTTTATGTCACTGGTCTTATTGCCGATCTCTCATTTTAAGTTTAGGAATAATTAAGATTCCAATCCGATGTAATGATGATCTTGATTTTAAGTGGGTTCACCAAATTTCCAAGTCCCGATTAACGTTGATTCCCTATCGATCTCATGCTCATTATGTTTTCCGATCTCTCACACTTAGGTTAATAATCTCTTTCAGTTACTTCGATGTACTCAGACAATCAAGTATTAAGTAATTTAGAGATTTTTCGATCACAATCATTCATTGAACAAAAGAGGCATTCCATTTCATTTCAAAAAATTGTACAAGTCATTCAGCTGGAGGATCACCCCCAGTCTGATCTACATTTTGTCCGTTTTCTCCCTCACCCTCCTCCTCACTATCCTCACCCTCGCCTCAGGAGCAGTCGGCCATCCAAGAGAAGTCCTCCTGCAGGTAACGCTCGAGCTCGGCTAAGAGATCCTTGTGAGCATTCACGTAAGCACTGGCTATTCCTGTCACCATCTCTTCATCTTTTGCCTTAAGCTCCTCGGTAAGATGAGCGACCTGAGCAGCTTCGTTGGCCTGGAGCGCCTGGGCTTCTCCAAGAGCATGATCCCTCTCAGCCAGAACATGAGTCTGTTCGGCCAGCTTATCCTCATAGTACTTCATCCTCCCCTCAATTTGAGATATGTAATCTTGAGCGGATGAGAGTTGGGATCAGAGGGATGCCACTTCTTGACTCTTCCTTTCGACTTCTCGACTCTTCTTCTCGACCTCCTTACCCAGGCGGTAAGCCTTTTCCCGAACTATGTGCTGGTTCACCAGGCACTCTACATTCAGACTCATGGAGCGGGTTAGGATGTCGTCAAGATTGTCCGGAGACAGTCTGTCCCGATCCTCCCGAAGGCAGATGGAAGACCCCAAGACTTTGGCAAAATCGGGGTTCTCCCGAACAGTCCGGTTGTTCTCTAGAGAAGTGATCAGCACTTGGGCGCCACGAGAAGAGGGCCTCGCAGGAGGTCGAGAACGACCCCCTTCTGTGCTTGGAGCAACTGGAGGAGGTGGAGCCGGCTCTTCCCGTTGAGGAGGAGATCGGACAGCTTCTGTGATCGGCGGTCCCGAAGGTCGGGGCGGGCCTCCTTGCGTCTCCCCAGGTTCATGGCCGGGTGTTTGAAGTAGTGCCGAACGCTTCATCTCCTTTATTTTCCGGGAAATCTCTCTTTCTTTCTTCCGCTTCCTGGAACCCTCACCACCCGCCATACCTGCACAAAAAAGAGGTCAGTGAGATCGCTAAGGTCCAAAGATCTGAGAAATAGAAAATACCGATGCCAAGATCAGAGAGCTGAAGCCCGCGACTTTCGCCCGTGATCAACTCCATCGTCCAATGATGCAGCTCGGCAGTCACCGCATCTAAACAGGAGTACTTTTGAGTGGCAGCTTGATTCTTCAGTTCCATCACTATTAGGTTTTCCTCCTTATTTAGGGTAATACGCTTCGGAATCAAGGGCCCCTGGTGCCACCAGCTACGGGGGAAGTCCTCAAAGCAGGTCGGATTTTTGCTCCTCAGAATGAAGAAGCGGTTCTTCCAATTCTTAAGGGAGGAGGGCAGATCGGTGAAGAGCCCACAATGAGGCTTCGCCTGAAAGAACCAGTGCTCATTGTCCTTTCAGCGAGTCAGCCTGTGCAGTTCGGCGAACACCTTAGCCATAGGTCTGATTCCCTTAGCTCGGCACAGGCCTCGGAAGGCTACCAAGATCCGCCATGAGTTAGGATGAATTTGGGCAATGCACACTTGGTGAAATTTTAGGACCTCCTTGAAGAAGTCGTCCAGAGGGAACCGAAGACCTGCCTTTAACTGTTCCTCGTATACCATAACCATGTCATTCTCTTCAAAGGAGTGATCGGCTCGGTGATCGCCGTGACACCGGATAAGTTCATATGAATCGGGCTCAATGTTGTACTCCTGGCTAAATGATTGCAGATCGGATTCTTGCAAAATCGATGGCAGCTCGTCCATAGGAAGATTCTCCCTCCCTGAAGTAGGTGCATGCCTTGATGGTGCGATCCGCCCCCGAGCTGGAACGGAGACCCTAGGAAGTTCTGGTTGTGCGCTCGGCCCGACCACCTCTTCTTCTTCAGACGACCACGAGAACTGAATGGAAGGTGGGCTTGCCGCTCTCTGACTTTCGGTGCCGTTCATTTTAAGGAAAACAAAGAACTTAAAGCTAAAAGAAGGATTAAAACCCTTACCGGAGCTTGAGCGGAGTCGGAAGAGCTTGAAAAATCGGGAGAGTTTTGGAATTGCTCGCGAGAGACAGAAAATGGCATAAGTGAGAAACTGGCTAACCCCTACCCCTATTTATACTCGTCCGAGCATTTAATGCTCACGATGTCCCAGGCAATGCATCGGGATTCGCCAGCTGTTCTGACACGTCTCTCAAACACTCCAAATTCCATAAAGAGAACGGCTAATTAGAGATCGACATATTTAGATAAATGTTTCGAATTGCAGATCAGTTAAGGGTTGTTCAGTTAGGAACCAGATCGGATAAACACATCAGAGATCGGAAAATAATCAATGCAATAATAATAAGATGATAATTGACTTTTATTTCCAAAAGATCGGATTACATCATTTGGGCGATCTCTAGGGATCGGAATAATAGAGATCGGAAGATGGGAGATCAGCATGAGAGATCGGAATAAGAGCGTGGGAGGGATCGGAAGGCAAAAAGAATAAGACAAATCCCAAATAACCGTCGTCAGAATCAGAGCCGAGGTAGTTAAAGCGTGGCAGACGAGATCTCCACCGCACGCCTAAGAATCGCCTTAATCGCCGACAGTGCTGGTATGTCATGTGATCTGTACATCTCAATCTCCACCGTTGATCTCACTTGTAAGGACAAACCCGGAACCCTTGGATCAAGAGAGAAGACGACAAGACCAGCGTCTTTCGCTCTTAGCCCTCAGATCGTTCCGGACAAGAAGATTTGGGACCGTCAGATTGAAAGAAGAAAAGGACAAATATTCTGAAGAGTGATCTCAGCCATTCATTTTGATTCTCTTTAATTCCTGAACATCCGATCATGTCCTTCAAAATCTTGACCCTCCATCTCCTCAAAATAAATCCACGACCCTTCATGGGGAGCACGATTCCTATAAATACTGCATGAAAAACTGCTCAAGGGGCGGGCAAAAAAGAGGTAGTTATTATAGCGGAAGTACTCTGAAACTTCTTTCAGTTTGTTACTCTGATACTTAGAAGTGTTGATTAGAAAGACTTTTGAAACTAGTTTTCTGAAGTGTTTTCTTGAAAAGGATTCTGAATACTGGAACTCTACATTTTCAGTTTGTTCATTATCTGGTCACACTCTCACTTTCAGCCCTTTATCATCTCTGTTTTCATTCCCATTGTCCAAGCTCAACTTCATTCCACTCGGTTTTTATCTTAATCTGATTGCATTTTAGCTAAGCACCCTTGATTCACGAACATAACATCCCTCGGGCTAATCATCCATTGTCTTATCACTATTTGTCACCCGTAGTTATTTCAATAGATTTGGCTCCTTACGGTAAGAGCTCATATTCTTTATTTTATTAAGTGTTTACGTTTACTTTTCGTACTTTCTTTGTTCTTCTTACGTATGCGATTTTCTCCAAGTTCATTTTGTGCAAAAGAACCCCAAAGAATGTTACTCTCAAGTTATCTCTTTAGTGATTAGTCCATCATTTTATTAATCTTCATCATTTCTGAATGCAAGTTTTCTAGCTCCTAGTAGCGTGTAAGTGGTTGGGTAAAACGTAGGTAACTGCAACTTAAGGGTCTCTTTTAAAAGAGAGAGCCTGAATAACACGTCAGGAAAATAGCCAAACTATTAGGCTGACGTAAACGGCAATTCGGCAAGATGCCATAAAGTGGAATAAAACCAAAGTAAACGAAACAAAATAGATCGGACATTAATAGGTATTGGTAAGATGACTACATGGAAGGTCGGTAAATCAAGTCTAGTATCCCCCGTTTAGTCACAAGGTATCAAGAAGCCTTATCCCCAGCATCTTTGAATGCCAGAATCCTTAGCTTTAGGCTCTTATGACATGTAGCTGAAATTAAAATTCGGGAGATTGGAAAAGTCCCTTTCAGGCTCCTGTTAATCTAAAAGAGATCGGAGGAGAGTTCTTATCCGGTCTCAACTCAAAATTTTAATAAACATTAAATAGAGATCGGAGGAGAGTTCTTATCCGGTCTCAACTCAAAATTTTAATAAATATTAAATAGAGATCGGAGGAGAGTTCTTATCCGGTCTCAACTCAAAATTTTAATAAACATTAAATAGAGATCGGAGGAGAGTTCTTATCCGGTCTCAACTCAAAATTTTAATAAACATTAAATAGAGATCGGAGGAGAGTTCTTATCCGGTCTCAACTCAAAATTTTTAATGATTTAAAAGAGATCGGAGGAGAGTTCTTATCCGGTCTCAACTCAGAATTTTAACAAATATTAAAGAGTTCGGAGAAGAGTTCTTATCCGATTCTTAAATTAAATTTTAATAAAATATTCCTTTCAAATAAAATTAACATACAACAGTAACTCACTAAGGTTGTCTCATTTACTTATGTATCTGGGTGATCCAAATTTAGTGAAAAATCAAATGTTCCTTTAGTCAAAAGGATTAACATGTCCATTCAAGCCCTCCTAACTAATGCAAAATTAAATCTGCTTACCCTTATTAAGGGACGAGGTGGGGTGCCTAACACCTTCCCCACCCGTTTACGGACCCCGAACCTAGAATCTCTGTCTTGAAGTGGTTTCATTTCAATCTATTTTCACAAATGGTTTTCTTTAGTTTCCCTCAAAACTAAGGTGGCGACTCCTCACTCTTTCCCACTTCGGTGAGGGTTCGTTCAGGCGATCGCAAAATCCCTTGCGACAGCTTGGCGACTCCGCTGGGGACATTCATTTGACTTAACCCCGGTCTAGAGGTCCAAAAGAAGATTTAATTTTCCAATAGTTAGGTAGGCTCACCCGGCGATAGTTTACGTGTTAATTTTTGTTTATTCCTACTAACTGTTCCGCTTGTTTTGCTTGTTTTGCTTGTTTTATCCTCTTACAGTGCTCTTCGTTTCGAAAAAAAAGGGAAAAAGGAAAAAATGGGAAGAATAAAATCCCCCTAAATTGGGAAGAGGTAAAGGTGTCCCTTCACACACTGAACACTCACACGATGTCCTCACACACTTCGGTCCTATACCCGGGCTTTCTTACCCTATTAGGAAAGTAGGAGGGGGTCATGTAGCGGTACCCGTGGGTTTTACCCCGTTAGTATCTGTGAAGGTTTCTGCTCAGATTGAAACTCGTTCTATCCACTGTGATACTCATGGAATTTTCCCGATAACATCATGGTTATAGAACGAGGCTCTCTTTATTCTGATAGGGGCAATTTGGGAACCTGTGGCTTTTAGAAAATTAGACCTTGAGCTAAACTATCACAATAGCTGAAAGCCGTAGTAAGCTACCTTATAAGATAGAACTATCCAATTAGGTAGCACTCATCCGGTATTAGGAGTCTCCCTATGCTAGGACAAAAGGGGCATACTTACTCTTACCCTATGCTGCTTTAATTTCCTTTTGCTCATTTTTGTGAGGGTAATCTTGAATTCTACTGAAACACCTACACATTTTCCTACTTTGATAAATGTGTATGTGTCACCCTGCCAACAGTATGATTCAAAATTACCCAAATTTATCTTGCTAACGAGTTTTTCCGCAGGCATCATCAAACCAAGAGTCTGTGAAAAGGATAAGGCATCATTTTTATCATGGCATCCTTGAGTCAGTCGGCAGAAGAAGTCCAGAATGCTAAACTTTGGTCCGAATCAACTCATACTCCAGTACCCTCGCAAAATAATGTTTCCAAGGCACATGCTAGCTTACTACCCTCATGGGATCTGAATAAAATTGAGGTCAGAATGAACAGCCTCGAGGGTCTGTCTAATGGTTGGAGGTCGCTTCCCGATCAGGTCAAGGCACGATTTGAAAAGAAATACGGAAAAATTGCCACCCTAATGCGAGTCAATGTCCAAATCCCGGCATTAAAGGCCATGCTGTCAGTTTGGAATCCTAAGTACGGGGTATTCTCTTTCAATGACATTGATACAGTTCCCACTATGGAAGAATATCAGGCATTACTAGAGATTCCTTACTCAACACAGAATCGGATCTACCTACACCTTGAGCATAGGCAGACCTGGAAACGATTAACACATTTGTTGGGTATTCCTTCGGAGGAGGCAAAGTCAAAAGAAACGGTCAAAGGGAACACGCATGGATGGTATTGGACCTACCTCGAGAAGCGGTTAGATCAATACCTCCAAGAGAAACAGTGGGATCAAGCTTCAGTAGCACTCGCATTGGGAATCTATGGCCTGATTTTGTTCCCGGGACCATTAGGAATCATAACCTGCAGCACGGTGGAAGTTTTCTGGGCGGTAGAAAGGCAGGAGGTCAATCCGATACCGGCTATTCTTGCGGAGACCTTATTAACCCTTACCTACTGCAGACAACAGGGTAAAGGGTCCATCAAGTGTTGTTCTCAATTGTTATATCTCTGGATTATCAGTCACATGTGCCCTGTGGAGACAAAGGGATTGACTTGGTACCTTGACCAGCCTCCCATCGAGAAGATGACTCGGTTAATAATCAGTCCGAAGAATGAACAGCAGTGGCGAGAACAGATTTTGAGTATCAATAGCCATGATTATTGTTGGAGGAAGCTGTGGCCATCAGGCCAATCTGTTTTGATCAACATGGGAGGTAATCAGTCGGTGTCCCTAATCGGAGTAACCGGATACACAAGTTACACTCCGGCATTGGTAATGAGGCAGTTTGGCTCGACACAGACCAGAATCGACATTGAAGAATACCACCACGGTCATTTCTACCATGAGCTCAAGGAAGAGGAAGGGTTGAAAATGGCTCGCAGATCTTGGGAAAACATCTCTCTGATGGAAAGGTCGCCTAAAGGTCCAAGTGCCACATGCGATTATCTTGAATGGAGGGCTGGCAGGGACCGAGAACACTCAACTGTAGAATTCGAAGACAGCGACCCTCGCCGGAACGTCCTATTAGAAGAAGCTGATAGTCATTTGATAAACTCACTACAAAAGGCAAACACCGAAAACTCGCAACTGCAAGAACAAATAAAACAGTTGGAGGACAAACAGCAGATTCTCAAGAGGAAAGTAAGAAGGCTCAGGGAAGAGGCAAGGGCCGAAAAAATGAGTTTTGAAGAGCAAGAGATACGGTGGGAAAAGGAAAAAAACTCTCTCCACGCTGTAATGAAAGAAGTAGAAGCACAGAATAGTAAGCTTCAGGAAAAGATGAAATACCAAGAGATACTCGTTGAAGAGTATAAATAGGAAAACAAAAAGAAGAAGCTCGAATTAAAAGAACAGACACTACTCATCAACGATATCTTGAAGGAATGTGCTAAGGAAAGGAAGGAGAAAGAAAGACAAGCTGCTCTCTATCAAGAGCTGAAAGAGAATGTTGACCAGCTGGAGAGAACGATAGCACAGGGAAAGCAAGAACTCCTACCTGAATCCGAGTATGCTCTAAAAGCATTCAACCCTGCCAAACAAGAAGAAAGGTTATATGAGTATCTCAGAAAATGTCATCTCATTATAAAAAACCTCCCAGAGCCTAGGTCGATGTAAAGAATACGGTGTACAAATTATTCAGTTAATGAAATGATTTTTGGACCATTGTTTAGCAAATTTGTGAATGAATAATATGACTCCCGTAGGAACTCCCTCGCTAGGGTTATATGAAAAATTGAATGCGCTATATGGACAGGTATCATAAACGCGCCTTCAATCCAGTCATTCACAGTCAGACTATCGAACGACGCCATGATAAAGTTGATGCAATTATCCTTTCACAGATTTCATTCTGGCTCCCAAATGCCACTGTATCCTTCGTCCAGACCAGGACTTTTAGTTTCTTTACAAAATTCAAAATTCATTAAAAATCCTTTTTTTGACTCCCTACAGGAAATCAACATTGCTTCAAATAAGGCAAGTCTGACCAAACACACGGTTCAACCCAAGCGAGTGTACTTAACAAGATCTCGAACAAAAAAGATAATGGAAGATCAGGAACAAGTACAGAACCTACAAGGGCAAGTATCTGAACTTAAAGACCAGGTCTCAGAACTTATGAGACTAATGAGGGAAATGTCCCAGAATAAGCGACTGGACCTTAACCTACCATTACCTCCCCACCTCCTACAACGGTTGATTCTCACTACACTTCAACCTCTTTCACTTTCCGACCATCAATCCGGATCCGATTCTGCATCACAACCTTCCCACTAAATAATGAACCTCCTTTCTCTTATTATCCAGCCATCCCGAACGCCGAACCATCCCTTTCGGTCCCGAACCCTCCAATTCATTCTGCCCCTCATTTCCCAGTTGGGGGAGTACCTCACACAACAGGAGGAGAAAGTAAGATGAGAGAAAATGAGAAGCTGTCCGCTCTGGAAGAGAGATTGAGAGCTATAGAGGGCCTGAATATGTATGGCTCAGTTGACGTGGCATCACTAAGATTAGTACCGAATGTGGTGGTGCCGCCCAAATTCAAAGTCCCCGATTTCGACAAGTATACTGGGAATTCGGACCCTCGAATTCATTTGGCCACCTATATTGCCAAGATGTCCTCTATGACAGATGATGACAGATCGTAATCCACTTCTTTCACGAGAGCCTCTGGAAGCACACGAGGTGGTGCGTTGATTAGACAGAAGCAGACTGCGCTCATGGAAGGATTTAGCCAAGTCCTTTTTGAAGCAGTATAAATTTAACTGTGATGTGGCCCCCACAAGGAGGGATCTTCAAAATGCAGTGCGAAAGACTGAAAGTTTCAAGGAGTATGCCCAGAGATGGAGAGAAAAGGCGAAGTACATCCCGGTGACCAATAATGAGCTATGCTCTCTATTTATCGAGACTTTGAAGGCTCCTACTTCAACTTGATGATTGGAAACACTTCCAACTTCTCTCGACATCATCCAAAGTGTGAGAGAATTGAGGCCAACTTAAGAATGGGACGATTGCAGGAGTCACCGAGAACCCCAGAAAGAAGCGCCAATTTTGGCAAGAAAATGGAGAGTGATGTGCATTCCATCACTCGACAGAATAATTACTCCCCATTTCCCCAAAATAATTACCGGCCATATCCTTCCTCTCATGGTCAAACCATCGCAAACATTCCGCCTCCTCTCCCAAATTATCCACACCCGCGCCCATAATATCCCCCGCCTGCAAATTACCAACCAAGACCACCTCCTCCTCCTGTTCAACCAAGACCACCACAAAACAACCCAAGACCTCCAAGGAACCCTGATCCACCTCTTCCCCTCCCTCTCAATGAAATATACCGATACCTTGTCGGTATAAACCAAATTGTACCAGTCCCCTTGGGCCGATCCGGTAGCCATATCCCGGTGGTATGATGCCACTTGCCCATTGTGAGTACCATGGAGGGCACAAGGGCATTCAATCGATAAGCTGCGGGCACTCGGAGGAGAGTGCACGCTTTAATCCGAAATGGGTGGTTGAAGATCGAGGGAAATGGTTCCCTCCCCAATGTTACCTCAAATCCATTGCCCAACCATAATGCGGGTAATGGAGTAAATATGATAGAGCCAGATGGAGAGAGGTTGGCACCAGAGGTAGACGAGCTCATCCCTCACTTTGAGGGGATTTTTGCCATGGCAGTAAGAGAAGGCTACCTTTGCCCCCGAATATCAGGGTCGGGAAAAGATACGGGATGTCCTTACCATGGAGGCGGTGACCATGAGTGCGAGATTGTGAGGGATTCAAACAACAGGTCCAGAACTTGTTATCCCTCAAAGTTCTGAGATGCCAGACAAAGTCAAAGACGGAAGGGGGAGTGAACACCACTAGATTCAGCCAAACTGCTTCTACCTCCAAACCCAGAATCACCTTCTCACCCCCAGTAGCCTCACCGCCGGTAACGGTTATCCGAACTCCGCACCAGCTCCCTGTCACCAATACTCACGCTGTCCCCTGGAACTATAATTTCCAAGTTTTCACTCAGGGAGCTTCAAGCAGTACATCCGCTCCTAATCTTGCCTCACCTTCGGCACCACCAAAACCATGTTTTGCTCCTCACGAGCATTTCAGAATGACTTATGCTGGACCTACCAGCAACATTACTCCCCAAACCAGTCCTCAGCCCGTTATCGCCACAAAGCCCCCTCCACCTGAGCAAGAAGTCAAGTTTATAACTCGAAGTGGGAGGTGTTACGGGAACGAAGAAAGAGAAAAGAGGAAAGGGAAAGTAAAAATGGGAGAGTCATCAAGAAATACAGAAGAGGAGGTTGAGAAAGCAGGGGAAGTAGACCCTGCTGAACATAAAGAAGAGGAAGAACTGCTGCTCCAAATAATGAAACAGAGTGAGTATGATGTAGTGGAGCAGTTGAGGAAGACACCTGCCCAAATTTCACTGTTATCACTGATCCTGAGCTTAGAAGTCCACCGACAAGCCTTGCAGAGAATCCTGGATCAGGCCTTTGTAAACCCCGACATCACACCGGGACAGTTTGAGAAGATAGTAGAACAAATCCAGGCATCCAGCTTTGTAGCCTTTACTGAAGAGGAGATAGACCCTGCAGGCTTAGGGCACAATAAAGCTCTGCATGTAACTGTGAAATGTAAGGGTTGTATAGTGGCCAAGGTCCTCATTGATAATGGATCAGCCCTCAATGTACTGCCTAGCGCTACCTTAGCCAGGCTGCCGATCGACTAATCGTATATACGTCAGAGTGCTATGGTGGTAAGAGCCTTTGACGGTACCAGGAGAGAAGTGCTGGGAGACATTGACTTGCCAATCCAAGTCGGTGCATGTACTTTCAACGTCACGTTTCAGGTGATGAACATTGAGCCGGCTTACACTATGTTGTTGGGGAGGCCTTGGATCCATTCTGCGAATGCCGTTCCTTCAACTTTGCACCAAAAGATCAAATATATTATGGACGGCAAAATCATCATGGTGAGAGGAGAAGAAGCCATATTAGTCACCAAGCCGCAATCACTCCCTTATGTGGAAGCGGCCGAGGAGTCGTTGGAAAGTTCTTTCCAGGCCCTTGAGTTACAAGACACCGGAAATGATAAGGCTATGGCTATGGTGGCCAAAGTGATGTCAAAGAATGGATATCAGGAGGGCAAAGGCTTGGGCACAGCATTGCAAGGAATCATTGAGCCGATACCGGCTATCCAGAAGATAGGCCGTTGCGGATTGGGTTATGAGGAAGATGCTCTCATGGATGGGCGATTCTGGATGAGAGACAGACTTCGAAATCAGAGATTCGACCAGAAAATCAGGAGAATGAAAGTAGTCCCGAGAATTACGGATGTATTCACTAAACCGGTCATTGACAATCCGGAAGATGTGGAAGAATCACCTGATGACCCATCCATCGATGTCATTTACCTGGGTTCCTTCTACGAAGCTCTGGTCTCGCCAAGGATGGCGAGGCAAGAACTGGACAACTGGACAGCAGAGGACATCCCTGTACTCAATTTCGAGTAAAGTACCTTTGGTTATCTACACTTGATCATTTTGTCCATGGTGACAAGTGTAATACTGTAAATGGACCTTTTTCTTATGGCATGAACGTTAATGAATTAATAGCGCATTTTAAATCCAATTCTTTCCAATTCTTTCCTTTTGAATTTCATCCTTATAATATGTTCCATTTTTATTCATTCAGGACCATTCATCAATTAACACCTAATAATCCAATAGACTTAGAAATTCCTCTGGTTAATTTTGAAATCCCTATAACTGCCATTACTTTAAGTGATTCTGAGGAGGACCTTACAGAAGAAAGCAATGAAAAGGATGAACCCTCCCTAGTGCCTTGTGGAGACGAAACGCACACCATAAATTTAGGCACAGAAGAAGTAAAAAGGGAACTTAAGGTAGTGGAGAGTGAAGAATTGGGATATATGATCAGTCTGCTTAAAGAATTCCTCGACGTATTTTCCTGGAGCTATGATGATATGGTGGGTTTGGACCCTCAGATAGTGACACATAAAATTCCCCTAATTCCGGGGACAATTAGGTAGCAGAAGTTAAGAAGAATGAACCCCGACACACTGCTCAAAGTTCGGGATGAAGTCAAGAAACAGTATGACGCTGGGTTCCTGGAAGTGGTCAAATACCCCCAATGGGTGGCTAATGTCGTCCCGGTAATGAAGAAGGACGGGAGAGTCAGGGTGTGCGTCGACTTCAGGGATCTTAATAAAGCAAGTCTAAAAGATCCCTCTCCCGCACATTGATGTGTTAATAGACAATGCTGCGGGATTGGGCAGGTGCTCATGCATTGATGGGGCATCTGGGTACAATCAGATCCCGATGGATGAGGAAGACAAGGATAAGACTGCTTTCATCACTCAATGGGGAGTGTTTTGCTATCGGGTCATGCCTTTGGGTTGAAGAATCTTTGGTGCTACCTACCAGCGCGCAATGGTCACATTATTCCACGATATGATGCATAAAGAGGTGGAAGTGTATGTGGATGATATGATCATTAAATCCAGAGGAAAAGAAAGCCACGTACAGGTGATGAGGAGGGTATTCGAGAAACTCAGGAAATACCAGTTGAAACTGAACCCTGCCAAATGCATATTCGGAGCTAGATCGGGAAAGTTGTTGGGATTCATGGTAAGCGAGAGGGGAATAGAGGTTGATCCAGACAAGGTTCGAGCTATTCAAGAAATGCCATCCCCAAAAACAGAAAGAGAGGTGCGCAGTTTCCTGGGAAAGTTGAACTACATTTTGAGATTTATTTCTAATCTCACTGCCAAAGCTGAGCCTATTTTCAGACTACTCCGGAAGAACAACACCACCCAATGGGATTCAGTTTGTCAAGAGGCTTTTGAGAAAATCAAGCAATACTTGACCAGCCCACCAGTATTGGTTCCACCCGTGGCAGGGAGGCCTCTTATCCTGTATATGGCAGTCCAACAGAACTCGATGGGGTGCGTTTTGGGACAACATGATGATACCGGCCGAAAGGAGAGGGCTATTTATTACTTGAGCAAGAAGTTCAATGATTGTGAGTCAAGATACTCTTTCTTAGAAAAGACTTGCTGCGCATTAGCCTAGACAGCGAATCGCCTCAAGCACTACATGCTAAATCACAAGACATGGCTCATCTCCAGGATGGATCCTATCAAATATGTATTCGAAAGCCCATTCGTGCCAGGTAGGATAGCCAAGTGGCAGGTCATACTCTCCCAATACGACATAGTCTACATGACCCGGAAAGCGGTGAAAGGTAGCGTGATTGTTGACCTCCTAGCAGAAAATCCTATTCACGATTATGAAGCTCTGGATTTTGAGTTCCCTGATGAGCATATTAATGAAGTAGATTGCGAAGAAGAGGGGCCAACCGATGTATGGGAAATGTATTTTGACGGAGCTGTCAATTTGTCCGGTAATGGAATTGGAGCTGTATTGATATCCCCAGATGGAAAGCACTTCCCGATAGCCATTAAGTTGAGATTTGACTGCACCAATAACGTCGCAGAATATGAAGCTTGTGTGAGGGGTCTACAGGCTGCAATCAAAATGAAAATCAGGAAGTTGGAGGTATATGGAGACTCAGCCCTGATTATATACCAAGTCAAGGGAGAATGGCAAACCAAGGATCCCAAGCTAATCCCATATCAGAGGTACTTACTGGAGCTGATTAAGAAATTCGAAGAGATCTCTTTCACTCACCTTAGTAGAGACAAGAATCAATTTGCTGATACTTTAGCTACTCTAGCCGTTATGGCTCAAAACGAAGAAGGGCAGATGGCTCAGATATTGAAGATTAAGGCAAGGAATGAGCCAGCTTATTGCTTCATGATTGAAGAAGAACCAGACGGTAAACCTTGGTATCATGACATCCTAGTCTACTGTAGAACTGCAGAATTCCTCGAGGCAAACCGAAACGAAAAGAGGATGCTTCGGAGATTAGCACTGGGATACTTTCCCAGTGGTGAAACCCTATACAAGAGAGGGTCCAACGGCAAACTGTTGAGATGTGCGGATGCAAAAGAGGCGAAGAAAATCCTTTTTGAGACGCATGAGGAAAACTGTGCAACCCATGCCAATGGGCACATGATGGCTAAACAAATCATGCGACGGGGATATTTTTGGACTACAATGGAAAAGGATTGCATCGAGTATTTCTTAAAATGCCATAAGTGTCAAATCTATGCAGATCCGATAAATGTGCCGCCTCACAAATTGTTCAACCTCGCCTCGCCATGGCCTTTCGCAATGTGGGGCATCGATGTGATTGGTCCCATCAACCCTAAGGCTTCCAATGGGCACAGATTTATCCTAGTAGCAATCGACTATTTTTCTAAGTGGGTCGAAGCCACGTCATACGCCCATATCACGCAGAACACGTTTCTCAAATTCCTTAGAAACAATATCATCTGCCGGCATGGTCTCCCCAATAAAATCGTCACTGACAACGCCACGAATCTCAATGGTCCAAAGATTCAAAAATTGTGTGATCAATACAAAATCCGACATCTCAATTCCTCCCCATACCGTCCCCAGATGAATGGAGCGGTGGAAGCCGCAAATAAAAATCTAAAGAGGATAATCCGGAAAATGACGGTCACATATAGGGATTGGCATGATATGCTTCCCTACGCTCTTCACGCATACCAGACTTCTGTAAGAACCTCGACCGAGGCAACTCCGTACTCACTGGTTTACGAGATGGAAGCAGTATTACCTTTAGAAGTTGAAATTCCTTCCCTAAGGATCCTGAAGGAATCAGGGATTGATGAGTCAGAATGGATCCGATCGAGGTTGGAGCAGTTAAACTTGCTGGATGAGAGAAGATTAACAGCGGCATGTCATGGGCAGTTATACCAGAGGAGAATGGCTAAGGCATTTGACAAAAGCGTTCGCCCACGCGAATTCCACCCCGGAGACCTAGTTCTGAAGAAAGTACTGCCGAATCAAAATGATCCCCGGGGCAAATGGTCACCAACCTACGAGGGACCCTAAGTGGTTAAGAAGGCATTTTCTGGAGGAGCCTTGATCTTGACCCACATGGACGGTGAAGAGTTTCCAAGGCCTGTGAACGCTGACACCGTCAGGAGATACTATGCCTAAAAAAAAAAAAAAAAAAAAAAAAAAAAAGAGTAGGAGTGAAAACCCGAAAGGGCGCTCCTAGCAAAATGTGGGAAAGAAGATGAAAACCCGAAAGGGCGCCTTCTGCAAAATGAGTGAAGGATGAAAACCCGAAAGGGCGTCCTGAAAGAGCGCGTGAAAAAAAAAAAAAAAAATCTAGGGGTGAAAACCCGAAAGGGCATCCCGAGAACAAAAAGGAGAAATAAGGAATGGGGGGCATGAAATCAAGATGAAGAGGAAACTGTCACGGCATGAGGCTTCAGAGAACTTGAAATAATGGTAGTTAAGGGATTTCGAAAATCAGCCACAGGGAATATGTGAGAGCTATCCTTGTACCCTTCTTCTTTGAAACTTCTTCTTTGTTTTTATTAAATCGTAATAAAGTCATACTTCATTCCCTATGCTTCTATCTTTCCCTTATATTTATTCTTTAACATTATCCTTCTGCAATCTCGTTATTTAATGCGCTATTAGTCAGTTAAAATTTTTGCCATAAGATTAGGATCTAACAATTGATAACCTCACGTACTTTACTATGAGATTTGCAGGGAATGACCAGGAAAAGGGTATATAAAAGGAAATAGGGATGAAAACCCGAAAGGGCATCCTGAAAGAGCGAGCCTAAAAAAAAAAAAAAAAAAAAAAAAAAAAACTAGAGGTAAAAACCCGGAAGGGCGCTTCTAGTCAAATAGACGAAAGGGAAGTGAAAATCCACAAGGGCACTTTTCGGGAGAAAGTCAGAAGAACAGAAATGGGGCATTTGAAGAAATGAGGCAATAGGTCAAGTATTGCGACTTGTCCTCCATTCATCGTCGGCCTTCGGGATTCTGTTAAGTACACTTCATTGGGGAAGAACTTCTTGTGTCGAGATTAGGCTTGCTTTGTAAGTGCAATTTAAATTTCCTGTTATCAACCTCTGGTTCCTTGATCTAAGTTGGTTTTAATTTCCAGCAATTTAAATTTCCTGTTATCAACCTCTGGTTTCTTGATCTAAGTTGATTTTAATTTTCTGCAATTTACATTTCCTGCTATCAACCTCTGGTTCCTTGATCTAAGTTGATTTTAATTTCCAGCAATTTAAATTTCCTGTTATCAACCTCTGGTTCCTTGATCTAAGTTGATTTTAATTTCCTGCAATTTACATTTCCTGCTATCAACCTCTGATTCCTTGATCTAAGTTGATTTTAATTTCCAGCAATTTAAATTTCCTGTTATCAACCTCTGGTTCCTTGATCTAAGTTGATTTTAATTCCCCGCAATTTAAATTTCTTGCTATCAACCTCTGGTTCCTTGATCTAAGTTGATTTTAATTTCCAGCAATTTAAATTTCCTGCTATCAACCTCTGGTTCCTTGATCTAAGTTGATTTTAATTTCCTGCAGTTTAAATTTCCTGCTATCAACCTCTGGTTCCTTGATCTAAGTTGATCTTAATTTCCTGCAATTTACATTTCCTGCTATCAACCTCTGGTTCCTTGATCTAAGTTGATTTTAATTTCCCGCAATTTAAATTTCCTGCTATCAACCTCTGGTTCCTTGATCTAAGTTGATTTTAATTTCCAGCAATTTAAATTTCCTGCTATCAACCTCTGGTTCCTTGATCTAAGTTGATTTTAATTTCCTGCAGTTTAAATTTCCTGCTATTAACCTCTGGTTCCTTGATCTAAGTTGATTTTAATTTCATGCATTTACATTTTCAGTTATCAACCTCTGGTTCCTTGATCTAAGTTGATTTTAATTTCCAGCAATTTAAATTTCCTGTTATCAACCTCTGGTTCCTTGATCTAAGTTGATTTTAATTTCCCGCAATTTAAATTTCCTGCTATCAACCTCTGGTTCCTTGATCTAAGTTGATTTTAATTTCCAGCAATTTAAATTTCCTGCTATCAACCTCTGGTTCCTTGATCTAAGTTGATTTTAATTTCATGCATTTACATTTTCAGTTATCAACCTCTGGTTCCTTGATCTAAGTTGATTTTAATTTCCTGCAATTTACATTTCCTGCTATCAACCTCTGGTTCCTTGATCTAAGTTGATTTTAATTTCCTGTTATCAACCTCTGGTTCCTTGATCTAAGTTGATTTTAATTTCCTGCAGTTTAAATTTCCTGCTATCAACCTCTGGTTCCTTGATCTAAGTTGATTTTAATTTCCTGCAATTTACATTTCCTGCTATCAACCTCTGATTCCTTGATCTAAGTTGATTTTAATTTCCCGCAATTTAAATTTCCTTCTATCAACCTCTGGTTCCTTGATCTAAGTTGATTTTAATTTCCTGCAATTTACATTTCCTGCTATCAACCTCTGGTTCCTTGATCTAAGTTGATTTTAATTTCCTGCAGTTTAAATTTCCTGCTATCAACCTCTGGTTCCTTGATCTAAGTTGATTTTAATTTCCAGCAATTTAAATTTTCTGCTATCAACCTCTGGTTCCTTGATCTAAGTTGATTTTAATTTCCAGCAATTTAAATTTCCTGTTATCAACCTCTGGTTCCTTGATCTAAGTTGATTTTAATTTCCTGCAATTTACATTTCCTGCTATCAACCTCTGGTTCCTTGATCTAAGTTGATTTTAATTTCCAGCAATTTAAATTTCCTGTTATCAACCTCTGGTTCCTTGATCTAAGTTGATTTTAATTTCCTGCAATTTACATTTCCTGCTATCAACCTCTGGTTCCTTGATCTAAGTTGATTTTAATTTCCAGCAATTTAAATTTCCTGTTATCAACCTCTGGTTCCTTGATCTAAGTTGATTTTACTTTCTTGCAATTTACATTTCAGTTATCAACCTCTGGTTCCTTGATCTAAGTTGATTTTAATTTCTTGCAATTTACATTTCCTGTTATCAACCTCTGGTCCGTTGATCCAAGTTGATTTTAATTTAACTTCTGATACTGATCCCTAGGTCACTGATTTAGGTATGCTTTAGTTTTGGACACCTAATCGTCCAAAATACGGGTCTAAATCTTTACATAATTCCTACACGGGAAATTTTTCCCTTAATAGAAATTATGTAAAGAGGGGCAGCTATCGACACCATATTTTGGCCGATCCCCAGAATCAATAAACCTTGAAACCGATCCCCAGAATTAATAAACTTTGAAACCGATCCCCAGCACTAAATTTTCCTTTGCCAGCCAACTACATTTCCGACCTCTCTTTGCCATATTACCGATCTCTCTTCACAGAGAATTGAATCAATGCTAAGCCCTCGTATCATCTAAAGTCTTGCCAAGTCGCTCACCGATCTCTCAAGCAAATTGTTAAATTTCCTGACCGGCCGGTTACATTCCCGATCTCCCCTGCCAAACAAAATTGAATCAATACTAGATCTTTATGTCACTGGTCTTATTGCCGATCTCTCATTTTAAGTTTAGGAATAATTAAGATTCCAATCCGATGTAATGATGATCTTGATTTTAAGTGGGTTCACCAAATTTCCAAGTCCCGATTAACGTTGATTCCCTATCGATCTCATGCTCATTATGTTTTCCGATCTCTCACACTTAGGTTAATAATCTCTTTCAGTTACTTCGATGTACTCCGACAATCAAGTATTAAGTAATTTAGAGATTTTCTGATCACAATCATTCATTGAACAAAAGAGGCATTCCATTTCATTTCAAAAAATTGTACAAGTCATTCAGCTGGAGGATCACCCCCAGTCTGATCTACATTTTGTCCGTCTTCCCCCTCACCCTCCTCTTCACTATCCTCACCCTCGCCTCCGGGAGCCAGGTCGGCCATCCAAGAGAAGTCCTCCTCTGGGTAACGCTTCTGGAGCTCGGCTAAGAGATCCTTGTGAGCATTCACGTAAGCACTGGCTATTCCTGTCACCATCTCTTCATCTTTTGCCTTAAGCTCCTCGGTAAGATGAGCGACCTGAGCAGCTTCGTTGGCCCGGAGCGCCTGGGCTTCTCCAAGAGCATGATCCCTCTCAGCCAGAACATGAGTCTGTTCGGCCAGCTTATCCTCATAGTACTTCATCCTCCCCTCAATTTGAGATATGTAATCTTGAGCGGATGAGAGTTGGGATCGGAGGGATGCCACTTCTTGACTCTTCCTTTCGACTTCTCGACTCTTCTTCTCGACCTCCTTACCCAGGCGGTAAGCCTTTTCCCGAACTATGTGCTGGTTCACCAGGCACTCTACATTCAGACTCATGGAGCGGGTTAGGATGTCGTCAAGATTGTCCGGAGACAGTTTGTCCCGATCCTCCCGAAGGCAGATGGAAGACCCCAAGACTTTGGCAAAATCGGGGTTCTCCCGAACAGTCCGGTTGTTCTCTAGAGAAGTGATCAGCACTTGGGCGCCACGAGAAGAGGGCCTCGCAGGAGGTCGAGAACGACCCCCTTCTGTGCTTGGAGCAACTGGAGGAGGTGGAGCCGGCTCTTCCCATTGAGGAGGAGATCGGACAGCTTCTGTGATCGGCGGTCCCGAAGGTCGGGGCGGGCCTCCTTGCGTCTCCCCAGGTTCATGGCCGGGTGTTTGAAGTAGTGCCGAACGCTTCATCTCCTTTATTTTCCGGGAAATCTCTCTTTCTTTCTTCCGCTTCTTGGAACCCTCACCACCCGCCATACCTGCACAAAAAAGAGGTCAGTGAGATCGCTAAGGTCCAAAGATCTGAGAAATAGAAAATACCGATGCCAAGATCAGAGAGCTGAAGCCCACGACTTTCGCCCGTGATCAACTCCATCATCCAATGATGCAGCTCGGCAGTCACCGCATCTAAACAGGAGTACTTTTGAGTGTCAGCTTGATTCTTCAGCTCCATCACTATTAGGTTTTCCTCCTTATTCAGGGTAATACGCTTCGGAATCAAGGGCCCCTGGTGCCACCAGCTACGGGGGAAGTCCTCAAAGCAGGTCGGATTTTTGCTCCTCAGAATGAAGAAGCGGTTCTTCCAATTCTTAAGGGAGGAGGGCAGATCGGTGAAGAGCCCACAATGAGGCTTTCGAAAGAGCCGATGCTCGTCGTCCTTTGGCGAGTCGGCTGTCTGATTCGGCGAACACCTTAGCCGTAGGTCTGATTCCCTTAGCTCGGCACAGGCCTCGGAAGGCTACCAAGATCCGCCATGAGTTAGGATGAATTTGGGCAATGCACACTTGGTGAAATTTTAGGACCTCCTTGAAGAAGTCGTCGGAGGGAACCAAGACACGCTTTAACTGTTCCTCGTATACCATAACCATGTCATTCTCTTCAAAGGAGTGATCGGCTCGGTGATCGCCGTGACACCGGATAAGTTCATATGAATCGGGCTCAATGTTGTACTCCTGGCTAAACGATTGCAGATCGGATTCTTGCAAAATCGATGGCAGCTCGTCCATAGGAAGATTCTCCCTCCCTGAAGTAGGTGCATGCCTTGATGGTGCGATCCGCCCCCGAGCTGGAACGGAGACCCTAGGAGGTTCTGGTTGTGCGCTCGGCCCGACCACCTCTTCTTCTTCAGACGACCACGAGAACTGAATGGAAGGTGGGCTTGCCGCTCTCTGACTTTCGGTGCCGCTCATTTTTAAGGAAAACAAAGAACTTAAAGCTAAAAGAAGGATTAAAACCCTTACCGGAGCTTGAACGGAGTCGGAAGAGCTTGAAAAATCGGGAGAGTTTTGGAATTGCTCGCGAGAGACAGAAAATGGCATAAGTGAGAAACTGGCTAACCCCTACCCCTATTTATACTCGTCCGAGCATTTAATGCTCACGATGTCCCAGGCAATGCATCGGGATTCGCCAGCTGTTCTGACACGTCTCTCAAACACTCCAAATTCCATAAAGAGAACGGCTAATTAGAGATCGACATATTTAGATAAATGTTTCGAATTGCAGATCAGTTAAGGGTTGTTCAGTTAGGAACCAGATCGGATAAACACATCAGAGATCGGAAAATAATCAATGCAATAATAATAAGATGATAATTGACTTTTATTTCCAAAAGATCGGATTACATCATTTGGGCGATCTCTAGGGATCGGAATAATAGAGATCGGAAGATGGGAGATCAGCATGAGAGATCGGAATAAGAGTGTGGGAGGGATCGGAAGGCAAAAAGAATAAGACAAATCCCAAATAACCGTCGTCAGAATCAGAGCCGAGGTAGTTAAAGCGTTGCAGACGAGATCTCCACCGCACGCCTAAGAATCGCCCGCAATCTTGACAGTGCGAGGTATGTCATGTGATCCTGTACATCCCAATCTCCACCGTTGATCTCACTTGTAAGGACAAACCCGGAACCCTTGGATCAAGAGAGAAGACGACAAGACCAGCGTCTTTCGCTCTTAGCCCTCAGATCGTTCCGGACAAGAAGATTTGGGACCGTCAGATTGAAAGAAGAAAAGGACAAATATTCTGAAGAGTGATCTCAGCCATTCATTTTGATTCTCTTTAATTCCTGAACATCCGATCATGTCCTTCGAAATCTTGACCCTCCATCTCCCTCAAAATAAATCCTGACCCTTCATGGGGAGCACCCGATTCCTATAAATACCTGCATGAAAAACTGTTCAAGGGACGGGCAAAAAAAGAGAGGTAGTTATTATAGCGGAAGAACTCTGAAACTTCATTCAGTTTGTTACTCTGCTACTTAGAAGTGTTGATTAGAAAGACTTTTGAAACTAGTTTTCTGAAGTGTTTTCTTGAAAAGGATTCTGAATACTGGAACTCTACATTTTCAGTTTGTTCATTATCTGGTCACACTCTCACTTTCAGCCCTTTGTCATCTCTGTTTTCATTTCCATTGTCCAAGCTCAACTTCATTCCACTTGGTTTTTATCTTAATCTGATTGCATTTTAGCTAAGCACCCTTCAGTTCACAACGAACATCAGCCCTCATGCTAATCAGTCCGCTGTCTTATCACTATTTGTCACCCCGTAGTTATTTCAATAGATTTGGCTCATACGGTAAGAGCTCATATTGCTGTTTTATTAAGTGTTTACGTTTACTTTTCGCACTTTCTTTGTTCTTCTTACGTATGCGATTTTCTCCAAGTTCATTTTGTGCAAAAGAACCCCAAAGAATGTTACTCTCGAGTTATCTCTTTAGTGATTAGTCCATCATTTTATTAATCTTCGTCATTTCTGAATGCAAGTTTTCTAGCTCCTAGTAGCGTGTAAGTGGTTGGGTAAAACGTAGGTAACTGCAACTTAAGGGTCTCTTTTAAAAGAGAGAGCCTGAATAACACGTCAGGAAAATAGCCAAACTATTAGGCTGACGTAAACGGCAATTCGGCAAGATGCCATAAAGTGGAATAAAACCAAAGTAAACGAAACAGAATAGATCGGACATTAATAGGTATTGGTAAGATGACTACATGGAAGGTCGGTAAATCAAGTCTAGTATCCCCCGTTTAGTCACAAGGTATCAAGAAGCCTTATCCCCAGCATCTTTGAATGCCAGAATCCTTAGCTTTAGGCTCTTATGACATGTAGCTGAAATTAAAATTCGGGAGATTGGAAAAGTCCCTTTCAGGCTCCTGTTAATCTAAAAGAGATCGGAGGAGAGTTCCTATCCGGTCTCAACTCAAAATTTTAATAAACATTAAATAGAGATCGGAGGAGAGTTCTTATCCGGTCTCAACTCAAAATTTTAATAAATATTAAATAGAGATCGGAGGAGAGTTCTTATCCGGTCTCAACTCAAAATTTTAATAAACATTAAATAGAGATCGGAGGAGAGTTCTTATCCGGTCTCAACTCAAAATTTTAATAAACATTAAATAGAGATCGGAGGAGAGTTCTTATCCGGTCTCAACTCAAAATTTTAATAAACATTAAATAGAGATCGGAGGAGAGTTCTTATCCGGTCTCAACTCAAAATTTTTAATGATTTAAAAGAGATCGAAGGAGAGTTCTTATCCGGCCTCAACTCAGAATTTTAACAAATATTAAAGAGTTCGGAGAAGAGTTCTTATCCGATTCTTAAATTAAATTTTAATAAAATATTCCTTTCAAATAAAATTAACATACAACAGTAACTCACTAAGGTTGTCTCATTTACTTATGTATCTGGGTGATCCAAATTTAGTGAAAAATCAAATGTTCCTTTAGTCAAAAGGATTAACATGTCCATTCAAGCCCTCCTAACTAATGCAAAATTAAATCTGCTTACCCTTATTAAGGGACGAGGTGGGGTGCCTAACACCTTCCCCACCCGTTTACGGACCCCGAACCTAGAATCTCTGTCTTGAAGTGGTTTCATTTCAATCTATTTTCACAAATGGTTTTCTTTAGTTTCCCTCAAAACTAAGGTGGTGACTCCTCACTCTTTCCCACTTCGGTGAGGGTTCGTTCAGGCGACCGCAAAACCCCTTGCGACAGCTTTGTGAATGGAGATATTAAATATTTTGAGATGAGAAATCTTGATCTGTATTGTGAAATTATTTTGAAGTGTATTGAATTGAGATGATTGAGTTATTGAAGGTTGGGAGTTGTGAAATATTTTTGGAAGTGTTTTTTTTAGGTATTTGAAGAACTGTTTTCTCTAATTACAAACGGAACTCTGTCAAAATTTTTATAAAACTTGCGGCAAAATTTAAAATGGACAAAATTTTTACTAGTAATTAAACCTTGAATAAATGGTTTTTAATTTCTACCAAAATGCTCACCATTTCCAAAATGTAAGAAAATTTTTTTAAAATCCCTTGTAGGGTACTTAATGAGTTATCGGTAGGTAAAGTTCGGTAGTTCATTAAGTATTCTACGGGATCATGTTAGGCCTTACAGAGGGGTAAGGTGTGACAATGAGCTTCTCGAGTTCGAAGTATGGAAGCTGGATATGGAGGCCAATGATATGTGGATACAGATGGCATCAAAGATTAGAGAAGTGGTGGAGAGTCTAAAGGACATGGACCACCCTCAAAAGAGACATGGTGGTGGAATGAGGAAGTACAAAAGGCAGTGAAAAGAAAAAAGGGAATGGTATAAGAAATTACCTAAATGTGATAATAATGAGGCATATGAACAGTATAAGATAGCAAAGAAAGAGGCAAAAAAGGCAGTTAGTCAAGCAAGAGCACAGGCCTTTGAAAAGTTATATGAGAAACTTGGAACTAAAGAAGGGGAGAAAGATATTTATAGATTAGCAAAGAGGAGAGAAAGGAAATGTCTAGATCTGAATCAAGTTAGGTGCATTAAGGATAAAGAAGGAAAAGTGTTGGTGAAAGATGAGGACATTAAAGAAAGATGGAGAAATTATTTTAATGATCTCTTTAATAATAGTCAAAATGATAATAACGTGAATATAGACTATAGAACAATAGAAAAGAATGTGAATTATACTAGAAGGATTAGATCTTTAGAAATAAAGGAAGCACTTAAGAGAATGAAAGTGAGTAAAGCCTGTGGACCTGATGAAATACCAATTGAAGTGTGGAAGTGTTTGGGAGATATGGGAGTGGCATGGTTAACTAAATTATTTAATAAGATTCTAAACTCAAAGAAAATGCCTGATGAATGGAGGAGGAGTATTTTAGTACCTATTTTTAAAAATAAAGGAGACATACAGAGTTGCCCAAACTATAAGGGAATTAAACTCATGAGCCATACTATGAAGTTGTGGAGCATCGGCTAGATCATGATACTTCTATCTCTCTCAATCAATTTGGTTTCATGCCCGATCGTTCAACTATGGAAGCGATCTTTCTTATTAGAAGCTTGATGGAGAAATATAGAGATGTGAAGAAAGATCTACACATGATTTTTATTGATTTGGAGAAGGATTATGATAGTATTCCAAGAGATGTCTTATGGAATGTGTTAGAACAAAAGAGGGTATCTATTAGGTACATACAAGTATTGAAAGATATGTATGAAGGAGTAACTACTATTGTGCGCACAGTGGGAAGGGACACGAGAGATTTTCTGATCTCAATTGGATTACATCAAGGATCAGCCATAAGCCCTTACCTTTTTACATTAGTTTTAGATGAATTGACGAAACATATACAAGAGAGTATTCCTTGGTGCATATTGTTTGTGGATGATATTTTTCTGATAGATGAGACACGAGAAGGAGTCAATAGAAAGCTAGAACTTTTGAGAAGTACTGTAACACCCTCTCTGTAGCAATTCCGTACATTCTAATGTTCCAGTTATCAGTGTCGGTCTGGACAGCTAGAACGTCTGGAAAAATATTTAAACTAAAGTGAGGAACCATAATTAACTCAAATATTAATAAGAAAAATTTAGGAAAAATTTTAGAAATAAAATACAACCAAGTTAAATGAGCCGGTGCCCAAGCGATGGGTAACCTAGTAGGAAGTTGCGGTTCTCGCAACTAGGAGCCCTAGACCTGGGGGAAAATTCATAAAATAATTTTTGGGACTCCAGAAAAGAGTCATTGAGGTTTCTATGGTATTAGAATGCCAAGAAAAGGTTTAGAAAAACTTTTCAATCGGTACAGACAATTTTAGTCTGTTAAGCCAAACGGAGGGCATTTTGGTCATTTCGTCTTCAGAGATGATTTTTGGCCAACTTGTCCAGTTAATTAAATAATTATTATGACATAAAATGTGAATAAATATTGCTAAAAATTAAATTAGAAATGAGTAGAAAAGAAAAGAAATTTAAAATAAAAATTAGACCTATGACATAAGCCATGATGTCATAAAGTTTAAATTAAAATTTACAATAAATTAAAGTGCCAACCAATGGGAGCTTGACAAACATTTTAAGAGGATTAAAACTTAATAAATAAGGATAAAAAAATAAAAAGAAACCAGATTGTTCTTCCCAAATTCGGGCAGCCATCTTCTCCCTCCACCATTTAAGAGCTTCTCTCTTTCTCTCATGCCAAACCTTACCTTTTCACCATAAAATCCTAAACTTTCTTCACTAAACCTCTTCCTCACACCTTAAACCATCTCTAGGCAGCAATTAGAAGAAGAAATTAAGGAGATTTATAAGCTCAAGTTATCTCCCAAAAGAGGTTAGTGCCAATTCCTTCTAGAAATTTTATGTATATCATATGTGGAGTAGGAATTAAGTGTGAAAATTAAGTGAAATTAAACAAAAGTTACATGATGAATTTTTACCATTTTTGGCAGCCATGAACTTATGAGAGTTTTGATGATTTTTTTTGTAGATTAAAAGAGTATATAAGCTGTCATTTGATATGAAATTAACACTTAGCACCTTATATTGTAAGTTAATGGAAGAATAGAGGAATTGAGAATTTAGGGTTTTGATCAAATTAAGGTTTTAATCCTATAATGGTGTAGGAACATTTTAATGGTCAATTAGTGACCATTTGGTTATTGGTAAACAAGAAATGAAGTGTGTTTAGAGATGGGATTTAGGTTTAGTGTGGCTGCCCTAGGTGACCTACAGAATTGGACATGAGTCCAGCAGGTTTGGGCAGCCATAACTTGAACTGTAGAGGTTCAATTGGTGCAAGGCTAATTGGACTTGAAACTAGACACATAATGGCACAACTTTGGTGAAGAAACCATGCCCATAAAACCAAACCAAGTGGACCAAAAGCTTGCCCCAATCCCGGTGACCTGCAGTCTGTTTCTGCAGAATGACCAAATGAACAGTGATTATTCATTTGGCCATAACTCAGTGTAGAATAGTCCAATTGACCTAAAATTTTACCAGCAAAGATAAGGTATGAAAACTGAAAATTCTGCTCAATTAACTTTAAGCTTAGAAATGGTATTGGCAACCAATACCAATAAATTTTGAATATAAAATGTGGTATGTTGGGAGTATTAAAACTAATGTACCTATTGTCTATGCAAAAGTCAACATTTTGGTTGACCAATGAAGTAAATAGTAATACCAAAACTTGAAATTTAAAAATTGTAAAACTCAAAAGTGTAAAATGCCCTAGTATACCTAACAAGATTGGTTTGGATAGCTTGGCATACCAATAGGGTTCAGTTAGCAGTACTGCACATGGCATTATGCCATTCTGTGATTTCATGGCTTTTAACCATTCTGACATTATGTTGATACTTGGCCTTTTGCCTAATGTTATTCTGACTTATTAGGTTACATTTGCCTGCACACCGGGAGACACATATGTGACCGATGGTGTGACGGCCCGAGGTACTTGATACCTAGTGCCAATTTACCCGTTTATCCAGTCCAGTCGTCCAGTATAGGTTACTTGGGCAACCAAAAATGAAAGTGGATAAATTTAATGAAATAATGAATATAACCAGTATAAAATAAGTACGACTACAAATACTCATCGAAAATTTATTTGCAATGAGACATCAATACATTTACTGCATATTTATTTTCTGTTATTTCTTTTTATTTTATTATTAGCACCACTAAGCATTATTGCTTAGCGCGTTGCTTTTGCCACGCGTAGGTTCTGGAGATACTGACCGAGAGCCCAGTAGACCACAGACTGGGTGAGACCTCCTGCAGCTCTGCATAGTGTCCGTGTCACCTCACCATCTTCAGTGCATTGGTAGGACACTAGGTTTCATTTTGGTATTTTGTAACTAACTTTTATTTTCTCTTGTGTAGTTGAGACTTATGTAATGTATTTTGATGTTAATGTAAATAGTAGAAATTGTGTTTATGAATGGAAAATTGAGTATTTATTTATTGCTTATATATGAATACCATGAGAAATGAATGATTGAGAAATGGGAATGTTGTTGAAAAATATTGAGATTTTGATGATTATTGGAGTTTGAGAATGATTGGAAATGATTATTGGAAGTGTTTTTCACAGGTTCCGAAGAACTGTTTTCTCCATTTTTAGCCGGTACTCTGCCGAATTTTCTATAAAATTTTCGGAATCTTAAATAAATTATAATTTAAATAAATGACTTAAATGAATTATATTTCACAAATTATTTTCAAAACTATGATACAAATAAATTAAGGAAAAATAAAAATGATTGAGATAAAATAGAGTATTCCGGTACACTGTGTGACATATCTTACTCGGATATACTGTAGATGGGTAAGGGGTGTCACAAGTACTCTAGAGTCAAAGAGTTTTAAGTTAAGTAGAACGAAGACAGAATACATGCATTGCAAGTTTAGTGAAGGCCAAACTGGTGATAAAGAAGGAGTTAGTTTGAATGGAGTGGTACTGTCCCAAAGTAATCACTTTAAATATATAGGCTCAGTCCTTTAAGTGGATGGGGGATGTGAGGAGGATGTTAGTCATAGGATTAAAGCCGGATGGTTGAAGTGGAGACGTGCCATGGGAGTTTTATGTGATCGTAAAATTCCCAATAAGTTGAAAGGAAAATTTACCTTACAGCCATACGACCGGCTATGTTAAATGGTAGTGAGTGTTGGGCACTGAAGAGTCATATGCGTCTAAGATAAGAGTTGCAAAGATGAGAATGTTAAGGTAGATGAGTAGCCATACTAGACTAGATAAAGTCCGTAATGAGAGTATTAGAGAAAAGGTAAGAGTGGTGTCAATCGAAGATAAGTTGAGAGAAGGGAGATTGAGATGGTTTGGTCATGTGAAGCGTAGACATACGGAGGCTCCAGTTAGACAAGTAGAGCACATTAGGTTAGAGGATAGAAAGAAAAAAAAGGAGTAGACCTAAATTGACTTGGAGGAGAGTAGTACAACATGACTTAGGAGCATTACACATTTCTAAGGATATAACCCAAAATCGTTTAGAGTGGAGAAAGCGAATCCATATAGCCAACCCCAAATCTTTGGGATAAAGGCTTAGTTGAGTTGAGTTGAGTTGTATTGTTAATTTAATGGTAATTAGTTTACTTTTTACTTATTATTCTTATTAATTTGATTAGTTTTGCTTTTTATCTTATTAATTAGACATTAGTTCTTATTAGTTGTTTATTTTATATAGTAATTATTAATTTATTGTTAATTTGATCATTTTACTTTTTGTTCTTATTAATTAATTGTTTAATTAATGTGCGTATTGTTAATTTGTTTGTAATTAGTTTACTTTTTAATTGTTATTCTTGTTAATTTAACTAGTTTTGCTTTTTGTCTTGTTAATTAGTTGTTTATTTTATATAAGAATTATTAATTTATTGTTAATTTGGTTATTTTACTTTTTCTTTTTATTAATTAATGGTTTAATTTATAAAGGTATTGTTAATTTGTTGGTAATTAATTTACTTTTTACTTGTTATTCTTGTTAATTAGTTGTTAGTTTGATTAGTTTTACTTTCTTTTCTTGTTAATTAGACATTAGTTGTTAATTAGTTATTTATTTTCTATGGGTATAATTTAATTACTTTACTTTTTATTCTTGTTAATTAATTGTTTAATTTGTTTTTTTTTTCTTAGATTATAGATGGGTAGTAAAGGTAATACAATTGGATCTTCTACTAGCAGTAGAAGGACGAACCCAGGATGAGCACATATAATTCAAGTTAGTGAAAATAATATCAATGGCTTTCGATGCATATACTGTATGAAAGTTTATAAAGGGGGAGTTAATAGAATCAAGCAACACCTTGTTGGAGGCTACAAAAATGCAATTCACTGTCCAAAATGTTCAGAAGATGTAAGAAATCAAATGCAGGAATTCATTGCTAAAAAAAGAGAGCAGAAATCAGTTATGAATGTGGAAAGACTACCTGAATTTAATGATGTTGAAGTACTGGGGTTTGATGAAAATGAGGAAGAGTAAGAGTTGATGTAAGAAATTGGTAGTGAAAAACGAAAGCAAATAATTAATGTTAGTGACACTGGTACTAGTGCTTCAAAAAAATCAAAAGTTTTACCAACTCAAAGTAGTAGAGGGCCTATTGACTGTTATTTTTCCCCTAGACCAGTTATTATGGGAAAAAATGTGAGACAAACTACTATTGATGAAAATAGTTTAGCTAAAAAGGAGTTAAGGGAGTGTGCTTATGTTGCCATAGGACGATGGATGTATGATGTAGGAATGGCTTTTAATGCTGTGAATTATGATAGCTTCGGGGAAATGATTCAAGCAATTGAAAATTATGGGAGGGAAATGAAACCTCCAAGTTTTCATGAGGCTAGAGTTCAGTTACTTAATAAGGAAGTGCAAACCATAAATGATCTTCTTGAGTCTCATAAAGAAAAATGGGAAAATTATGGATGTTCATTGATGTGTGATGGATGGACGGATAGAAAAAAGAGAATATTGATTAATTTCTTGGTTAATAGTCCAAAGGGAAGCGTATTTATTAAATCAATTGATGCAAGTAATGAATCAAAGACAGCGACATTGTTGGCTTGTTTGATTGAGAAAGAATTGATGGAAATTTATCCTGAAAAAGTGGTTCAAGTGGTATAGATAATGCATCAAATAATGTTGCAGCAGGTGTCGATACCATATTTTGGCCGATCCCCGAAATCAATAAACTTTAAAATCGATCCCCAGCACTGAGTCTCCCTTTGCCAGCCAATCACATTTCCGATCTCTCCTCAAAAGGAATCGAATCAATACTAAGTCCCCATATCATTTAAAGCCTCACCGATCTCTCAAACCAATTGTCAAGTCTCCTGACCAGTCAATTACATTTCCGATCTCTCTTGTCAAACGAAATTGAACCAACATTAGGCCTTCATGCCACTAGTCTTATTACCGATCTCCCTTTTAAAAGTTTGGGGATAATCGTCTGATAAAGTTAAGGTTCCAATTCGGTTTAATGATGATTCCGATCTTAAGTGTTCAAATCAAGTTCCCAATTTTAATCAAGTCCCGTTTAGCATTTGTTCTCAGCCGATCTCATGTTTACAGTGTTTTTCAACCTCTTACACTTGGATTAATAATCACTTTTAGTTATTGTAATATGTTCAGATAATCAAGTGCTTATGCAATTTAGATACTTTCCGATCCCATCCATTCATTGAACAAAAAGGGAATTTCATTTCATTTCAAATCGAAATATATACAAATCTTCGGCTGGAGGTGATCCTCCAGCCTGTTCTACATTTTGTTCGCCCCCTCTATCACCCTCGGCCTCCTCCTCGCTATCCTCTTCGTCTTGGGGAGCTAGGTCCACCATCCAGGAGAAGTCCTCCTTGGGATAACGCTTCCTGAGCTCGGCCAAGAGATCCCCATGAGCGTTCACATAAGCACCGGCCTCCCTTGTCACTGCCTCTTCTTCTTTTGCTTTGAGCTCCTCAGTGAGGCGAGCAACTTCAACAGCTCGAAGCGCCCGAACCTCTTCAAGAACATGAGTCTGCTTGGCCAGCTTATCCTCGTAGAATTTCATCCGCCCCTCAATTTCAGATATGTAGTTTTGAGCAGACGAAAGTTGAGATCGGAGGGAAGCAACTTCCTGACCCACCTTCTCGACCTCCTGCCTCAAGCGGTGAGCCTTCTCCCGGACAATGTGTTGGTTCACCAAACTCTCCACGCTCAGGCTCATGGTTTGGGTCAGGATATCATCGAGGTTGTTCGGGGTTAGCCTATCCCGATCCTCCCGAAGGCAGATGGAGGACCCCAAGACCTTAGCAAAGCCTGGATTCTCTCAAACCGTGCGGTTCTTCTCCAGCGAGTGGATCAGGATTTGAGCGCCGCGGGAAAGGGTCCTCACAGGTGGTTGGGAAAGACCCCCTTCCACGCTTGAAGCAACCAGAGGAGGTGGTGGCAGCTCTTCTTGACGAGGAGGAGACCGGACCACTTCTATGTCAGGGATCCGCAGTCCCGAGGTTGAGACGAGCCTCCTTGCATTTCCCCGGGATCATGCCTGGGCGTCTGAAAGGCCTCGGCCCGCTTCATCTCTCGCACTTTCAGGGAGACCTCTCTTTTCTGCTTTCGGCTCTCCTTGGAAGCCTCGCCGCTCGCCATACCTGCACAAAGAAAAGGTCAGTGAGATCGCTAAGGCCCAAAGATCAGAGATATAGAAAGTACCGAGGCCGAGGTCAGAGAGCTGAAGCCCGCGTTCTTTGCCAGTAATCAACTCCATTGTCCAATGATGCAGTTCAGCCGTCACTGCATCTAAATAAGAGAACTTCTGTCGGGCTGCCCGATCTTTCAGTTCCATCACCATTAGGCCTTCTTCCCTATTAAGGGTGATGCGCTTCTGAATTAACGGGCCCTGATGCAGCCAGCTGCTTGGGAAACCCCCAAAGCCGTTCGGAATTTTGCTCCTCAGAATAAAGAAGCGATTCTTCCAATTCTTCAGGGAGGAGGGCAGATCGGTAAAAAGCCCACAATGTGGCTTCGCCTGGAAGAACCAATACTCATTGTCCTTTCGACGAGTTAGCCTATGTAGTTCGGCGAACACCTTAGCTGTAGGACTGAGTCCTTTAGCTCGGCAAAGGCCTCTGAAGGCTACTAGGATCCGCCATGAGTTCGGGTGAACTTGGGCTATGCACACTTGGTGAAATTTTAGAACTTCCTTGAAGAAGTCGTCGAGAGGGAACTGCAGCCCGGCTTTTAATTGCTCTTCGTATACCATGATCGTATCATTCTCTTCGAAGAAGTGATTGGCTCGAAGATCGCCGTGACACTTAATGAGTTCGTATGAATTGGGCTGAATGTTATACTCTTGGCTGAACGATTGCAGGTCGGTTTCTTGAAGAATTGATGGCAGCTCGTCCATGGGGAGGTTTTCTCTCCCTGAAGAATGTGTTTGCCTCGAGGGTGCTGCTTGACTGCGGGCTGGAATAGAGGTCCTAGGAGGTTCAGATCGCCCGCTTGTTTCGACTACTTCTACCTCATCTGACGACCACGAGATCTGAACGGAAGGGGGGCTTGCCACTCTCTGACCCTCGGCACCGCTCATTTTCAAAGAAAAGAGAAAATTTAAACTGAAAGAAAGATCAAAATCCTTACCGGAGTGTGATCGGTGTCGGAAGAACTTGAAAAAATGAGAGGATTTTGGAATCACTCGTGAGAGGCTGAAAATGACATAAGGGGACAACTGGCGGACTCATCCCCTATTTATACTAGTCTGAGCATTTAATGCTCATGGTGTCCCAAGCGGCTCATCGGTTAGCGAGATTCGCTAGCTTTTTCTGACACATCTTACGAATATTCCAGAAATTCCATAATAAGGATAGATCGGCTAGTTAGAGATCGGTGAATTAAGGTGGATGTTTGGAAGTGCGGATCGGTTAAGGGTTGTTCAGTTAGGAACCAGATCGGATAAACACATCAGAGATCGGAAAATAATCAATGCAACAATAATAAATGATAGTTGTCAAAATAAAATTTTATTTTCGAAAAGTCGGATTACATCATTTGGGCAATCTCTAAAGATCGGATTACATTAAAAGTCGGATTACATCATTTAGGTGATCTCTAGAGATCGGATTACATTAAAGGTCTGATTACATCATTGGGGCGATCTTTAGAGATCGGTGGAACATCCTATCTAATAAAGGCCCATGTCAAAGCCTAGTCTCGTGGCTGAATCAAAAGATTTGTCCGGCCATAGACAGCGGATAGACGTACAGCTCAGATGGGGTGATTATGACTCTCATGAGGATGGAGAGTCATCTCCACTGTCATCGACCAGAACCGAGCTGTAGTCGGGATGCCCAATGTGGTGAGGAGCCAAATGAACTTCAAGGGGCAGTCACCGATGTTAAGAGGAATATTAGCAGTCTTCTCACCCGAAATCAGTTCGTCGATTATATCGATTGAACGATTCGAGATCGACACGATCGAGGTCCTCGATCCAGGTCGGCAAATTAGTTCGGTTCTCTCACTGTCATCAAATGAGGTTATCATAATTCTCCGATCACTGGGATCGTAAATTTTCAGTTGAGGAATAAAGAGGACAATCGGAAAAAGATCAAAAGCAACTATCATGGCCGGGATTATTGCCAGAGCGGTTAGAATAGGAAATGTGAGAAGGAAAGAGGAGAAAATCAAATGCGGAGGGGTTTCCTGTTGAAGGTATATATATAGGGAAAGTCTGAGCATTTATTGCGAGCAGAAAACGAAGCGGATGCCTCAGAAATTGAAGGAATAAATGCTTTGACTGAATTGGACCGGATAAAGGAGAAGACCGGAGTAGGAGAGGTCGGAAGAGGGGAGCCCGGCATGAGAGATCGGAAAAAGATCGTGTTACAAAGATCGGAAGGGAGGGGAGGTCAAAAAACAAAGAGAATAAGACAACTTCCGCTAACTTTCGTCATAATAAGAGCCGAGGTAGTTAAAGCGTTGCAGACGAAATCTCCACCGCACACCTCAGAATCGCCCACATTACTGACAGGTGCCAAAGTATGTCATGACAGTGCTGTACATCCCAATCTCCATCGTTGATCCTACTTATAAGGACAAGTCCAGAGCCCTTGGATCAAAGAACAAGACGACAAGACCAGCGCTCTTTATTCTCAGCCTTCGGATCACCCTTGACAAGAAAATTTTGGGCCGTCAGATTAGAAGAGAGAAAGGACAATTATTCTGAAAAGGATCTCAGTTGTTCATTTTGATTCTCTTTGATTCTTAAACATCAGATCATGTCCTTTAAGATCCAAACCGTCCATCTCCTTTAAGGGGAATCCTAACCCTTCATTGGGAGCACACGTTCCCTATAAATACCTGCATGAAAACTGTTGATAGGGAGGACGAAAAAAAGGGTGGTGATTATAGTGGAAAGGCTCTGAAAATTGATTCAGTCTTGCTACTCTGCTATTTTTAAGCTAGAAAGACTTTAGAAACCATTTTTCTAAAGTATTTTCTTTGAAGAAGTGTTGGGCACTGGAACTCTTGATTTTCAGTTTGTTCATTGCTCTGCGATACCCTTTCTTAAGTTTCAGTTCTGTTTTCACCACCTTTATATCCACTTTTATTTTCTGAAACTCAATCTCATTCATTATCATTCCGGTTTGATTACATGCTAACTAGGCATTCGTCATTTCAAGGCAAGCATTAGTCTCCAGACCATTAGCTCGAAACTCTGCAACATTCGTGACTCCATAGTTAGTTCAATAGGTTCAACTTCCTGCAGGTGAGTGTCTAAACCATTGCCTCATCCAGTGTTTGCTTTTATTTTCTTTTTATGCTCGTAATTTTCGTTAAAGTTTGTTTTATGTTAGAAGGTCCCACGTGGGTGGTTATTCTCGAGTTTATCTTTGATATCAGTTCATGTTATTTATTTGTTCTTGGTCTTTTATTATTATCTCCTAATGTAGGTGTTCTGTTTACGGGTAACGTACAGGTAGTTTAATAAAACGTTGGTAAAAGTGTTTTAACATAAGAGTTTTTTTTTAAATAAACGTTCGGATAATAAATCAGAGAGTTATGAAGGTGAACCACTAGACTAGCTCGAGAATATGACTGGGTAAAGGTGGGGGAGGTCAGAGTAAAATTGAGTTTCGGAATAGCAAATGAAATAGAGCAAATGTTGCCTGCCGAAAGGTATTGGTAAGGCGATCACATAGGAGGTCGATAAAATTCAGTCTGGTATCCCCTGTCTAGTCACGAGGTACCAATGAGTTAAAAGAAGCCTTATTCAGGTCCCCAGCATCTTTGAATGCCAGAACCCTTAGTCTTAGACTCTTATGATGTGTAGATGTAATCAGATTTCAAGAGGTCGAAAAAGTCCTTATCCGACTCCCATTCAAGTAAAAGAAATCGGAGGAGAGTTCTTATTCGATTCTCAGCCAAAATTTTAATAAATATTTAAAAGAGATTGGAGGAGAGTTCTTATCCGATTCTCAACCAAAATTTTAATAAATACTTAAAAGAGATCGGAGGAGAGTTCTTATTCGATTCTCAATCCAAAAACTTTAATAAGTATCTAAAAGAGATCAAAGGAGAGTCCTTATCTGATTCTCAATAAAAAATTCTCATAAATATCTAAAAGAGATCAGAGGAGAGTTCTTATCCGATCTCCAATCGAAATTTTAATCTAAAAGAGATCGGAGGAGAGTTCTTATCCAATTCTCAAATCGAATTTTAACAAATATACAAAATAACCCCTTAAACAAAACTGACATGTAACAGCAACTCACTAAGGGTCGTCTCATTTATTTATGTATCTGGGCAACCCGAATTAGTGAAAAAACAAATATTCCCTTTTACCAAAAGGATTAACATCTCCGTTCGAACCTCCTAACTATCGATTTTAATTTATAAAGAGCTTAAAGTTAAATCTGCTCACCCTCATTGAAGGACGAGGTGGGGTGCCTAACACCTTCCCCACCCGTTTACGGACCCCGAACCTAGAATCTCTGTTTTTGAAGTGGTTTCATTTTAATTTTCACAAATGGTTTTCTTTAATTTCCCTCAAAATTAAAGTGGCGACTCCTCACTCTTTCCCACTTCGGTGAGTGCTCGTCCAGGCGATCGCAAAACCCCTTCCGACAGTAGGTAAAATTTTTATTTAATTTTTTTTATTACTGAAAAAAATATCATTTTATTTTTATTATTAACAAAATGAATTTTACTTCTTATTTATGACAGGAAGAATATTGAAGCAAATTTTCCTTATCTATATCGGACTCCATGTGCAGCCCATTGTATAGATTTGATATTGAAGGATATTTTTAAGATTCGTGTTTTCAAAGAAACATTCCGCAAAGCTATTGAGCTTACTGGTTTCATATGTAGCTCTTCAAGAGTTCTAAATATGGTGCGGAAGTTTACTAATGGAGTAGAATTGCTAAGGCCATGAAAAATTAGATTTGCTACTGCTTTTATTGCACTGGTAAGGATTCATCTTCAGAAGGCCAACGTTAGAAAAATGTTTACTTCAAAAAGCTTAACAACTAGTAAATAGGCTAAAAAGATGAAAGGCAAAAAGTGTGAAAATACAGTTTTGAGTCCTACCTTCTGGAATCATATTGTTTATGCTCTTAAGGTTTCTGGTCCTCTTGTTTATGTGCTTCGACTGGTTGATAATGAAAAAAAATCAGCCATGTGATATATTTATGAAGCCATGGATAGGGCTAAAGAAGTAATTGCCAACTCACCCAACGGTAATGAAGAGAAATTCAAGAGCATTTTTTAGATTATTTATGTGAGATGGTCACTTCAATTGCATCGTCCTTTGCATGTTGCTAGATACTTTCTGAATCCTGAATTTTTTTATTCAAATAGAATGAGAATTGAGTTTGATGAAGAGGTCAATACAGGATTGCTTTCATGCATTCATAAAATGGAAAAAAATTTAACAAAAGTTTTTTTATTCTTAATGAAATTGAGAGATACAAGGCAGCTACGGGGACCTTTGGTTTTCCTTTTTTTTTTGAGAGGAAGAACAACTAAATCTCCAGGTTATTAATGTAAATTCTTTTTAGTTTTTCTTTTTGCTCATTTATTAATTTATATTATGAATTTAACAATCATTGGTTCTATATTTTAATAGCTACTTGGTGGAAAACATATGATTTTTCAACTCCAAACCTACAAAAGTTTGTTGCAAAGGTTCTGAGTCTTATATGTAGTGCAAGTGATTGTGAGAGAAATTGGAATGTATTTGAGCATGTAAGTAAAATATACATATACATATATATATATATATATATATATATATATTCTTATTATGAAGCTGTCATTAATTTTACAGTAACAAATAAGTTAAACTTCAAACTCAAAAAGTTCAAAATAAAATAACAAATATGTATATATATTCTTACTTTGTTATTTTATTTTGAACTTTTTGAGTTTGAAGTTTAACTTATTTGTTACTGTAAAATTAATGATAGCTTCATAATAAGAAAAGAAATCAGCTATTTCAATAATGCTTGGATAATTTGGTATATGTGAAGTACAATAGAGCGTTGCTACACCGACCCACTTTTGGGAATATCACAACACCTGTTGATTTGGCAAATATTGATGAAAGTAATGAGTGGTTGCTTGGTGAATTAGAAAAAGGTGATGGGGATGATGATAATGATTCTCTTGTTTCATGGATGATGTGTTGACCTGGGGTGATGTTGGTAGAGCAGTTGGAGTTTCTGAATTTCGTTATGAATCGAGATCGGCTACAAGATCAATACCAGTTGAAATTCCATCATTTTGAAAGCCTCATCCAATGAGAGGTGCATCCTCTTTGCAAGTTGATGATGATGAAGAGGAGGAAGAATTTATTATAGCTATCGTTGAAAATGAAGATGATTTTGGAAATTTTGATGATAAGTAGTTTTAGTTATAAGTTTTTTATGTATTTCTTGCATTTTGTTTATTATGACTTATAACTTAGTTCTATTTATTAAAGTCTGAACTTCTGTAAACTTCTGTAATTTATAATTTCTATTCTATCACTTATGACTTATTTCTAATTTTCTATTAATTATGTATAATTTTATAGTATTATTTTTATCTTATACATAAGATGAAAATCCAAGTATGAACTATTTCTTTTTCTAACATCTCTTATTATTATTTGTGTTGTTACTTATGCTATATATTTTAATTTTACAGTCTCACATTGTCACTTGTATCTTATACTTAAGCTCAAAATATAGGTATGCACTATTTTCAATTTCTCTTATATTACATATAGATATAGTGCAAATAATTTTTTTTTCTTTTTAATATGCTTTTTTACTTATCAACTATTTAAAAGTATGAATTTTTATGTTATAAGTACATACATACATATATATATATATATATATATATATATATATATATATATATATATATATATATATATATATATATATATATATATATATATATATATATATATATATATATATAATTTAGGCAATTAAGGTTATGACGCCTTGCTTCAAAAAGGCCCTTGTCTTGCCTCTCGCCTCTCGCTTAAGGCCATAGGGTACTCTGCAGTCTTAGTGTCGCCTTTCACCTTGATAACACTGGTAGCAGAAAGAATAGCACCCCCCAGTAAGGTTCAGGAATAGTCATGGTAAACGTAAGAGACTTAACAACCTAAAGTATCTATTTTTCCTCTCAGACACCCTATTTTGTGAACTAGTGTTCACACAACTAGTCTGATATAAAATTCCATGTGACTTCAAATACTCCTGAAAGACTCCATTCATGTATTCTGTACCATTATTAGTTCTAAGTATTTTAACATAAGCATCGAACTGGGTACTAATCATTTTGTGGAACTGCTGAAAATGAGATAAAATTTCATTTTTCCCTTTCATCAAATATACCCAAGTTAACCTACTGCAATAATCAATAAAGGTCACGAACCATTTATAACTTGATAAACACAGTTTGAGTAGGCCCCCACACATCAGAATGGATAGTTATAAAAAGAATTGAAGCCTTATTATTTAAGATTGTCTAGTATGGTTAGCAAACTCACAGACATCGCATACTAACAATTCAGTTTTGTATTGCTTATATAAAAAAGGATAAAGTTTCTTTAAAACAATAAATGAAGGATGTCACACCTTACCCCTCCGTAAGGCATAACATGATCCCGTAGAATACTTAATGAACCACCGAACTTCACCTACCGATAACTCATTAAGTACCCTACAAGGGATTTTAAAACGATTTTCTTACATTTTGGAAGTGGTGAGCATTTTAGTGAGAATTAAAAACCATTTATTCAAAGTTTAAATACTAGTAAAAATTTTTGTCCATTTTAATTTTGCCGCAAATTTTATAAAAATTTTGATAGAATTCCCTCTGTATTTTGAGAAACCAGTTCTTCAAAGACCTGTAAAAAGCACTTCCAAAAGTTTTCCACAACTCCCAATCTCCAATAAAACTCAAATCAACCCAATTCAAATCACTTCAAAGCAATTTCCACAATTTAATCAAATTTGGTCATCACAAAATTTTTAATACTTCATTAACAAGGCATAAAGCAGAAAATTCATATTTACAAATATTAAATTTACAGAAGCAAACCCAAAATAATATTATTACAATTTATTTACAACTGCTCAATTTACATTGATACTTATGACATTACAGTATTTACATCAAAATAACCATAAGGGTATAAAACAATACCCGTACAAAAGGGATCAAGAAGTTCTTGTCAATCCATGACTCACTCTCCGCTTTCTCCTTGCTCTTATCTGCGACAGTGAATTAAACTATCGCTGAGTATAAACATACTCAGTGGTGCACAATAAAAATTTAAAATGCGATACATAAATCATTTATTGATGAAACATAATTTGAATACTTCACAATCACATTTCACAAATATCAAAGCTCATAACAACTCATTTTGTCAAATAATATATTAAACACAGTTTAGTCAAAAAATTTCATAAACACAGTGTTGCCAAAATCATACACAACTTAAGCCATGACACAAAATTTCCGATCAATGCCGCGTTGTACACCACGACAAAGCAATCTACAACCCCATTAATCGAAATCAATGAGGGAGGTGGCTAGCTAGCTAATGAGTACTCATCAGATCTACAACCTCAACTGACAAGCCAGAGAGGGAGGAAAATAAACAATCTCAACCCCATAAATGGAGGAGGAAATGTGATACTGTCATGCTAAGTGTGAACATAAAATCCATTTCAAACATTTCATTCAAATATTGCATACAAAAATCAAATTAATTTCCAAAGTTACAATTTGATCACAAGGTGGCAACACAAAAGTTCATAAATTCATACTGCATGCTAAATCAATTTTTTAAAGGTAAAATGCTTAAATAGGATTTATTGTGCACAAACCTGACTAGAGTCGCCTCTAGGCCTTGACTCAGTCTCTCCGAGCTTCGAAGTCTTTTTCAGCTGAAACACACAATTTCATAGTGTTTCAGTACCATAACTTAACATAAGTCCAAAAATAAATTTAACTTCACTTTAACTAACTTTATTGCGTTAAATTCGACGTTCTCGAAATTTTTGTGTTTCGGGTTACTATTCACTACACTATTCAAGTCAAATTGTTGACTTTTTAAGGATTAATAGGTATGGGAATTCCAACTTCACCCACATACCACATTTTAGTCGCCAAACTTGTTGGTTTTGGTCATTTTTTTAAAGCGTAGGTCATTTTGGCAAAATTTCCAATTTTCGGTTTTGGTGCTCCGAAGTTGCACTGTTCCATTGGTCGATCTACTGTTGGAATTTGACAAAACTTCCTTCATAGAAAATGTTCCTTATTGTCTTAAGTGTATTCACATTTTTGGATCACCTCAATCGAAGTTTTGTAGCTCAAGTTATGGCCAAAATACTATTACTGTTCACGTGCACTGTTCATGCTGATATCGGATCACCTCAATCGGAGTTTTGTAGCTCAAGTTATGGCCAAAATACTATTACTGTTCACGTGCACTGTTCATGCTGATATCTTGGGTTCTGGCAAATTTTGATCCAACTTTGGTCAGTAATTTGATCAAGTTAAGTTCATAATTTGGTCTAACTTTCTTCAGATGAAATGTTCTACTATGTCTTAGGTTTCCATCGGTTTAAGAATCGCCTAAATCCGAGTTTCCTAAAAAGAGTTATAGCCATCCAAACATTACTGCTCAACTGAAAATCTGCAGAGTTGCAGGTTTGGTAACTCAACTTTGCTCAATAATTTGAATGGGTTAATGGCATAATTTGGGGTGATGTTCTTCATGAAAGTTTTAGGTCTATATGCCCTCTAACCCCTGGCCAAATTTCAGGTCAATTTGACCTGTCTAACTCGAGTTATGACCACTGTTCATTTGGTCAGTTTAGTGCAGTGGCAGCCTGCTATCATTTCACTTTGGTCAATTGTTTCACCAAGTTTTGGTCAGTTTTTTGCCATGCTTCCTTAATGAAAATTGTGCTATTTTATGTCTATTTTCATCTCCAATTGGTGGCATATCAATTGGGCTTGTAAAATTTGAGTTTTGATCCTTCAAAGTGGGTTTGGTCATGCTGCCAGCAGCATGACCATTGGACCTACGAATTTAGTTTAGTTTTCTATCATTCCCACACAAGTTATTTGGTCATAATTGACCATTATTTCACTTCAAAATAGGTCCAACATGCCATTTATGCATTTCTCCAAAATTTGCCTCAAAACCCTAGGTCTTCAAACCCTAATTACACTAAAATGTTGCATTTAGCTAAATTCAAAACTTTAAACTATAATCAATCAACTAATTAAGACTTTTAAACTCCTTCTATCTCATTTAATTCATGCAATTCATACTCCCTTCAACTAGGTCAAAATTTCAGTTTAGTCCTTCTCCCATGTTTGTTTCATTTAAATCAAGTTCTAAACTCACTTTCAACCATCACATATGCATTTGAATGGATAAATAAAGAGTTTGATATGCTAACCTCACTTAAAGCTTCAAATCACTATCTTTAACTCCTCTTTCTTCTTGAAATCCTTCTTTTCAAGTTGTAATAACAAGCTTTAGTGAAGTTTTTTGGGGATTTATGTTGATTGGGTGGAGCAAATTAAGCTTAAATGTAAGCTTAATGAAGGATTTTTCATGGGAGCTAAGAGAAAGAAAATGGGGAGGCAAGATTGGAAGGAAGAAGACCTTTTTGTTTCTTTTTTTTTTTTTCTTTTCCTTTATACGTTTTTTGCTTATGGAAGACCACTAAATTCAAATTAATTAATTCAATTTATTAATTTAGTTATGACATCATGCATGATGTCATAACTTTTGACTTTTTTCATTTTCATCTCTTTTTTTTTTTTCTATTAGTTCTTTAATTTAATTCTCGATTCCGAAATTTTCTTTTCTCCGATTTTATTTGACAGTTAGGTCAGGAGTCAGCTCTCGGGGTCAATTGACCAAATCGCCCCTCAGTTCATCCAGGTTTGCAAATATTCCAATTTTTCTTCTGACTCCCTGACCTAATTATTTGTCTGTCTTAACAGTTCTTTTTCGTGATTTTCTCTTTTCCACTGTGTTCATAAGGGTCCTAAGGACCACTGCGTCTCTTTTACGGTTGAAATTTGAGTTTAAAATGACTTCAGATCATTCGAGGAGGTCACTCATCGCTGTGACTCTCGACTCGTTTAACCTCTTATGTTCTGTTTTTCTTATTTATAGTTAACTAATTAAACATTACTAATTATTTGTGTTTATGGCTTCTCAAATTGTCTTAAGTGTGGCCCTAATCCCATTAATTGTTCAGACCGACACCGGTCACCGAAACAGTGAAATATACCAGGCTATACCAATAGGGTTGTTACAATTCTCCCCCCCTTAAATAAATTTCGTCTCGAAATTTTTTACACAGTATCAATCTACGAGCAGTGTTGTGGGTGTTGTCTCCTCATGTCCTCCTCTCGTTCCCAAGTAGCCTCTTGGCCCGAATGATGGTTCCACAGCACTTTTACCAACGGTATCTGCTTATTCCGTAGCTGCTTTACCTCATAAGCCAGAATCTTTATGGGTTCTTCTTCATATGTGAGGTCTGGGTTCACTTCAATTTCCTCTACTGGTAGTACATGAGATGGGTCTGATCGATACCTCCTCAACATGGATACATGGAAAACATTATGTATCTTTTCCAACTCTGGAGGTAGTGCCAACCGATATGCCAAAGGACCCACTCTTTCCAGAACCTCGTATGGCCCAATGTAGCGAGGACTCAGTTTCCCCTTTCTGCCGAATCTCATAATTCTCTTCCAAGGAGAAACTTTGAGGAAAACTTTCTCACCCACTGCATACTCAATATCCCTTCTCTTCATATCAATGTAGGACTTCTGATGGTCTGATGCAGTCTTAAGTCGATCTCGAATCACCCTGATTTTCTCTTCAGTTTGTTGAACAATTTCGAGTCCAATCATTTTTCTTTCACCCACGTCATCCCAACACAACGGGGTTCTACATTTTCTGCCATACAAAGCTTCATATGGAGGCATCCCAATACTTGATTGGTAGCTGTTGTTGTAAGCAAACTCAATCAAAGGCAAGTGTGTATCCCAACTACCCTCAAACTCAATCACACAAGCCCGTAGCATGTCCTCCAAGATCTGAATTACCCTCTCAGACTGGCCATGCATGCGTGGGTGGCATCTGATCTTGAAATTCAATCTAGTTCCTAGGGCTCTCTGAAGACTACCCCAGAATCTAAAAGTGAACCTAGGATCTCTGTCTGACACGATGGATACTGGCACTCCATGCAGTCTCATAATCTCATCAATGTATAACCTGGCCAATCTGTCCAAACTGTAGTCCATCCGGACTGGCAGAAAATGAGCAGACTTAGTCAGTCTGTCGACAATGACCCATATTGCATCATGACTCTTCTGTGTCCGCGGAAGTCCCATTACAAAATCCATTGTTATTCTTTCCCATTTTCATTCCGGCACTGGTAGTGGATGTAACAACCCAGTGGGTACTTGATGCTCTGCCTTTACTTGCTGACAAGTTAGGCATTTGGACACAAACTCTGCCACATCTCTCTTCATACCCATCCACCAGTAATGCTCCTTTAGCCCCCTATACATTTTTGTACCACCAGGGTGCATGGCAAAAAGAGACTCATGTGCTTCCTTCAAAATGATCTGCCTCAAATCAACATCATTAGGAACACACATTCTGCCCTGGTGTAGCAGTAAACCATCATCTCTGATTGAGAACTCTGGTTTCTTGCCCTGCCGGACTTCTTCCAACGACCGATACCTTTCATCATTACGAGCGACCATTACGATCCGATCAATCAACATCGGCTGTACATGCCATGCAACCGCTTTGCCCATCATCATTAATCTCTAAGCGGCATGTAATAACCTCAACTCATGTACCAAAGATAAAGGAGTAACGTAGACTTGCCATAGTCTTGCGACTTAGGCGTCGACCACAACATTAGCTTTCACTGGTGATAGTCTATCGGACAATCATAGTCTTTTATCAACTCTAACCATCTCCTCTATCTCAAATTCAACTCTTTCCGGGTGCCCAAATACTTCAAACTCTTATGATCTGTGTAGATGTAACATTTCTCCCCATACAAACAATGTCTCCAGATCTTAAGAGCAAACACAATTGCTGCAAGCTCCAAATCATGTGTTGGATAATTCCTCTCATGCGGTTTCAGCTGGCGTGATGCATAGGCAATGACATTTCGATCTTGCATCAACACACAACCTAACCCATTGTGAGAAGCATCAGAATCAGTATATTCTTTACCCGGTGTGGGTAAAGTCGATCTGAGCCTCACAAACATCTCTTCAATTCATCAAAACTTTCTTGGCATTTGTCCGTCCACCGAAATTTTACATCCTTTCTAAGTAGCTTGGTCAATGGAGATGCCAACATGGAGAATCCTTCACAAATCGACGGTAGTATCCATTAACTTGAGCTGAATCTCTGTGACATTTCGGGTGGCCTCCAATTAAGGACTTCAATTTTACTTGGATCTACCTTGATGCCCTCTTACGATACTACATGCCCCAAAAAGATATTTCCTTCACCAAAATTCACACTTCGACAATTTGGCATATAGTTGTTTCTCCCTCAAAGTTTGCGATAATCTGCAGATGTCTATCATGCTTTTCGCATTCCTCGAATAGACTAATATATCATCTATGAATACCACAACAAATGGTCGAGGTATGGTGCAAGATAGTGTTCATCGGATCTATAAAAGCGTAGGAGCATTAGTTAACCCGAATGGCATAACCAAAAACTCATAATGGCCATAGCGGGTTCTAAAGCGATTTAGAAATACTCGCTCTTGTACTTTCGGTGATAATAACCTGATCTTAGGTCAATTTTGGAGAACACAGCTGCACCCCTCAACTGATCAAACAAGTCATCAATGAGGGGCAATGGATATCTATACTTTATTGTCAACATATTCAAATGCCGATAATCAATACACAAACTGAGAGTGCTATCTTTCTTCTTTACAAAAAACACTGGAACTCCCAAGGTGACACACTAGGGCGGATAAAGCCCTTGTCAGCGATTCTTGCAATCGCACTTTCAACTCTTTCAATTGCGGGTGCCATTACGTATGGTGTTATGGAGATTGGGTTCACACCAGGCATAACATCAATTTCAAACTGCACTTCTCTTTCTGGAGGTAATCTTGGCAATTCTTCAGGAAATACATCCGGAAAGTCACATACAGTAGGAATGTCCTCCAATGTTGGACTCCCCACTTGGGTGTCTATCACATGTGCCAAGTACGCCTCACACCCTTTTCTAATCATTTTCTGGCCAATGCAAATGATGTTTGAAGGCAATAAGCTCTCTCCCCATGTATTACTACATCACCATACCGAGGAGACCAAAAGTGTATCTTGATCTCTGATCCAATCATGGCGTGAGGCCGGGCTAACCAATCCATGCCCAAGATAATGTCATAATCTCTGAAGGGCATTTTAATTAAATCAGACAGAAAAGTGTGTCCTTGGATCACCAAAGGACAATCTCTATATAGCCTATTTACCCTGACCTCCTGGCCTAATGGACTAGTTACTAGCACATCATAGTCCATTAGTACACACTGAATAGCAGTAGGACACATCACACTAGCACTAACATACGAATGTGTGGAGCCAGGATCAAATAACACATACACATCTTGGTCAAGGATGGAGAAAATACCGGCTACAACATCGATGTTTGACCTCTTCCCTCGACGCATGGTATACACTCGATCGTGCGCCACTAGTCACCGGGTGGTTAACGGTGCTCGACTTCCGTGGGTGTTACGGGACCCCTACCTCGCCTCTACCTCTAGCGGTGGTGTGACCCTCTGGGTGCAGAGACTTGGGCTGATCCTTCAGATGTAGTGAAAGATCTAGACCGGCGCGGACTAGTGCAATCCTTAACGAAATGTCCGCTTCCTCCACAGTTAAAACATGCACCAGTAGCCTTGAAACAAACCCCACCATGAGTTCTACCACACGTTTCACACTGCCGAACCAATAGAGCTCCTCGGGGTGCCCGCTGGGTCTGCTGACTAGACCGGGGTGGTCTTTGGTCAGAAAATCTGCCTCTGCCTCTACGGGAGCTAGATCCCCCAAACTGTTTCCTCTTCCCAGAACCACTTCCAGATGCTTGTTCAATAGTCTTTTCAGTTTTCTCTTTCTCTTGTGAACCCTTCTTCACTGCCCCTTCGGATTCTATCCTTTCTAATTCCAAGGCTTGTGAGATCAATTCAGCAAAATTCTGATGTCTGAAACCCACAACTTGCATTCTCAGACTCTGCCTTAGCCCGGACTCAAACCTCTTGCATCTGTCTCTGGGGGTGGAGACTAAGCTTCCAGCATAGTGGCTTAGCCTCGAGAAATCTCTCTCATATTCTGCTACAGTTTGGTTCCCTTGTTTCAAACTAAAAAATTCTTGCAACTTCATATCCACATATGCATCGGGAACCCATTTCTGCCTGAATTCCCTCAGGAAGTCTGTCCATGTCAGCACAGGTGGCTCGACCAGGCTGTGGGGGATGGTCTTCCACCATTCAAATGCATCCCCTTACAACAAGGAAACAGAATACTCAAACTTCAGCTCTTCCGTACATTGCAACTTTCTGAAAACTCGTTCCATTCTTTTCAACCACTGTTCTGCCTCCAGTGGATCCACAGTGCCTTTAAACTCGGTGGCCCCAAATTTCATCAATTTTTCATACTGCCTAGCTGAGGGCTGTGGTTGGGCTACAGGTATTGGCATCTGAGCTTGGGGTGGCACATTACCCGCCATTTCTTTGAAAGAAGGCGACCATCTCATGCATAAATTGAGCAGAAAGCTGCGGTCTTTGGGCGAGGAGTGGAGTGGTGACCCACTCACATGCAGTCTTTGGGCTTCCCCTTGAACCTCAGCCTCAACAGATTGTTCTTCGGAATGATCTCCTCCTTCCATTCCGTTTTCTCAAATTTTCTACTTCCTGTGATCAAACACAAGGAGGTTGACCTCCATTAGTGCATATTCATGATGTAAATATGTCATATGTATCAATTAAAGACACTTGAGCAGTTGTACTTATCAATAAAATATTCATACACGTAGTCCAAAATTTATTGAAAAACCATGCTCTGATACCACTAAAACATGTCACACCTTACCCCTCCGTAAGGCATAACATTATCCCGTAGAATACTTAATGAACCACCGAACTTCACCTACCGATAACTCATTAAGTACCCTACAAGGGATTTTAAAACGATTTTCTTACATTTTGGAAGTGGTGAGCATTTTAGTGAGAATTAAAAACCATTTATTCAAAGTTTAAATACTAGTAAAAATTTTTTTCCATTTTAATTTTGCCGCAAATTTTATAAAAATTTTGATAGAATTCCCTCTGTATTTTGAGAAACCAGTTCTTCAAAGACCTGTAAAAAGCACTTCCAAAAGTTTTCCACAACTCCCAATCTCCAATAAAACTCAAATCAACCCAATTCAAATCACTTCAAAGCAATTTCCACAATTTAATCAAATTTGGTCATCACAAAATTTTTAATACTTCATTAACAAGGCATAAAGCAGAAAATTCATATTTACAAATATTAAATTTCTGAATAAACCCAAAATAATATTATTACAATTTATTTACAACTGCTCAATTTACATTGATACTTATGACATTACAGTATTTACATCAAAATAACCATAAGGGTATAAAACAATACCCGTACAAAAGGGATCAAGAAGTTCTTGTCAATCCCGCAGCTCACTCTGCTGCTTTCTCCTTGCTCTTATCTGCGACAGTGAATTAAACTATCGCTGAGTATAAACATACTCAGTGGTGCACAATAAAAATTTAAAATGCGATACATAAATCATTTATTGATGAAACATAATTTGAATACTTCACAATCACATTTCACAAATATCAAAGCTCATAACAACTCATTTTGTCAAATAATATATTAAACACAGTTTAGTCAAAAAATTTCATAAACACAGTGTTGCCAAAATCATACACAACTTAAGCCATGACACAAAATTTCCGATCAATGCCGCGTTGTACACCACGACAAAGCAATCTACAACCCCATTAATCGAAATCAATGAGGGAGGTGGCTAGCTAGCTAATGAGTACTCATCAGATCTACAACCTCAACTGACAAGCCAGAGAGGGAGGAAAATAAACAATCTCAACCCCATAAATGGAGGAGGAAATGTGATACTGTCATGCTAAGTGTGAACATAAAATCCATTTCAAACATTTCATTCAAATATTGCATACAAAAATCAAATTAATTTCCAAAGTTACAATTTGATCACAAGGTGGCAACACAAAAGTTCATAAATTCATACTGCATGCTAAATCAATTTTTTAAAGGTAAAATGCTTAAATAGGATTTATTGTGCACAAACCTGACTAGAGTCGCCTCTAGGCCTTGACTCAGTCTCTCCGAGCTTCGAAGTCTTTTTCAGCTGAAACACACAATTTCATAGTGTTTCAGTACCATAACTTAACATAAGTCCAAAAATAAATTTAACTTCACTTTAACTAACTTTATTGCGTTAAATTCGACGTTCTCGAAATTTTTGTGTTTCGGGTTACTATTCACTACACTATTCAAGTCAAATTGTTGACTTTTTAAGGATTAATAGGTATGGGAATTCCAACTTCACCCACATACCACATTTTAGTCGCCAAACTTGTTGGTTTTGGTCATTTTTTTAAAGCGTAGGTCATTTTGGCAAAATTTCCAATTTTCGGTTTTGGTGCCGAAGTTGCACTGTTCCATTGGTCGATCTACTGTTGGAATTTGACAAAACTTCCTTCATAGAAAATGTTCCTTATTGTCTTAAGTGTATTCACATTTTTGGATCACCTCAATCGAAGTTTTGTAGCTCAAGTTATGGCCAAAATACTATTACATCGCTCACGCAGCTTCGTTCATGCTGATATCGGATCACCTCAATCGGAGTTTTGTAGCTCAAGTTATGGCCAAAATACTATTACTGTTCACGTGCACTGTTCATGTTGATATCTTGGGTTCTGGCAAATTTTGATCCAACTTTGGTCAGTAATTTGATCAAGTTAAGTTCATAATTTGGTCTAACTTTCTTCAGATGAAATGTTCTACTATGTCTTAGGTTTCCATCGGTTTAAGAATCGCCTAAATCCGAGTTTCCTAAAAAGAGTTATAGCCATCCAAACATTCTCGCTCAATCAAAATCTGCAGAGTTGCAAGTTTGGTAACTCAACTTTGCTCAATAATTTGAATGGGTTAATGGCATAATTTGGGGTGATGTTCTTCATGAAAGTTTTAGGTCTATATGCCCTCTAACCCCTGGCCAAATTTCAGGTCAATTTGACCTGTCTAACTCGAGTTATGACCACTGTTCATTTGGTCAGTTTAGTGCAGTGGCAGCTTGCTATCATTTCACTTTGGTCAATTGTTTCACCAAGTTTTGGTCAGTTTTTTGCCATGCTTCCTTAATGAAAATTGTGCTATTTTATGTCTATTTTCATCTCCAATTGGTGGCATATCAATTGGGCTTGTAAAATTTGAGTTTTGATCCTTCAGTGGTTTGGTCATGCCGCAAAGAAGATGACCATTGGACCTACGAATTTAGTTTAGTTTTCTATCATTCCCACACAAGTTATTTGGTCATAATTGACCATTATTTCACTTCAAAATAGGTCCAACATGCCATTTATGCATTTCTCCAAAATTTGCCTCAAAACCCTAGGTCTTCAAACCCTAATTACACTAAAATGTTGCATTTAGCTAAATTCAAAACTTTAAACTATAATCAATCAACTAATTAAGACTTTTAAACTCCTTCTATCTCATTTAATTCATGCAATTCATACTCCCTTCAACTAGGTCAAAATTTCAGTTTAGTCCTTCTCCCATGTTTGTTTCATTTAAATCAAGTTCTAAACTCACTTTCAACCATCACATATGCATTTGAATGGATAAATAAAGAGTTTGATATGCTAACCTCACTTAAAGCTTCAAATCACTATCTTTAACTCCTCTTTCTTCTTGAAATCCTTCTTCTCAAGTTGTAATAACAAGCTTTAGTGAAGTTTTTTGGGGATTTATGTTGATTGGGTGGAGCAAATTAAGCTTAAATGTAAGCTTAATGAAGGATTTTTCATGGGAGCTAAGAGGAAGAAAATGGGGAGGCAAGATTGGAAGGAAGAAGACCTTTTTGTTTCTTTTTTTTTTTTTCTTTTCCTTTATACGTTTTTTTGCTTATGGAAGACCACTAAATTCAAATTAATTAATTCAATTTATTAATTTAGTTATGACATCATGCATGATGTCATAACTTTTGACTTTTTTCATTTTCATCTCTTTTTTTTTTCTATTAGTTCTTTAATTTAATTCTCGATTCCGAAATTTTCTTTTCTCCGATTTTATTTGTGATTAGGTCAGAGTCACTCTGGTCAATTGACCAAATCGCCCCTCGCCGGTTCATCCCGGTTTGCAAATAATCCAATATTTCTTCTGACTCCCTGACCTAATTATTTGACTGGCTTAACAGTTCTTTTTCGTGATTTTCTCTTTTCCACTGTGTTCATAAGGGTCCTAAGGACCACTGCGTCACTTTTTACGGTTCGAAATTTGAGTTTAAAATGACTTCGCAGTCATTCCCGAGGAGGTCACTCATCGCTGTGACTCTCGACTCGTTTAACCTCTTATGTTCTGTTTTTCTTATTTATAGTTAACTAATTAAACATTACTAATTATTTGTGTTTATGGCTTCTCAAATTGTCTTAAGTGTGGCCCTAATCCCATTAATTGTTCGGACCGACACCGGTCACCGAAACAGTGAAATATACCAGGCTATACCAATAGGGTTGTTACAATTCTCCCCCCCTTAAATAAATTTCGTCTCGAAATTTTTTACCTGGTATCAATCTCTGAACAGCTGTGGGTGTTGTCTCCTCATGTCCTCCTCTCGTTCCCAAGTAGCCTCTTAGCCCGAATGATGGTTCCACAGCACTTTTACCAACGGTATCTGCTTATTCCGTAGCTGCTTTACCTCATAAGCCAGAATCTTTATGGGTTCTTCTTCATATGTGAGGTCTGGGTTCACTTCAATTTCCTCTACTGGTAGTACATGAGATGGGTCTGATCGATACCTCCTCAACATGGATACATGGAAGACATTATGTATCTTTTCCAACTCTGGAGGTAGTGCCAACCGATATGCCAAAGGACCCACTCTTTCCAGAACCTCGTATGGCCCAATGTAGCGAGGACTCGCTTCCTTTCTCGAATCTCATAATTCTCTTCCAAGGAGAAACTTTGAGGAAAACTTTCTCACCCACTGCATACTCAATATCCCTTCTCTTCATATCAATGTAGGACTTCTGATGGTCTGATGCAGTCTTAAGTCGATCTCGAATCACCCTGATTTTCTCTTCAGTTTGTTGAACAATTTCGAGTCCAATCATTTTTCTTTCACCCACGTCATCCCAACACAACGGGGTTCTACATTTTCTGCCATACAAAGCTTCATATGGAGGCATCCCAATACTTGATTGGTAGCTGTTGTTGTAAGCAAACTCAATCAAAGGCAAGTGTGTATCCCAACTACCCTCAAACTCAATCACACAAGCCCGTAGCATGTCCTCCAAGATCCGACTACCCTCTCGATCGCCATCCGTCTGTGGGTGGCATGCGATCTTGAAATTCAATCTAGTTCCTAGGGCTCTCTCAAGACTACCCAGAATCTAAAAGTGAACCTAGGATCTGCTCGACACGATGGATACCGCACTCCATGCGCCTCATAATCTCATCAATGTATAACCCGCCAATCTGTCCAAATCGTAGTCCATCCGATCGCGTAAAATGAGCAGATTTAGTCGGCCGACAATGACCCATATTGCATCATGACTCTTACGTGTCCGCGAAGTCCCATTACAAAATCCATTGTTATTCTTTCCCATTTTCATTCAAGACCGGTAGTGGATGTAACAACCAGTGGGTACTTGATGCTCTGCTTTACTTGCCGACAAGTTAGGCATTTGGACACAAACTCGCCACATCTCTCTTCATACCCATCCACCAAGAATGCTCCTTTAGCCCCTATACATTTTTGTACCACCAGTGGTGCATGGCAAAAGAGACTCATGTGCTTCCTTCAAAATGATCTCGCTCAAATCAACATCATTAGGAACACACATTACGCCTCAGTGTAGCAAAGAAACCATCATCTCTCGATTGAGAACTCGTTTCTTGCCTGCCGGACTTCTTCCAACACTTCGATACCTTTCATCATTCTCGAGCACCATTCGACCGATCAATCAACACTGGCTGTACATGCCATGCAACTGCTGCCTGCCCATCATCATTAATCTCTAAACTGGCATGTAATAACCTCAACTCATGTACCAAAGATAAAGGAGTAACCCGTAGACTTGCCATAGTCTTGCGACTTAGGGCGTCAGCCACAACATTAGCTTTCCTCGGGCCGATAGTCTATCGGACAATCATAGTCTTTATCAACTCTAACCATCTCCTCTATCTCAAATTCAACTCTTCGGTGCCCAAATACTTCAAACTCTTATGATCTGTGTAGATGTAACATTTCTCCCCATACAAACAATGTCTCCAGATCTTAAGAGCAAACACAATTGCTGCAAGCTCCAAATCATGTGTTGGATAATTCCTCTCATGCGGTTTCAGCTGGCGTGATGCATAGGCAATGACATTTCGATCTTGCATCAACACACAACCTAACCCATTATGAGAAGCATCGTCAGAATCAGTATATTCTTTACCCGGTGGGTAAAGTCGGATCGAGCCTCACAAACATCTCTTCAATTCATCAAAACTTTGCTGGCATTTGTCCGCCCACCAAATTTTACATCCTTTCTAAGTAGCTTGGTCAATGGAGATGCCAACATGGAGAATCCTTCACAAATCGACGTAGTATCCAGCTAACCCTAAAATCGCGAATCCGTGACATTTCTGGGTGGCCTCCAATTAAGGACAGCTTCAATTTTACTTGGATCTACCTTGATGCCCTCTTCTGATACTACATGCCCCAAAAAAGATATTTCCTTCAGCCAAAATTCACACTTCGACAATTTGGCATATAGTTGTTTCTCCCTCAAAGTTTGCAGTACAATCTGCAGATGTCTATCATGCTTTTCTGCATTCCTCGAATAGACTAATATATCATCTATGAATACCACAACAAACTGGTCGAGGTATGGTCTGAAGATAGTGTTCATCAGATCTATAAAAGCAGCCGGAGCATTAGTTAACCCGAATGGCATAACCAAAAACTCATAATGGCCATAGCGGGTTCTAAAGGCAGTTTTAAAAATACTCTGCTCTTGTACTTTCAGCTGATAATAACCTGATCTTAGGTCAATTTTGGAGAACACAGCTGCACCCCTCAACTGATCAAACAAGTCATCAATGCGGGGCAATGGATATCTATTCTTTATTGTCACCTTATTCAACTGCCGATAATCAATACACAAACGGAGAGTGCCATCTTTCTTCTTTACAAACAACACCGCACTCCCAAGGTGACACACTAGGCGGATAAAGCCCTTGTCAAGCGCTTCTGCAATCGCACTTTCAACTCTTTCAATCTGCAGGTGCCATTCTGTATGGTGTTATGGAGATTGGGTCCACACCAGGCATAACATCAATTTCAAACTGCACTTCTCTTTCTGGAGGTAATCTTGGCAATTCTTCAGGAAATACATCCGGAAAGTCACATACAGTAGGAATGTCCTCCAATGTTGGACTCCCCACTTGGGTGTCTATCACATGTGCCAAGTACGCCTCACACCCTTTTCTAATCATTTTCCTGGCCAGTGCAGCTGAAATGATGTTTGAAGGCAATAACTGTCTCTCCCCATGTATTACTACATCGCCATACCGAGGAGACCAAAAGTGACTGCTTTCGCCATACCAATCATGGCGTGATGCCTGGCTAACCAATCCATGCCCAAGATAATGTCATAATCTCTGAAGGGCATTTTAATTAAATCAGACAGAAAAGTGTGTCCTTGGATCACCAAAGGACAATCTCTATATAGCCTATTTACCCTGACCTCCTGGCCTAATGGACTAGTTACTAGCACATCATAGTCCATTAGTACACAATGAATAGCAGTAGGACACATCACACTAGCACTAACATACGAATGTGTGGAGCCAGGATCAAATAACACATACACATCTTGGTCAAGGATGGAGAAAATACCAGCTACAACATCTGATGTTTCAGCCTCTTCCCTCTGACGCATGGTATACACTCTGACTGGTGCGCCACTAGTCACTGGCTGGTTAACAGTGCTCTGACTTCCAGGGGTGTTACCAGGACCCCTACCTCTGCCTCTACCTCTAGCAGCTGACTGTGACCCTCTGGGTGCAGAGACTTGGGCTGATCCTTCAGATGTAGTGAAAGATCTAGACCGGCGCGGACTAGTGCAATCCTTAACGAAATGTCCGCTTCCTCCACAGTTAAAACATGCACCAGTAGCCTTGAAACAAACCCCACCATGAGTTCTACCACACGTTTCACACTGCCGAACCAATAGAGCTCCTCGGGGTGCCCGCTGGGTCTGCTGACTAGACCGGGGTGGTCTTTGGTCAGAAAATCTGCCTCTGCCTCTACGGGAGCTAGATCCCCCAAACTGTTTCCTCTTCCCAGAACCACTTCCAGATGCTTGTTCAATAGTCTTTTCAGTTTTCTCTTTCTCTTGTGAACCCTTCTTCACTGCCCCTTCGGATTCTATCCTTTCTAATTCCAAGGCTTGTGAGATCAATTCAAAGAAAATTCGATGTCCAAACCCACAACTTGCATTCTCGGACTCGCCTTAGCCCGACTCAAACCTCTTGCATCGTCTGCTGGGTGGAGACTAAGCTTCCAAAGATAGTGGCTTAGCCTCGAGAAATCTCTCTCATATTCTCGCTACGCTTTGGTTCCTTGTTTCAAACTAAAAATTCTTGCAACTTCATATCCACATATGCATCGGAACCCATTTCGCTGAATTCCCTCAGGAAGTCTGTCCATGTCAGCACAGGTGGCTCGACCAGGCTGTGGGGGATGGTCTTCCACCATTCAAATGCATCCCCTTACAACAAGGAAACAGAATACTCAAACTTCAGCTCTTCCGTACATTGCAACTTTCTGAAAACTCGTTCCATTCTTTTCAACCACGCTCGCTCCGTGGATCCACAGTGCCTTTAAACTCGGTGGCCCCAAATTTCATCAATTTTTCATACTGCCTAGCTGAGGGCTGTGGTTGGGCTACAGGTATTGGCATCTGAGCTTGGGGTGGCACATTACCCGCCATTTGCTGAAAGAAGGCAGCCATCTACTGCATAAATTGAGCAGGAAATCATGGCCGAGCAGAGCCGGAGTGGTCGACCCACTCACATTCGAGGCCGGGGCTTCCCCTTGAACCTCAGCCTCAACAGATTGTTCTTCGGAATGATCTCCTCCTTCCATTCCGTTTTCTCAAATTTTCTACTTCCTGTGATCAAACACAAGGAGGTTGACCTCCATTAGTGCATATTCATGATGTAAATATGTCATATGTATCAATTAAAGACACTTGAGCAGTTGTACTTATCAATAAAATATTCATACACGTAGTCCAAAATTTATTGAAAAACCATGCTCTGATACCACTAAAACATGTCACACCTTACCCCTCCGTAAGGCATAACATTATCCCGTAGAATACTTAATGAACCACCGAACTTCACCTACCGATAACTCATTAAGTACCCTACAAGGGATTTTAAAACGATTTTCTTACATTTTGGAAGTGGTGAGCATTTTAGTGAGAATTAAAAACCATTTATTCAAAGTTTAAATACTAGTAAAAATTTTTGTCCATTTTAATTTTGCCGCAAATTTTATAAAAATTTTGATAGAATTCCCTCTGTATTTTGAGAAACCAGTTCTTCAAAGACCTGTAAAAAGCACTTCCAAAAGTTTTCCACAACTCCCAATCTCCAATAAAACTCAAATCAACCCAATTCAAATCACTTCAAAGCAATTTCCACAATTTAATCAAATTTGGTCATCACAAAATTTTTAATACTTCATTAACAAGGCATAAAGCAGAAAATTCATATTTACAAATATTAAATTTACGTATAAACCCAAAATAATATTATTACAATTTATTTACAATCGCTCAATTTACATTGATACTTATGACATTACTGATTTACATCAAAATAACCATAAGGGTATAAAACAATACCCGCATAAAAGGGATCAAGAAGTTCTTGTCAATCCCGCACTCACTCTCCGCTTTCTCCTTGCTCTTATCTCATGATGCTGAATTAAACTATCGCCGAGTATAAACATACCGATGGTGCACAATAAAAATTTAAAATGCGATACATAAATCATTTATTGATGAAACATAATTTGAATACTTCACAATCACATTTCACAAATATCAAAGCTCATAACAACTCATTTTGTCAAATAATATATTAAACACAGCTTTAGTCAAAAATTTCATAAACAGTGTTGCCAAAATCATACACAACTTAAGCCATGACACAAAATTTCCGATCAATGCGCGTTGTACACCACGACAAAGCAATCTACAACCCCATTAATCGAAATCAATGAGGGAGGTGGCTAGCTAGCTAATGAGTACTCATCGGATCTACAACCTCAACCGACAAGCCGAGAGGGAGGAAAATAAACAATCTCAACCCCATAAATGGAGGAGGAAATGTGATATCACATGCTAAGTGTGAACATAAAATCCATTTCAAACATTTCATTCAAATATTGCATACAAAAATCAAATTAATTTCCAAAGTTACAATTTGATCACAAGGTGGCAACACAAAAGTTCATAAATTCATACTGCATGCTAAATCAATTTTTTAAAGGTAAAATGCTTAAATAGGATTTATTGTGCACAAACCTGACTAGAGTCGCCTCTAGGCCTTGACTCGATCTCCGAGCCAAGTCTTTTTCATTGAAACACACAATTTCATAGTGTTTCAGTACCATAACTTAACATAAGTCCAAAAATAAATTTAACTTCACTTTAACTAACTTTATTGCGTTAAATTCGACGTTCTCGAAATTTTTGTGTTTCGGGTTACTATTCACTACACTATTCAAGTCAAATTGTTGACTTTTTAAGGATTAATAGGTATGGGAATTCCAACTTCACCCACATACCACATTTTAGTCACCAAACTTGTTGGTTTTGGTCATTTTTTTAAAGCGTAGGTCATTTTGGCAAAATTGCCAATTTTCGGTTTTGGTGCTCCGAAGTTGCACTGTTCCATTAGTCGATCTACTGTTGGAATTTGACAAAACTTCCTTCATAGAAAATGTTCCTTATTGTCTTAAGTGTATTCTCATTTTTGGATCACCTCAATCGGAGTTTTGTAGCTCAAGTTATGGCCAAAATACTATTACTGTTCACGTGCACTGTTCATGCTGATATCGGATCACCTCAATCGGAGTTTTGTAGCTCAAGTTATGGCCAAAATACTATTATCGCTCACGCAATCGCTCATGCTGATATCTTGGGTTCTGGCAGATTTTGATCCAACTTTGGTCAGTAATTTGATCAAGTTAAGTTCATAATTTGGTCTAACTTTCTTCAGATTAAATGTTCTACTATGTCTTAGGTTTCCATCGGTTTAAGAATCGCCTAAATCCGAGTTTCCTAAAAAGAGTTATAGCCATCCAAACATTACTGCTCAACTGAAAATCTGCAGAGTTGCAGGTTTGGTAACTCAACTTTGCTCAATAATTTGAATGGGTTAATGGCATAATTTGGGGTGATGTTCTTCATGAAAGTTTTAGGTCTATATGCCCTCTAACCCCTGGCCAAATTTCAGGTCAATTTGACCTGTCTAACTCGAGTTATGACCACTGTTCATTTCGTCAGTTTAGTGCAGTGGCAGCCTGCTATCATTTCACTTTGGTCAATTGTTTCACCAAGTTTTGGTCAGTTTTTGGCCATGGTTCCTTAATGAAAATTGTGCTATTTTATGTCTATTTTCATCTCCAATTGGTGGCATATCAATTGGGCTTGTAAAATTTGAGTTTTGATCCTTCAAAGTGGGTTTGGTCATGCTGCCAGCAGCATGACCATTGGACCTACGAATTTAGTTTAGTTTTCTATCATTCCCACACAAGTTATTTGGTCATAATTGACCATTATTTCACTTCACAATAGGTCCAACATGCCATTTATGCATTTCTCCAAAATTTGCCTCAAAACCCTAGGTCTTCAAACCCTAATTACACTAAAATGTTGCATTTAGCTAAATTCAAAACTTTAAACTATAATCAATCAACTAATTAAGACTTTTAAACTCCTTCTATCTCATTTAATTCATGCAATTCATACTCCCTTCAACTAGGTCAAAATTTCAGTTTAGTCCTTCTCCCATGTTTGTTTCATTTAAATCAAGTTCTAAACTCACTTTCAACCATCACATATGCATTTGAATGGATAAATAAAGAGTTTGATATGCTAACCTCACTTAAAGCTTCAAATCACTATCTTTAACTCCTCTTTCTTCTTGAAATCCTTCTTTTCAAGTTGTAATAACAAGCTTTAGTGAAGTTTTTTGGGGATTTATGTTGATTGGGTGGAGCAAATTAAGCTTAAATGTAAGCTTAATGAAGGATTTTTCATGGGAGCTAAGAGAAAGAAAATGGGGAGGCAAGATTGGAAGGAAGAAGACCTTTTTGTTTCTTTTTTTTTTTTCTTTTCCTTTATACATTTTTTGCTTATGGAAGACCACTAAATTCAAATTAATTAATTCAATTTATTAATTTAGTTATGACATCATGCATGATGTCATAACTTTTGACTTTTTTCATTTTCATCTCTTTTTCTTTTTTTTTTTTATTTTTCTATTAGTTCTTTAATTTAATTCTCGATTCCGAAATTTTCTTTTCTCCGATTTTATTTGTGATTAGGTCGAGTCACTCTGGTCAATTGACCAAATCGCCCCTCGCCGGTTCATCCCGGTTTGCAAATAATCCAATATTTCTTCCGACTCCCTGACCTAATTATTTGACTGGCTTAACAGTTCTTTTTCGTGATTTTCCCTTTTCCACTGTGTTCATAAGGGTCCTAAGGACCGCTGCGTCACTTTTTACGATTCGAAATTTGAGTTTAAAATGACTTGTGATGCTTCAGGAGGTCACTCATCATGTGACTCTCCTGCTTTAACCTCTTATGTTCTGTTTTTCTTATTTATAGTTAACTAATTAAACATTACTAATTATTTGTGTTTATGGCTTCTCAAATTTTCTTAAGTGTGGCCCTAATCCCATTAATTGTTCGGACCGACACCGGTCACCGGAACAGTGAAATATACCAGGCTATACCAATAGGGGTGTTACAAAGGATATCCCAGTCTCCTATGTCATTGAATAATTTCTTCCTCAACACCCATAGATTGTCTCAACATGGCCTGGCTAACATGATCATTCAGTAGATATAGCCCATCTTGCAGTCTACCACTGCCAATCGTTCTCCGTATCGTCAATTCTTGACATACACAATGAGTAGCGAAAAATTCAATTTTGTAATTAAGAGTTTTTGTGATAGAACTGACAAACAGAAAGTTAATAGGAAAGCTAGGTACATGTAAAACAGAACTGAGACTTATATTAGGAGTATATTTAACAGAACCTGTTTCACAAACACTAAATAAGGATCCATCCGCAGTGCGGAGTTTTTCTTTGCCTAAACAAGGATAATAAGATATGAATTTATTCGAAAAGCAGTTATATGCTTGTTTGTTTCAGAATTTATAACCCAAAAATAATTATTAAGATTGGCTAGAAAAGCATTACATGAGTTGATGAAGTTATAAGAGGCAACTGTAGTGAATTGCGATTCAAGCTGTGATAGCAAACGCTTTAAAGTCTGTACCTCTTCATTGGAAAATATCCCAGTAGTAGCAGTATCATCAAAAAAGATCCACAACCTCGGATACATTAGCTTGTGGTCTAGCAGAGCCGATCCTTTTTCCTCCACGCCCGTTGGTTAGACGACCATGCAGTTTTCAATAGTATTCCTTAGTATGCTGGGTTTTTCCACAATAGTCACAATGCAACTGATTCTTATCTGATGGACCATGCGACTGTTCACGTGCGGAATTAGCAACTAGCCCCGCCTTATCAACAGACATAGAATGAATCATGACACTCTTTCTGCTCTCCTCCTGTTGAACATAAGAGTATATCTGTCTTAAGGTAGGTAAAGGATCCTTATTAAGTATTCGGACCTGAATCTGATCATATTCCACATTCAACCCAGCAAGAAAATTAGAGATCCGCTCTTTCTAAACCAACTTCTAGAACTTAATTACATTATCTGGACATGAGGCCTGAAAGTCCCGGTAGAAATCTAGTTCTTACCATAGACCACTCAACTCTGTATAATACTGAGCAACAGTTAGCTCACCCTGTTTCATACCATGAACTTTATTTCTAAGCTCATACACTTGTGCATCGTTACCAACTTGAGAATAGGTCTGAGAAACTGCATTCCAAATGGTAGCTGCACTATCCAACAGCAAATACCCACGAGCTATATGAGGTTGCATAAAATTTTTAAGCCATGACATAACAAGAGAGTTCTCTGACTCCCACTAACTGTAGGTAGAACTCGTAGTTTTCGGCTTTTTCTTATTTCCTGTAATATACCCTTGTAGCCCTTTAGCCTGAATGAACAAACATAATCTAGACCATGCTAAAAAATTAGTTCCATCCAACTTTACTTGACTAATCTGCAAAAAAGGATTATCACTGACAAAACTTGCATTTGTTTCCAAGATTCCCTTCTTCCCATCAGTCATTTTAGTAAAAAAAAATAAAAAATAGGTACTGTAAAAAATAGATACTGTGTTGACGAGAGACCCAAAAGTGAAAGTGTAAACCAAGTGAGAGGAATAGGTAGGTTAAAGGAGCAAAAGCCAGGAGAGAAGGTGGCAAGAAGAAGCAGCCGGAAAAACTAGCCAAAAAAAATGCTCACGGGCAGGTGCGTGGAAGATCTGGAGAAGCTTGTGATGGCGTGTGAGCTCACGTGCTAGGCCGGACAGTGACGATACTCCGACAGAAGACCGATCTCTGACTGGGCTCTTGACGGGTATGGGCGGTGCAGTCGCCTCCCTCCACAATATTGCCTAAACGCTTACCCATAAAAAATCCAAACCCTATGTCTGTGTTCTTAAGAATGAAATGCCAAAAGAGGTTGGTAAGGCTCTGATATCATATTGAAATAAGAAGATTGAAAATTTCTGTGTGTATTTCACACCAATCAATTGATTTACAATTATTCTAATTTATACACAAAGGCTAAAACTTAAATAGAAAAATAATAAAAGCTAATAAATACAAATATCCCTAATTTACAATCTAATTTATAGCTAATGCACTAATTCAGGGATTCTAACACCTGTTATGAGAAGAATGTCGATAAAAAACTGAAAAGTCTGACGCATCTCAAATTGTTGAACAATAGTGCTAAACTGACCATACCATGCTCTTGGGGATTGTTTAAGACCATAAAGAGACTGGCATAGTTGACACAACAATCCTAACTCTCCCTAAGCAATAAGCCTTGGTGGTTGCTCTATATATACTTTTTTAGCAAGTTTACCATGTAAGAAGGTATTTTTAATGTCCAACTAATAAAGAGGCCAATGACACATGACTGCCATAGAGATAAGAAGGCGAACAGAAGCAATCTTTGCCACAGGAGAAAAAGTGTCACATAGTCAAGGCCAAATATCGGAGTTTAGCCTTTGGTAACTTGCTGAGCTTTGACATGATCAATTTTAAAGGCTCAAGGCACATTAAGGTGCTAAGGGGTCCTAGAGCATAGGCACAAGGTGCTAGCGTGCCCCTGAACGAGGTAAGGCACAAAAAAAAAAAATCATAAAATTCAAATAAATGTGAATATTCCACCAAACTTCAAATAGCACAAAACTAAAAATAATAATAAGCATTCAAGTACTAATATTTTAAAACTTGAATAATATTTTAATTTCTCAAAATTAAAGTTAAGTAATTATAAAATAACTACTCTTTAATCTTCATCAAGAGTAACATTATAATCTTCTTCATCTTCTTCTACACCTTTATCCTCTTGATACTCATTTTCAAAATAAATATCTTCATCATCTTCCTCATCTTTAAGAACTAAAAGCGTATTATTTAGTTCTCAAGTTAGTGGATGATGTTTTTCCTTTTCTTTTGGCATAGATCTTGAAATAGATGTAGATGCAACATTTTTTTTTTGAAAAAGATAATAAGAGAGTAGTAGTGTTGAAAATAGAAATATGAGAGGTTTGCAATCCTTGGTATGGTGGTTTGATGATGTAAATTGAGGTATTTTCTCATATATTCAAAGATGTAAATACACACACACACACACACACACACACACACATATATATATATATATTAAAATTCTACTTCTACATGGATTAGGAATCCTTTTCTTGCGATAATATCTTATAGGAGTCAATCTCCTAATTGAAAAAGACTTCTATAACACTCTCTCTCAAGTTGGAGTATAGATGTTAATCATGCCCAACTTGTTACAAATGTAGTCAACTCGAGCTCAACTTAGAGCTTTTGTAAACAAATCTCCTAATTGCTCTCCAGTTTTGATGTGTTGTGTTGAGATAATCCCTTGTTGAAGCTTTTTCTGGACAAAATGATAATCAATTTCACTATGCTTGGTCTGTTCATGGAACACAGGTGTAATGGAAAGTCAATCACTATATTATTTCTCTGTATATTCTGTATTTTGTATTCCTATTTAGGATTTCTTCCTAATTAGTAGAACACAATTATAGGAATCAATTGTATATATATACCCATGTACAGATTAATTGAAATTAAGGGAGAATCATCTCTTTCAACATGGTATCAGAGCAGGTCATCAATCTAGGGTGACTATTTGTTCTCACTACGAGCTCAGGAGAGACCTTGGCCACCGACCGGCCATTTCGACCTCGATCAACATCGCCGGCGTAGCCTCAACTCCCTCATTCCACCACAGTGTGTTGTTGCCTGATCCAGTACACCATTAAAGGACTTCTGAGGTTTGGCTCTCAGATCCTATTTCAGTATTTGCTTGATTTGTGATTTTGGGTTATTTTGCTGCTATAAGCACTTTGGATTAGCGTTTCGATTAGTTTTCTTTGTCTCAACAAATGGCAGACAATAAGAATGTTATTTCTGATGTGATTCCGGTGATGACTAAGATCATGGAACACAAACTTAATGGTTCGAATTACCTGGAGTGGAGTAAGACTGTTAGGGTCTATTTGCGTAGCATTGATAAGGATGATCACCTTACTAAAGATCCACCCACTAATGATACACGAAAAACTTGGCTAAGGGAGGATGCTCGGTTGTTTTTGCAGCTTCGGAACTCGATTCATAGTGAGGTAATTAGTTTAATTAGTCACTGTGAATTTGTTAAGGAATTGATGGATTACTTAGATTTTATGTATTCTGGTAAAGGGAATATCTCCCGTATTTATGATGTTTGTAAGGCATTCTACCGTGCTGAGAAAGAGGATAAGTCTCTCACGGCTTATTTTATGGATTTTAAATGGGTATATGAGAAACTTAATGTATTGTTGCCTTTTAGTCCTGATGTGAAAGTTCAGCAGGCCCAACGGGAGCAATTGGCTGTTATGAGTTTTCTTGCAGGCCTTCCTTCAGAGTATGAGACTGCTAAATCTCAGATTCTCTCTAGTTCTGAGATTTCCTTTTTGCATGAAACGTTTACACGGGTCTTTCGTACAAAGAGTACTCAATCTTCACAGCCTGCCAGTAGTGCTCTTATTAGCCGTAATCCAAATGGACAACAGGGTAATAGAAGAGGAAGTAGAGGAGGAATTACACGCAACAGAAGTAATCAGCGTAATGGAGAGGCTAGTTCTAATCAGGACTCAAGAGGAGTCATTTGTTATTATTTCCATGAGCTTGGCTATACAAAATATAATTGTCCGCAACTTCAGAGGAAAAATCAGCGATCACAGATGGCAAATATGGCAGCAGAGAATTCTACAGTATCTTCCTCTGAGAAAACTATTTTGGTATTTGTAGAGGATTTTGCAGAATTTTCCCAGTATCAGACATCTCTAAAGCCTACCAGTTCCCCTGTCACTGCGGTCGCTGAGTCAGATAAATCCATTACATATCTTGTGTCTTCCTCATCCAAATGGATTATTGATTCTAATGCGACAGATCACATGACAGGTAATTCTAGTCTTCTATCTGCTTTTCAGTCTAATCTCACTTCCTCTATTGTTGCTTTTGCTGATGGTTTTACTTCTTGTGTCATGGGTTCTGAAACTGCGAACCCTACTTCGTCAATTTCTTTGTCATCTATTTTGTGTCTACCAAAATTCTCTTTTAATCTACTTTCTGTTAGTAAACTTACTCGTACCTTAAATTATTCTGTTTCCTTTTTTTCTGACCAGTGTTTCTTTCAGGATCTCATGACGAAGCAGATTATTGGTAGAGGACGCGAGTCAGGTGGTCTCTATATTCTGGAAAATCATGTACCGTGGTCACTTGTTTGCTCCAGTACCTTAACACCTCTTGAAGCTCATTGTAGATTGGGCCATCCTTCTTTGTTTACCATGAAGAAGCTGTGTCCTCAGTTTCAATCTTTATCAGTACTAGAATGTGAGTCGTGTCAGTTTGCAAAACATTATCATTTGCCTTCTATGTCTAGAGTCAATAAACACGCTTCATCCCCTTTTGAGTTAGTTCATTCTGATGCTTGGGGTCCTTGTTCTGTTACTTCTAAAACTGGATTTCGTTATTTTGTTACTTTTATTGATGATTACTCTCGTATTACCTGGTTATATTTAATGAAGAATCATTCTGAGTTGTTTTCTATCTTTTGTGCCTTTTGTAATGAAATCAAAACTCAATTTAATATTTCTGTGTGCATATTAAGAAGTGACAATGCCAAAGAATATTTTTCAGCATAATTTCAGTCTTATATGACACAAAATGACATTCTTCATCAGTCTTCCTCTGTTGATACCCCATCCCAAAATGGCATGGCCGAAAGAAAAAATCGGTATCTTTTTGAGGTAACTCGTGCTCTTCTTTTTCATATGAAAGTTCCTAAATACTTTTGGACGGATGTAATTTTTACGGTATGTTTTTTGATCAATCGTATGCCGTCTGCTCTTCTTAATGGGGATATTCCTTATACTGCTTTGTTTCCTACAAAATCTTTGTTCCCTGTTGAACCCCGTATTTTTTGTTGTACTTATTTTGTGCGTGATATTCGTTCACAGGTTACTAAATTGGATTCGAAGTCTCTCAAATGTGTCTTCCTTGGGTACTCTCGGCTCCAAAAAGGGTACCGCTGTTTCTCTCCTACTCTTAATCATTATCTTGTTTCTGCAGATGTTACATTTTTTGAGTCCACTCCATTCTTTCCTCAATCATCTGTGTATGAGAGTCAGGGGGAGGAGGATGATCTCTTAATATATACTGTCCAAGCAATGTCTAGTCCTCTCCCACAGCCTGTTCCTTCTGTCTCTAGACCTACTCGACCTCCGGTTGTTCATGTTTATTTCAGGAGATTAGAGATTCCTAACTCAGATCCTCCACCAGCTACTTCGTTGAGAGATCCTGTACCTCATACTGATCATGATTCTAACCTAGACTTACCCATTACTCTTCGTAAAGGTAAGCGTTCATGCATTTATCTTATCTCTTTTTTTGTTTCTTATAATCAATTGTCTTCTTGTTCTCAGTGTTTTGTTACTTTTTTAGACTCTGTTCCTATCCCTAATACTGTTGGTGAGGCACTGTCTCATCCTGGTTGGTGTGCTGCTATGAAAGAGGAAATTGAGGCTTTAGATGCTAATGGTACATGAAAACTGTTGCCTTTGCCCACTGGTAAGAAAGCTATTAGTTGCAAATGGGTATTTACAGTAAAGGTAAATCCTGATGGTTTTGTGGCAAGGTTAAAAGCATGCCTTGTGGTAAAAGGATATGCTCAGACATATTGGGTTGATTACTCTGACACTTTTTCTCCTGTAGCTAAACTTACTTCTGTTCGCTTTTTTATCTCTTTAGCAGCTACATATGATTGACCCCTGTACCAATTGGATATCAAGAATGCTTTCCTTCATGGTGATCTTCAGGAGGAGGTATATATGGAGCAACCACCTGGTTTGTTGCTCAGGGGGAGTTGAGTAAAGTTTGTAGGCTTTGAAAGTCTTTTTATGGCTTGAAACAAAGTCCTAGGGCCTGGTTTGGGAGATTCAGTGAAGCAGTACAGGAATTTGGCATGCAAAAAAGTAAGTGTGATCATTCAATATTTTATAGGCAATCTGAGGCTAGTCTAATTCTCCTGATAGTCTATATGGATGACATTATCATCACTGGGAGTGACTCTGCAGGTATTTCATCTCTTAAAACCTTCCTCCAAACTTAGTTTCAGACCAAAGACTTGGGATTGTTAAAGTATTTCTTGGGTATTGAAGTTATGAGAAGTAAGAAGGGTATTTTCTTGTCTCAAAGAAAATATGTCCTCGATCTATTGATAGAGATAGGAAAATTAGGTGCTAAGCTTTGCAGTGCACCAATGACTCCAAATTTACAATTGTTAGCAGGGGATAGTGAGTTGTTTGAAGATCCAGAGAGATACAGGAGATTGGTAGGAAAATTGAACTACTTTACAGTCACTCGTTCTGACATTGCTTATGCCGTTAGTGTGGTAAGTCAGTTTATGTTTTCCCCAACTGTTGCTCATTGGGAAGCCTTTAGAAAAATCTTGTATTATCTGAAGGGCGCTCCAAGAAGAGGTTTTTTTTATGGTAATCATGGGCATTTGAATGTTGAATGTTTTTCAGATGCCGACTGGGCTGGATCTAAGGTTGACAGGAGGTCAACTATTGGATATTGCATTTTTGTTGGAAGAAATTTGGTATCTTGGAGAAGCAAAAAGCAGAGTGTAGTTTCTCAATCTAGTGCTGAATCAGAATACAGAGCCATGGCACAATCAGTATGTGAGGTAATGTGGATACTTCAATTACTAGATGAGACAAGTTTTAAGACCTCCATGCCTGCGAAATTGTGGTGTGATAATCAAGCTGCTCTCTATATTGCTTCTAATCCGATGTTTCATGAGCGAACCACACATATTGAGATTGATTGTCACTTTATTCGTGAAAAGATTCAATAATAGATCATCTCAACAGGACACATTAAAACTGGAGAGCAGTTATGAGATATTTTCACAAAAGCTCTGAATGGAGCTAGGATTGACTACATTTGTAACAAGTTGGGCATGATTAACATCTATGCTCCAACTTGAGCGAGAGTGTTATGAAAAGTCAATCACTATATTATTTCTCTGTATATTCTGTATTCTATATTCCTATTTAGGATTTCTTCCTAATTAGTAGAACACAATTATAGGAATCAATTGTATATATATACCCATGTACAGATTAATTAAAACTAAGGAGAATCATCTCTTTCTACAGATGGCATGCGATTAATCAAAAAATATGCTATAGAAACTGCATCAGCCAAAAAATGTTTAGATACCTTCATTTGGAAAAGAAGTGCCTTAGCTACCTCAAGAAGTTGTCGATTTTTTCTTTCGACAATACCATTTTGAGATGATGTGTCAACACAGGGGGACTGGTGAAGAATACCATTTTGAGTCATATAAGTCTGAAAGTGCTCTGAGAAATATTCTTTAGCATTATCACTTCTTAACATACGTACAGAAGTATTAAACTTAGTTTTAATTTCAACACAAAAAGCATTGAAGATAGAAAATAACTCAGAACGATTCTTCATTAAATATAACCATGTAACATGAGAATAATCATCCATAAAACTAACAAAATATCTAAATCTAAGTTTAGAAGTAATAGAACAAGGACTCCAAATATCAGAATGAACTAGTTCAAAAGGGGACGAAGCCCGTTTATTGACTCTAAGTATAGAAGGTAAACTATGATGCTTAATAAACTGACATGACTCACATTCTAGTACAGACAAAGACTAAAACTGAGGACATAATTTCTTCAAGGTATATAAGGAAGGATGGCCCAATCTACAATGAACTTCAAGAGGAGTTAAGGTATTGGAGCAAGCAATGGATCGCGGTTCACATTTATCAAGGATGTAGAGACCACCTGACTCATGCCCTTTACTAATAATCTTCTTCGTCGTAAGATTCTGAAACAAACAATGGCCAGGAAAGAACGAAATAGAATAATTTAAGTTTCGAGTGAGTTTACTAACAAAGAGTAAATTAAAAGAGAAGTTAGGTAGACATAAGACGAATGATAAAGATATGGATGTTGTTGGATTCATAGTTCCAGAACCAATGACATATGAAGTAGATCCATAAGCTAAAGTGATTGTGGAAGGAGTAGTAAAAGACTGGAAATCAGATAAAAGATCAGAACTACCTATCATATGATCTATAGCACCAGAATCAATGACTCATTTGGACGAGGAGGACACAAGGCATGTAGTGGATTTACCTAATTTAGCGATAGCAGTGATTGACGAATTGGTAGGCTTTAGAGATGCCTGATACTAGGAGAATTGTGCAAATTCTTCTGCAGACACTGAGATAATTTTCTCAGAGGAGGAAGATATTGTAGAATTTTCTGTTACTATATTTACCACCTGGGATCGCTGATTTTTCCTCTGAAGTTTTAAATAGTTACATTTTGTATGTCCAGGCTCATGGCAATAATAACAAATGACTCCTCCCGAGTCCTGATTAGAGCTAGCCTCCACATTACGTTGATTGTTTCTGTTGTTAGTGACTCCTCTTCTGTATCCTCCTCTATTTCCCTTTTGTCCACTTATATTTCGACTAATAAGAGCACCATTAGTAGGTTGTGAAAAATGAGTGCTTTCTGTACGAAGGACACGTATAAAAGTATCATGAAGAGACGAAATGATATGAACTTAATAGTTTCATATTCTGACGGTAAACCAGCAAGAAAACTTATAACAACCATTTGCTCACGTTAAGCTTGTTGCACCTTTAAATCAGGACTGAATGGTAAAAGAACATTAAGCTCTTCATAAATACGTTTAAATTCCATAAAATATGCTGTAAGAGTCTTGTCTTATTTTTTAGGTCGATAAAATGCTTTGCAAACATCATATATGCGAGAAATATTGCCTTTACCAGAGTATAAAAATTTTAAATACTCCATCAATTCTTTAACATACTCACAGTGATTAATAAGGCTCATTACCTCACTGTGAATTGAATTCCGAAGCTGTAAGAATAAACGGGTGTCTTCCCTTAACCAAGTTTGCCTAGTATCATCATCCGGTGGATCTTTTGTGAGATGATCATTTTTATCAATGCTCCTCAAATAAATCTAAACAGTTTTGCTCCACTCTAAGTAATTTAAACCATTAAGTTTGTTTTCAGTGATTTTAGTCATCATTGGGACTATATCAGTAATTATAGACTTGGTCTCACCCTCAACCATTGCACTTGAACTGCCTACAGTATACAAATATTCCAAGCTGTCGAATGTTAACAGATCTAGTGACCCGAAAAAGAGGATCTTCAAGCACCACCAAGAACGAGGCCTCAAAACCAATCACAGCCTGCAAGAATGGAATCACCACGTTGGGGGGACGCCAAGGAAGGGGGTCCGGCCATCAGACGTTGCCGGAAAACACCATAAGCGAGGGCACATGCCGGCGCGTGGAACAAGAGCCAGAATAAAGAATTGGCATGTGGAAGCGACTCACTCCAAGTTCGGTTACTGAACTTTCAGGGGAGGTCGATCGACACTTGGGTTACATCCTGAGTGTGGTTGTGAGGTACCATGATAGCCCTAGGAATTTCTCTTAGTTTACAGTTAGTTGAAAAAAAAAAAAACAGGGGAACAAGAGGGGATTCTCAAGAAAAGGGCTCAGGATTTGGCTCTGATACCATGTAAATTGAGTTATTTTCTCATATATTCAAAGATGTTAATACACAGATCTATATATATATATATATATATATATATATATATATATATATATATATATATATATATATATATATATATAAATATCGGTGTGTGTGAATTTCTCCTAGGTTACAGTTAGTCGAAAAAAAAATAGGGGAACAAGAGGGGATTCTCAAGAAAAGGGCTCAGGATTTGGCTCTGATACTATGTAAATTGAGGTATTTTCCCATATATTCAAAGATGTTAATACATAGATATATATATATATATATATATATATATATATATATATATATATATCTCTGTGCGTGTGTGTGTGTTTTTAATACACAGATCTCTTTATCTCCTATTCTATATGGATTAAAATTCTACTTCTACATGGATTAGGAATCCTTTTCTTACGATAATATCCTATAAGAGTCAATCTCCTAATTGAAAAAGACTTCTATAACAGATGAGATTTTAACGACTAGTTATCATCAGCAATACTAATTTCGAAAACTTCTTAGTGCATCAATATCAAATTTTAGTAAAGCAAGAAAATTTTGATTTGAGTGGTTGTTTTTTTTTTTTTTCAATGGAAGTGCTTGCCAAAGGTGGAAATAAAGAAGGCGCCTTTCTAGAGCATTGTGCCTAGAACAAGGTGCACGCACATGCACATAACGATAGGGCCTGGTAAATATCACCTACCTTTCTTCTGTAGAGGTGCTAGGATTGGAGCTTGGTGAGTATTGAGCTCGAGGCATGCCTAAGACACGCCTTTAGTACCTCTGGCGACATCTAACTATAGTTTTGCCATGTAGTAAGGGAACTATCTCCCAAGTACCATTATCATGAACAACAATCATTCCTCAAACATAGTTTCCTGTCAACCAGTATTAGGTATTGGGATAGTGGATAAATTGGTAATAAAAGCAAGATACGAAGGTTACAAATGGTGATAACTTAAGGAATTATAAATGGGATGAGGATTGGAAAGGATAAGTACCTTTTTGAAGGGATGGGAAGGCTAGCATCATCTGTTAAGTGCTTGATTAGGGTAGTTGATGATGTTGGAGCAAGTCCACAAACTGCTCCCAATGACTCATTACTTGCATTTGTGCATTCTGAGTGCCTTAATGGTGACATATTTGGATCAGCGAGATGTGATTGGGAAAACCAGCTAACCCTCGCAATGAAGCAAATTGAGGCAGCTGGCAAGGGTGTCTTGTTATACCTCCGTGGACATGAAGGTAGAGGAATTGGTTTGGGCCACATGCTCCGTGCTTACAATCCACAGGATGATGGACGTGACACAGTTGAAGCCAATGAGGATCTGGGTGTACCTGTTTATTCTCGTGAATATGGCATTGGTGCACAGGTAATCTTCTTGATAGTCTATAAGATTTCATTAGTTCTATGGATTGCTTCTGCACTATCCAGTTCTAGTCTTGTAGTTGTATATCTCTTGTTTTTTCATCCATGTAGCATCATGAATCTCTGACTAAAGATACGGAATTTGAATCATTCTTTAGCTGATCTAAGTGGAGAATTCTCTGCTACTTTGATTTAGTGGATATTGATAATGCACAAAATTATGCAGCTTATTTGGACTAGACTGAATTATCAGTCATTTATAGTTTTTGATTTTCCATGTTAATTGTTATATAGAAGACAGTGGATTCCAGCCTGATAGGAACATTTTCTTGTATATGTTATGTTGATCTTTTGAATTTAGATTGCATATCTATCATGAAAGTTTGCAATTTTGTGTAAGATGGTTCTCTTTTAAGCAAGTTGTCTGCTTTGTTATGGAAGGTTATGCATATGTTCTTATGCATGCTGAATGCTATTAGATCTTCAAATTTGCAGTACTCTTTTCTAGTTTTAATTAAGGCAGCTAAATTCATGATCCAATATACTGCACATACTAAGAGATTTGGGCGTCCATACAATGAGGCTGATGACAAATAATCCTGCAAAATATGTTGGGCTCAAAGTTTATGGTCTGGAAATTGCTGGCAGAGTCCCATCGTTGACTCCATTAACTACGGAGAACATGAGATATTTGGAGACTAAATGTGAAAAAATGGGGGCACATTTATGGTTCAAATTCTAATGGCTTTGTAAATGGTATTAGCAGTGAAACTAATAGTTCAATCATTGGCACTCCAACTGATGAAGCATCCAAGATAATAGCTTCAAGCAGGTCTGGCGAAATGGTGTGTTGACCGGCTTGGAACTTGAACTAGGAAAAATTCGATTTTTTTTTCCTCGTAGAAATTTACTGTCAGAATTACGTTATTTGCTGATATTTGTATTATTTACATGTACACGTCACTAGGAGGGAACAGAAATTCCCAAATGCTTTTCTTTCCAGCAAGAAAGAGGAGGAGGATGTGTTTATTTTACATTCTTTCTCACAAGCTTGAAGCTTCTTTGGGAACCTCGAATGGTAGCACTAAGAATGAGTAGCTTATAGTAGTGAAAATGGTAGATATTGAATTTTGATGCCACTTCCAAGAACGATAATTGAAATTGAAACAAGTGATGTTTATTTATTTATTTTGTTAATAAAAGAGCAAGTTGAAATACAAAAAATCTTCTCATGATGCTACAGGAATTGTTGCAGAACTGAGAAGACCTTTGGAAGAGCTCATGAAATTAAGGACGGATCATGAACCATGCCAGCCTCATTCCCATTATCCTAACACCTTTGTTCCCCAGACAAGGTATCAATCTGATCATGTCAATACAGCGAGAAACTAAAACCCATATCATATTAGACAGACGTATCCTCTTGATATGATGAAGAAAGCAGTTAAAAATTTTGCCCACTTGCTTGTGTGAAGTTGAGGGTGGTTACCTGCTCGAGGACTGGACATTTGTTCTGTAGATTTTATGCTTGATGGAGCAATTTGAATCAGCAGTAGAAAACTTGTACAGTTTCCCAATATGATGTGCTCGTGAGGGCTGCAGGGCTCTCATATTGCGCACAGATTTGAGGTCTCTTCTGTCCAGTAAGAAGTTGAGGAACTCTTCAGGGCTTCTTTGGGGACATTTGTTGCAAAACCTGCAGGATTTGCCAAACTCCTTACTGCCCTTCGGAGTTGCTGGTCTGAGACTTCTCAACCATTTGTATGCGGAGCATGTTATGCAGAAACTTCTTGTTGGAGTACACACCGAAAAATAACAAGAAATTAAAGTGAATATATAATAAAAAGGAGCTAATACAAAATAGTTTAAACCATTTCCATAGAAGCAACTCTCAAGTTCAAACAAATTCCATCAGTCCTAGAGCATATCATCCATCTGTTTCATGTGTGCGCTGCTGTAAGGATTCCAAACTTAGATCAAATTGAATTTATTTTACTTTAAGATTAGTTTTTCTTTTAATAAGAATACAATCAAAATTATATTAAATCAGAGCAGAATAAAAAAATGAATTATATATATATATATATATATATAAATGAAAACTATATAATTAAAAAATATATAAAAAAATATGTTATATAATATTTTATGTATTAATAATTAATTTTAAAATTTAAATAACAATTCAAATTTAATTTATCATTATAGCATTTGTATAAAAATATTTTAAGAATTGAAATTTGAAGTGGATGAAACTGAATTAGAATCGAATTATTAATATTGAATTGAAATTAAAATATTAAAAAATTAAATTGAATCAAATTAGAATCCTAAACTTAGTTTAGTTTCAATTCTTCTTAAGAACTGAAATTAAATCCCATCTCCGTACCCATATTACCGTCACGGGGCATTGAACCTTTTGAAATTTTAAAAATTTTTAGAGTTAATGGTAGTAACTTTTAAAATTAATATTTTTTATTATTCCTAGTAAATTTTGATGGAACACTAAATCTCAAGTTTTTAAAAAGATTTTAGGAGTTTAATAATAATTTTATTAAAAGAAATCTCAAATTCTTTGTTATCCTATTAAATAAATAATACCAATAATAAATATAAAATCATTGTAAAAAAAAAAAAAAACCAAACTTCTTCTTTTCTATTAATTTTATTTTATTTTTCAATAAATTCATAATTATCGATTTATATTCTTAAAAAAAATCTGAATCCATTTAATTTTATGTATTTTAATTAATAATTTATATAAAATATATTTTTATTAACAAATTATATTTTAAAATTTAATAATTATATAAAATATTTAATTATTTAAAACATAATATATATATATATACTATTATAGAAATATATTTTAAATTTAATTGATTATTTATATATACAAGTTTAGATAACGGATACCAATATATTTATTATTTCTCAAATCTAAACTCATCACAAATTTGATTATATAATATCCAAATCTATCCTAAGAGAAGTCGGTAAGATTAGTTATCCCTAGATACTCGATCCATTGCCATTCCTAATTCTCTTATTGTTTTTTTCATCAATTTAAAATTTTATTGATTTTTTGGAATCTCTCTTACTAAAATTTATATGTACTCATATTAAAATTTTTTTTTTTGATAATATTAAAAGTTAGAATAATATCATTTCCTTTATTTAATCTATAATTTTAATTAAATTTGCTTCATAATTATTTAAAAAAAAATAGATTTGAAATAAATTAGACAAACTTTTTAATTTTAAGCCGTCAACCTATTTTAATTTCAGTAATTCATAATATTAAACATTTACTGTGTTTTTGAATTAAACCCAATTCTATTTAATTTCTAACAAGTTAATTTTATTTTTAAACTGTTTACTTTTTTAACTATATTTATTAAATATTTTCGTTTTTATAATTATGAAACGATTTTAATAGTCAATCATTATAAAATTATTATGATCTATTAATCAACCTGCTCAATTAATGCCTAAATAAAAATTTAACAAATAACATATTTTAATTACACTTTGCTAAAATAAATTTCTGTCTATTACTGTACATCCTAATATGTAATATATCTAGCACATTGGCGGAACTAGGGGGGTTGGCAGGGCCATTGCCCCTCTTAACCCAAATATGACCTCATATTTTCCTTTAATGGTATGACCTCGTATCCACATACTGCCCCCTTGATGTAGCCCAACCAAACTAATTGTTCATATCAATTCAATAATCCATGAAGTTGCTAATTAAAGCCTCCTCCAGCCCATTATACCTTACAACTTAAAAGCTAAGTTAGTTTGTAAGAAAAGTAAAAGAGTATTGTTTTGTCAAAGAAGAACAATAGAGAATCCTTCCGGCTCTATAGTTCATAGTGCAAAGGTTTTTCATCATTCTCAAGTCTCATTTACCCTACTTTGATAGATTGAAGAATCAATTTCAAGCAGGCCTTCTAAGCTACATCAATTCTTTTTTACTAATTTATTATTCTCTTAACTTTCCCTCTTGTTTTTATATTTTATTTTATAATTGATAATTTCATTCATAGGATTTTATTGACCTTTGAAATTTAGCATAGATAGATGGAAAATTTGATGAAATTTTTTTTATTGATTATTAATTATTTATTCGTGTTTTATTTTTATAAGTGTATGTGTGTGGAATTGTAAACTTACAAAATTTTTAATGAAATTCTTTGTCCCTAACTTTTATTTTTTATTCTACCACTGCTCCATTGTGATTAGTCATTTTCGTCTTTCTAAAATATCCTAATTTAATTTGAATTCTATTTTTTTTTTGGGTTAATTGTCAAAAAAACTCTAAAATTTGATAATTTTTATAATTAAATTTTGAAGTTTACATAATTATCAATTAAACCCTTATATTTAATTAATGTCTCAAATTGATTAAACCGTAAAAAAATTATTAGTATACTTAATGAGAGTTTCATGTTAGTTGCCATATTATCACTTTAGAAACCACATTAGAAATCTCAATTTTTGCAATTAAACTATAAAGTCTGTATAATTATCAATTAAATCCTCGCATTTAATAGATATTTTAAATTAATCCGACCGTCAATAAACCATTAATATGTGATGCTTGGGAGGTAATTCTATGGTTTTTGTTTTAATTATTTTGGTTGAGAGTTATACTTTATAAGTTTGTTGATACTTGATATTAATGAATAATTAATTAAGGAAAATGATTATTATTTCTTCTAGTGGTTTGATCCACCTTACAATGGCCCAAAGAAGAAGCTATTTACACATTTGCTTCAGCAAATAAATGCTCCTAAAGAGAAAGCTACATAGTTGGAGAAAATTAACAACAAAATTATATACAACTCAATAAATAAAGTGATTAAAATAATAAATTAACTAATGATTTACAGAGTAGAGTTGAAGTGTTGATAAAAACAAAAAAGTATAACAGAATTTGACTCATAATTTCTTGTTTGTTGAAGTATACTACTGGTTTATTAACACTAATTTGGGGTTTTTGATGTGGCTTCTTGTGACACCTCTTACTCGTCTACAGTGTAGCCAAGCACAATATGTCACACAGTGTGCTGGAGCACTATATATTATCTTATTGGTTTTTATCATTTATTAATTTATTTAATTATGGGTCATTAAGTGAAATTTTTGAAATTGATATCATTTACATCATTTATTGAAATTTTAAATTAATTTGAGATTCCGAAGATTTTTCAGAAAATCCGGCAGAGTACCGGTTAAAAATGAAGAAAACAGTTCTTCGAAACCAGTGGAAAACACTTCCAAAAATATATATTTTTTTTCAATCATTCTCAACATTTCTCAACAATTTCTCAAATTTCATTCATTCATTCATATCATAATCATGCTCAATTTATAAATAAATACTCAAATATTATTTATGAACACAAATTTACAGATAATTATATTAATACATAATTACATGAGTTTCAAATGTACAGAACAAAAACTAATATTTATTACAAAATACAAAATACAAAGTCCCAAAAGATGCCTAGTAGTCCTACCAAGAATGCACTGAAATAGAGGTGACTCTGTACTTAATGCAGATCTATAAATCTCACCCAATATGGGGTCTACTAGGCTCTCCGTCAGCGTCTCCAGTATCTACGCGATGGAAATCCAATGCGCTAAACATTTCTGCTTAGTGGTGCCACAATACAAGAAAATATAATATATAAATAAAAGTAAAAATTTTTTAGTTATTGTGCTTATAAGAAAATAAGTAATAACTAATTTATTGTTTAGTTGCAGGCTAATTACATCTCTTATGATATTAACTTTTCCTAGCATTTTATTAATCGTTCTCATGATGATTTTGAGCCTTTTTTTATTGAAATTATTCTTGTTCTTTATCTTGATATTTAAATTCTTTACTTTCTTTAATAATCAATTCAATTACATTTATAGTTTTCCATACCCAAGTAACCTATACAAATTGACCAAACTGGATAAACAGGTAAACTAGCACTGAGTGCTAGGTACCTCGGTTCGTCACACCATCGGTCACGATGTGTCTCCCGGTGCGCAGACAGAATGGCTAATAAGCCATAAAAGCAATAAGGCATAAAGTCAAGTATAACATTATAATCAATATAGCTATAGGCTATCATATCACAGAATGACATAAAGCCTATCAGAACCCTATTGGCATGCCAACCTATCCAAATCAATCTTACTAGGTGTACTAGGGCACATTACAAGATTATTGATTGAATTTTTGGTGTTTCACATGTAAGATTACTATTTATTTTACCATTTAGGTCAAAATATTGACTTTTTCATATATAATAGTTACATGAGTCCTAATTACATAAATTTACCACATTTTGGTTCCCAAAGTGTTGACATTAGTTGCCAATCCATACTTCTAACCAATGGAAAATAACTCAAAAATTTCAGTTTTAGGTACTATATTTCACTATTCCATTAGGCTATTCTAAAGTGAGAATTTGATCAAATATTCTTCATCAAAGTTGTTCCTTATTGTGTCTAGTTATATTTCCCTTTTTGAATCACCCCATTTGGAGTTTTCTAGCTCAAGTTATGGCCATTTTACCATAACTGGTTTTATTGCCTTTTACCCAGAATTTCTGGGCAAATTTGGTTCTGCTAGATTTGGTAGTTTAACTTTGGCTAGTAATTTCATTTAGTTAAATCCAAAATTTGAGTTTGTGTTCTACATGAAAGTTGTTCTAAATTGTCTAAGCTTTCCATTGATATAAATTTTAGGTCAATTGGACCTTTCTACACTGAGTTATGACCAAATGACTGAACATTGTTCATTTGGTCATTTTGCCCAGGCAAAATGTGTGTTACTCGGATTTGGTAACATTTTAGGGTATCCTAAGTTTGTTTTTTGGATAGGTTCCTTTATCAAAGTTGTGCCATTATGTGTCTAATTTCATGTCCAATTGTCCTTGCACCAATTGAAGGCAAAATGTGTGTTACTCGGATTTGGTAACATTTTAGGGTATCCTAAGTTTGTTTTTTGGATAGGTTCCTTTATCAAAGTTGTGCCATTATGTGTCTAATTTCATGTCCAATTGTCCTTGCACCAATTGAACCTATACAACTCAAGTTAAAGTTGCCCAAACTTGCTAGACTCACATCCAGCTCTGCAGGTCACTTAAGGCAGCACCTCTAACCTCAATTCCCATGGCACA